>NC_022026.1:24997129-25002513 GCF_000317375.1 Microtus ochrogaster
GACCATGGGCCCCCACATCAATTTCAAAGTCTTTGAGGAGTAACCCCATTTCCTACTCTCTTTGCAGCTCTCTTCCAACTCTTCAGTTGATCCCCACCATGAATTCTTCCCCTTCTCTCAGCCCGCCACTACCACCAGCATCACAAGCACCAGCGCCAACACCAATCCCAGGACTATCAGCACTAGCACCACCACCACCAGTACCAGCACCAGCACCAGTACCACCAATTCCAGCATTGCCACCACCAAAAGCAGCACTGCCACCACCAGGACCAGCACCAGCACCATCGCCATCATCATCAGCTCATGCACCAACTTCCAGACTCTCCACCCTCTGCCAATTATTGCTCCTGCATTTTCTGCCAAGGATGCCTGGGATTCCCTGCCTCTCTGTGTGGAGTGACAGGGCAGATGCATCTCTTCCTTCCACCTTCAGGCTCAATCCAGATGTGACCTCCTGTGAAATCGTTCCAAGTCCCTCTGGGTGGACTGGAGTTTCCTTTCCTAAGAGCCCCAGCAAGTCTTCCATCCTATCTTAGAGTAAGACCAGTTGCTCAAAAGTCTTGCCAGCAGACTGTACTTCGAGGCTTAGATTTTATATCAAGGAAAACACAGACTTTAGAGTACAGACCCCAATGCTGCCAGCCATAGCTGGGTACTGGTGTATCACTTTGCCACTTACAATGTTTCCTCTACAACTCTCATAGAGGGAAAGTAGTAGATAGTGAGGAAGATCACCCAGGTCTGGCACAAGCAGATTCTAAATACACATTAGTGTCTTGGTACTTAAAAGAAATCTTGCATTCTGCATTCCCATGGATTCTGCTGTGCGCCTGCATTTCCCGTGACCAGGCTAGCGTAGGCCTTCAACAGACATATAGTGCCTGCCTACCTGTCTGTCTGCCTGCCTGCCTATGTAGTATGTGCTTGACACGCAATGACAGCTTGATGAACATCTGTCATGGTTCTCATTTCCTTTTGAAGGATACAAGGCACACCCTTTTAGCCCTGTGTAGCTCCCTGGTACCTGGGGCACAATAGATGGATTTCAATGTTAATAATAACACACACACCATTACTTATGTGGATGGCACATGCCAGGCATCATGCTAGAAATGTCACACCTTAGTCCTTCGTGTTTGCAAGTATTTGCTGCTATGTGACCAGGAGCAGCAGGCCCTTAAAGTCCAAAGCTGGTTTAGCTATCTTAATTTTTAAAGCTGGGAGAGGGAAGTTCAAAGAGCTCATGTATCTTATCTCTGTGGGGCAGGCTTGGGAAGAGACAATCTGGAGACAAATTTTCTGGCGAAAAAAAAAAGAGCCACCTCACTTACTCGTTTCCATAGGAAAGAAGTAGAAGTTCAGAGACTCAGTTAGTGACAAGGGGTGAGGGTTGAATCTAAGCCTCTCTGGCTCCAAGAGCCTTAGCCAGTCTCAGAAGCTAACCAGGCCTCCCCAGCAACCGTGCAATGGGCTCAGCTGCCTGCTTCTCCCATGAGCTGGGGCCCTAGCTGGGCTGCAGCTGAGCAGACACTTACCTTGACTTTCCTGAAGCAAGCCCAGAACACATCCAGCAGAGGCATGGTGGGGTGAGCGAAGCTGCAGGGGGCTCAGCAGGACTCTGCTGGGCATGAACCCTCTATCTAGGAGGAAAGCAAAAAGAGCTCCGGGGCTCTGTGAGAGCCAGCCCTGTCCCTGCGCTCCATCAGCGGCGCTAGGAGGGGAGAGGCAGACAGCGGCAGCCTGCTCAGCTCAACAGCTCAACAGCAGGCCCCTTCGGGAGAGTGAAGGGAGGAAAAGACTGGAAAGAGGGAAGGAGGGAGGGAGAGAGACTGGCTAAGGAGGAGGGACCAGGAGGCGGGCCACTGATTCAAACTCCGCACAGTTAGCCAGTTGGCTGGGCCGAGCAGCGGACACTGATTGAAATTCCCTGACTATCACAGTTCCCCAGCCTGGGTTTCCAGACTGTCTACTGGCTTACATGCTCATCCTGCCACCTGTACGTTGGTACACTGGCCAGCTTGCCTCCTAGCCTACCAAGGAACACACAAGCTATCCCTGGCGGCTCCAGGCACAGCCAAGACCACAAGCGAGCTGTAGAGAGTGCTGGAAAGGACTGAGGAGCAACTCCTGCCCAGGGACCTGTGAAGGCATGAAGGCAGGCGGTGGAAAGGGAAAGTCTGTGGCTTTGGACACCCTTCAGACAGGAGCTCTGGCCCTGCATCAGGGTGGTCCTTCTCCAGCCCTGTTCTAAAGCCAGCAATCTTGCCTCGGTCTGGCACCTTGCAGAGGTCATTGCCTTCTGGATCTCAGTGTTCTTGACTGGGCTGTGAAAGGCAGGGTTATGGCTTTCATTCTCTGATATGACTCTTGTTACGGAGTGAGGTACAAGGCAAGACTGGAAAAACCCTATTGTGGACAATTACATCTCTCAGAATTCCTGGACTGCCCCTTGGGAGTCCACAGAAAGTCAGACCACACCCCCTAGACAGAAAAGGCTGTTTCATCCATTCCCCTGCCTCAGGGCAGAGCGGCTCTTGCCTAGCTCACATTGGTTGCATGTGCATGTTTTAATGAACAGCTTCTGAGAGAAGATGATGTCCCTCCTTAATCTGCAGCCATGCCAAGAGCCCTTCAAGTCCCCAAATCTAAACTTGAACCTTCTGGATGTTATGAAGTCAGTTCTAACAGCAGTAACGGAGCAGTGGGCAGTTCTGGAGGCTTTCTGGGCAGGAAGCCATTTAGAAACAGTGATCCTTCCGCACAGCACCCACCCTTCCCCAGACCTCAGAAGGCAGGGTGCCATGGCTGCTGTCCAGAGTCCCCTGGGGACCCCATGGCACAGAGCCAGGCTTGGGTCTCTGGGGGAAGGGCATGTCACCATGAGGCCCAGAATAACTTACTCTCAGTGGCCTCACTTCCCCTTCAGAGGCCAAATCGGTCCGGCAGAGGGCCAAGTCCTAGGACCCTGAAAGGCCCCATGCCTGCTTTGCGCATGCCTCTGTCTGCCTTTGAGGACTTTCTTTATCCGTGGTTTTTGTCCTGACGTTTATTCAGAGAGTCTGCTCCTAGATATGCTTACAACTTACCTGTGACCCTCGCTTTCCCCGTTTATGTACTGAGGAGTCTGGGGAACTCTTCCCCCACCCTTTCCCCAGCTCTAGTCTGAGAAGTAGCTTAGATAGAGATCTGCTGGGCCAGGTCAGAAAGATAGCAACAGCTAAGATGAGTGGCTCCTTCCCAGCCACCTCCAGCTGAGTGCAGGCTTAAAGGGAGAAGGTCCACTGCATGGCACGGCAAACCAAGGCACAGAGAAAGCATCTCTTTGAATATGGACCCTCTGTCCCTCCAACTAGAAGCCTGAGCATGGACAACTAGGCAGCAACTGCTATAGGTTAGGGATTGTGGCTGGCCTCGATGGCCGTAGTCCCTTGTTCCCCAGAGTTTATCTCTGCCTTTAGATTCAGACCCTGGGAGGAAGTAGAACCTCTGGCTTTGGTATTCAGGAAGCAGTAAGGCACAGCGTTCCACACTGGCCTTAGAAAGTCACAGGCTTCCGTTTCAACCCTGACCTTCCACATGAGTGAAGCCTTGAAGTGGCCAAGTCCATGAGCTCCAGAAGTAGACTGCCCAGATTCCAACCCAGCTCTGTTACTCGCTAACTGGGTGGCCCTAGGCCTGCTGCTGTCTTAGTTTTCCCGTCTGTGCAGCAAAAGATAATAAGAACACCCATTTTGTTGGGGAGTTAAACTGATGGAGTTACAGGACTTAGGACTACGACTAACAGAACTGAAGTTCTCAACACACGTTATTTGCTATCAGTGAAGAAGCCACTGCCTTGAAGCCTGGCAGACTTACATCTTGAATCTGTCTCTTAACACTGTGCCTTTATCAGAGCCCCATCCCTCCTCTAAGCCCGGCTGTGGCTTCACACTTGTGCTGTTAGGAGCTAATGAGATAACGTGTTTGGGTTCCACTGAACATTCTTTAAATGCTAATCCCTTCCTCCTTTTCCTGTCCTAGATGCTCCTGATTCCTTGGCCCTGAAAGGGCAGTGGCAGCCTTGATTTATCATCATCCTTACATGAGTTCAAATCTAACCCCAGCTACTTTGGTTTGTGTCCCTTAGAAGGGACCCCCGGGTTTCCTGGCTAAGCTAGGATTCTAGAAATCTCTACCCATCTCCCAGGGCTGTTGTCATTATGAACAAGGGAGCAAGCAGACCTGATGTGAAGGCGTGGGGGGGGGTCTTCATTCACACAAGTTCCCAGTTCTTCTGCCCCTCTCCATACAAATGAGGGGTCTTAGTCCAGGTGGGTCTCCACTACCTGGCATTAAGACCTGCTATGATGGGTAAGTGGAATAGGCAGTGAGCCTTCTTCCTTAGGGTGCGGGATGTGGAGACTGTAACAGAGAAGGCAGAAGGGGAGTGCCTGAGAAGTTCTGCCCCGGCAGCCAGGAAGGCTGCTTCATCAACGCGCATCTTGGGACTGAACTCTACAATTCTGCGTATGGACTGTGCTGTGAACATGTGTCTCCCAGTACCATCAGAAGCTACACCAGTAAAGACTCACCCATGACTGCCCCAACATGAGCTGAACAAGGAACATATGAACCAAACAGACCAAGATACATGGGGGAAAGCCCATGAAGCCTCAACACTATACAAAGAACTATATGTGACTCAGGAAAACTGGGAGCAGGAGAGGTGGTTGTCCCCAGGGAAGAGCATACCAATTAGCTGCTGGGTGCTAAATGGTCAGCCCTGAAAATGTGCATACAAGTAACTTTATATGGACACACCAGGATATATTTGGGAATACATATACATGTTATATATACGAACACACACACACATATATTCATGCAATAACAATTAATGAAAAGAGAGAGCATAAATTTAAAGGAGACCAGGGAAGTATAGGGAGGAAAGGTTTTTGAGGGAGGAAAGGGAAGGGAGAAATGTTGAAATTAAAACACAATCTCAAAACTAAAAAAGGAAAAAGACTAAAAAAAAAAAAAAGGAAAAAGGGTATTTTTAAAGAAAATGGTCCAGAGATTCTTGAACTGCGCTTAGAGACACCATTGGGGACTGTGGCCCTTAGACCCTGAATTTTCTATGACCCCTTGCCTGCCAGAGTAAACAGTTTGTTTTCCTGTGCTTGCAGCTACTCTGAGCATGAGACCCTCATGAATTCCTGATGGTAGCAGAGCGGTTTCTGGTGGACTTGAAGCTGGAAAACCCCGAGAGCTAGGGCATGGTCATTAGTCAAGGAGGGCCCTATATAAGCTGCCCTGGAACACAAGAAAAGGGGACATTCTTGTTTCAAGGATCTCTCTCTCTCTCTCTCTCTCTCTCTCTCTCTCTCTCTCTCTCTCTCTCT
>NC_022026.1:25002617-25006206 GCF_000317375.1 Microtus ochrogaster
GAACCATCCCTTGGTGTACAGGCAGAACGGTACAAAACACTGCATTAGAAGATCCAAATTAAACCACATCTGAGCTAGAATTCCTTCAGAGAACCCAGTTTGAAAGCCCTCATTGTGCAAAATGGGAACACAAGGCCTGAATAAGGAAAGGGGTTACCCAGTTGCACACAGCAGGCCAGTGGCAGGGCTCAGGTTTGGCTGGATCTAGGTCTCCTGCTTCCTAAAAAAGTTGTTTTCCTACTGCTTTTTAATGGAATAAATATTTGAATTCTGAGAGTGATTGCCATGGAGAGCCCTACATTCTGCTGACAGGAAGACTTGGGTACCGGCAACTGTAAATGATGCAGTAGTTAGAGCTTTCTAAGTCATCCAAAGATGAAGCACAGGCTTCAGCGTAATACAGCTGCTAGTCACTAGATGTGCACATGAAAACATCGTTCCAACAAACCTCCCGGGTTTCCCTCAGCCTCCATGGCCTAAAAGATGGGCCTGTAAAAGATACTTACACACAGTTCAGTCAGGGAGCTCACAGGAGAGCAGAATCAGCTCCTTTTCCAGCTTGAGCCAGGAAGGTGACAGGCAAAAAGAAAGGCAAACTGGAGCTGTGATAAGGCTGGGCACGTAAAGGCACTTGTTGCCGAGTGTGACAACCTGACTTGTAACCTGACTCACGGGGTGGGAGGAGGGAACCAATTCCTGCGAGCCATCTTCTGACCTGAGCCAGTGCGGTGACACTGGCCTTGACCCCATGACTACACATACAAATAAATAACTGTGATACGATTTTTGAAAGAAAGAATAAAATCCACAATTCATTAAAACATCTATATATTTATCTATTTACTCCCTATCTTTTGTTGTCTAGTAATTCACTCCATAAATATTTATTTGATATCTACTACATATTAGACAAGGTATATATGAAAGAAGAAACTTTTCATTGAAAGGTTGGATTTTCTTTTCTGATCATTGCTGGAAGAATAGAAGGGCACAAGTATTCCTAGGAGACAAACATCTGTGCTATAATCTCCAAGCAGCAGCCTGCCTCTCTGGAAAGAAGCTGTGATAGCTGTGCTCTTACAGACAGGGGTCTGAAGGCAGGAATTTCTCCTGAGAGAACAGCTTTCTAGTGGAACAGCTTCAATGGAAAGCTGCTCAAACTGGCATCCAGCACATTCTACCAACAGATCAGGTGATCTTATATCCAGACCTTTTGCTTTTAGCCATGTATTCACTTATTAATTAATCTGGTAGAACTTGGTGTTCTGTAATACCTTCCCCTCGAAGATACAGAGATGACGATTTGGGCTGCACGAAGTGTTCTTGAAAGATACACACAAGTTATAGTCCAAAGTTACCATTCCATCCAAGTCTAGCTGGGGCAGTCGGTGGATTTACTGGGCTTACTTATGGGAGCATGGATGAAGGGTTAGGGACAAGACTGTGGGTGTGTAAAACAACCACATGACTAATTTATCCCCCAGCACAGATGGTGACTTCCTCCTAGCTGCATAGCGGGAGTCCTACTTCAGTTAATGTTCCACTCCTTACATCCATCAGCACCCCATGAGGCCACATGCAAGGGAGCATGTTTTAGTTACTTTTCTGTTGCCATGCCAAGACACCGTAATCAAGACAGTTTGTAAGAGAAAGTGCCTAACTGACCCTACAGTTGCAGAGGATTAGAGTCCATGGTAGCGAGCAAGGGTGTGGTGGGAGGAACAGCTGAGAGCTCACATCTTGATCCGCAAGCAGAAGGCAGTGGGACTGGCACAGGTCTTTTGACAACTGAAGACCCATGACTAGTGCACACCTCCTCCAACACGGCTGCACTTCCTAATCCTCCCCAAAGAGTTCTACCAAGTGGAGACCAAGTATTCAAGCACATGAGCCTATAGGGAATGTTCTCATACAACCACCGCATTCCAGCCCCTGCCACTCATAGGCTAGGAGCTGCATCATAGTGCAAAATACATGTACTTCAACTTTGAAAGTCCCCATAGCTTTTCAGCCTCAACACGCTTTAAAAGTTCAGGGTCACTTCTGAGACGCGAAACAATCTCTTCATTGTAATTGCCTGTAAAAATCAAAAAGAAAATTACCTAAGGCTCAGGGAACAGCATAGGGGAGGGGCCAAAAGATTATTTAAAAGAAAGCAAGAAGACCTCGACACGTGCTGTGATATGTGTCCTTATAGGACACAGAAACTGCGCCAATGAAATCACCTAAACAAAAACATGAACAGTGACAACATCGGTTGACATAGCAATGTGACTGGGAGAAATTTCATAAGGCCCAAGCCCTAGGTGAACAGCTACAGGTAACGAATTCAGAGAAAAGGTGAACTGGTGTGGATAGCCAATACCAACTGGTCAGTCCTAAAAACATAGACATACATTAAAAGGCCTCTGCAGGTTGTGCTTAGATAAGCACAGAAGTAATCATTGTGAATAAATTTTTGTAACTAAAAATACATATAATGTATAGAAGTTTATATGCATATACTTATACACTAGTGTGTAATTGCAGGTGTGCATGTTGAAAGAAAGAAAAACTGCACAGGAAAGCTTGTTTCTAAAACTTTGGATGTGATTGCAAATGAACGTATTCATTCAAGTAAATCAGACTTAGAAAAACAAACAAACCAAGAGTGTATGATGACTTTAAGCCCATAGGACAGTGTTTCACAACAATTTGTAACAATATTCAATGTTTATTGAGCGCTTCATAAATACAGCACAATCTGTTCATTCACTTGCTGGTGGACATTTGAGCTGGTGTTTGCAACTTTTACTACCAAAATGGGTATTATATCTATTCTTCTAAGAGCCTGTGATGAACATGATTTTATTACTCACGAGTAAGTACCTAAAAGTAGAATTGTTGTATCACAGATGGAATAAAAATATGTTTACCATTAGAAACTGGAGGTGACAAGTCTTATCCACTGTCACAGACAAATTGCAGGCTGAAGCACTCATCTGAATCCGGAGCCCATGCTTTTCCACTTTCCCCTCTGCTCACGTGTGACCCCTGCCCTAGCACAGGGCTGTCTCATGTTCCACAGGAGAGTTAAGCCAAGTAGATGAAGAGCTTTGATCTAAAATAGAACCCAAGAAGATGGAAGTGGAGAGGTGGGAAAGTGTTACCAGAGCCTAGATGAAGGTTGGTTCAAGAGATTTAAGACTTAAGGGAAGAGATAATGTTTGGGTTGAAATATGGGTAGAATTGGGAAAAATAATAAGTAGTCCAAACAGAGGGAATAGCATTTTTAATGATCTAAAGAAAGGAATGCAGCAATTCTATATGAGAGTCTTTACTTAGGAGGCCTGTGGCATACGGGGCAGAGAGTGACTGTATAGAACAAATAAAACCATAGGATTCTCAGTCAAATCGGAGCTCTAGAAAGGCAACAGCCTGATCTCTCCAAGGCTTTTATCATGAAGGAGTGTTGAATTTATGACAAGAACTTTTATCCACTAGGCCTCTCACTGGCCCCAAAAGTAGCTGTAACTGTTAAAGAAATTAGCACTATTAAAGAGAAACCTTAAACCTGGAGACTTGAGTTCAAATCCAACATTGTCATTTG
>NC_022026.1:25006306-25030546 GCF_000317375.1 Microtus ochrogaster
AATAATAAATACTTTTTTAAAAAGAAAGAGAAAAGCGAACTACATACAGGGACTAAGCATAAGAAAGGTGCCCTGGGTGGGGATTCATGGGACCTTTATCTTATGAAAATTCAAATTCATTCGAAAGGGGAGTCTCAACTGGCATTTCACTACAGTGGTTCCCTGATTTAAATAAAAATACAAGCTGAGCATAGTGTCGCACACGTTTAATCACAACACTCTGTGTACAGGGGTAGATAGATCAGTATGAGTTTGAGGTCAGCTTGGTCTACCCAGTGAGTTCCAGGACAATCAGAGCTATATATAAAACCCTTTATGGAAAAGAAACTAGAAAAATGTTTTCCCTTTCTGGAAAAAAAGAAACTAGAAAAATTTTTCTGCAACACTTAACGACTAAGGAGGTTAGGCTACATCTCAAGCTGGCAACAGAATTTGGCAGCTCCATCCATATGTACTGGTTTTATAGAAACGAAAGATGAAAGAGTAAGGGCATCGCGAAGGCTTGTGCCAAGGTTCTAGAAGTTTACTGGGGCTAAGCAATGTGAGGCAGGGTCAGATTCCTTGTGTTGCATGTATATTACACGAAGCTGTGAATGTTAAATCTAAGTTCAAACAGAGACCTCAAGATGTTGGTGATATCAGAACCATGGAATGTCTATTGAAAAAAATTGGAGGCAGAATAGGGCTGGCCCAAGAATGAAGCTAAATGTGCTTCAGGCAGCAGAGATGGAAAGACAGGGCTACTCAAACCCTTTGGAATCCAGATGATTTCATCACAAGATCCAGATGCTGGACATAGAGATGTAGGATTTGGTGTTGCCCTCATGGATTTCTCTTGCTTTAGCCCAATTTTTCCTTGCTATGCTCACTCCATTCCTCTCTTTCAAACTGGGGGTATTTATTCTGTGCTGTTGTACATTGGAACCATGTAGCTTGTTTTTTTTTGTGCTATCAGTACTAACAGTTAAGAAATGGCCTTGAATCTCAGATGAGACTTAGACTTTTAAAGGGGATTGGAACTTTTAAAGACTATAGGATGAAGATGGATGCTTAAAAAAAATTCCCCACTGGCTCAGAATTGAGTATAATAGAGGGTTATTTATTTAGGGATAGACTCACAGATTACAGTCCTCTGCTCGAACAGGGAACAACAACCTAATCCAGCAGCCAGAAGAGAGGCCGGACATAAATTTTACATTGGCATATATAGTATAAGAGGCCACACCCAAATGGGTGGGTAACTTAAAAAATATTGGCTATAGGAATTCCTGCAGCTCATTTAGAAATGTAATGTATAGAGAATCATCTATAATAGTCAAGCTTGTAGTTATGTTAGTTAGATTTTATAGATATATAGAGATATATTTCAGTTAGATAGGTATATTCTTCAAATCTTTCAAAGACCTATGGAATATGGCATTTAAATGTTTTAAGAACTTAGGACTTTTCATGATAATGAGACATATCTGCTCCTGGCAGTACCAATTACTTCAAGAGGAAGATGGGCATTGAAGAGTCTCCTTGTGGAGTTGGTTAGTCCTTTGGGCAAGAAACTGCTGCTCTTGCCTGGACTGCTTTATGGTATGCTGTAAGACCTGGACATGCAAGACCCACAGAGAAATGACTGCTGAACTTGCCTAAAGGTGAGATGATCCTTTGGGATTACTGCTACATGAAAGAGTCTTCCAGACACATTCAGGACACAGGAAAAAGTGACTGACAAACTGCCAATATGAATGGAACTGTCTTTGAAATTTCCTGCTTTGTGGAAAAGTCTGCTGTATACTATGGGCCTTTAGGCTGAGGATGGATGTCCCAATGGTTCAGAAGAACTTTGAGTGACTGTCCAGGCAGCAAGATGTCTCTGTCATTTCCAGAGTTTTGGAAGTTTCTTACAATGTACTTCCTGTTTACTTAGATAATACTATATTCTTCTGGAGTTGAAGAGTAGACAGTAATAATATAGCCTTCCTTGGTTATGATAAAAGATAAAGTAGATATAAATATTGTAAGTATAATTCTAGCTTGATATCTGTTTTGTTATATGTAATTTTACTATGTTAAAGTTAAAATCTTCCTTTTTATTTAGTCAGAAAAGGGGACGTGATATGGGATTTCCCTCTGTATGCTGTGATTACCGTTGGTAAATAAAGGAACTGCTTTGAGCTATAGCAGAGCAGATCAGAGGTAGGTGGGGAAAACTAAACTGATTGCTGGGAGGAAGAAGGCAGCAGAGTCAGAGAGAAGCCATGTAGCTCTGCAGGAGCCAGACAGAACTTTACCAGGTAAGCCACTGCCACATGGTGATACACAGATTAATAGAGGTAAGTTAAATTAATATGTAAAAGTTAGCCAATAAGAAGCTAGAGCTAATGGGCCAAGCAGTGATTTAAATAATATAGTTTCTGTGTGATTATTCCAGTGCTGAGCAGCCAGGAACCAACAAGCGGCCTCCCTACAACAATAGGGACTTTTAAAATTGAACTGATTGTATTTTTCATTATGAGATGGGCAAGAATCTACAGAGAAAAGGGGTGGAAAGCTATGAATTACAAGAGATGTGCTTGGGAGTCAGGTTGTGATAGTTAATATTGTCAACTTGATAGACTCTAGAATTACAGAAGTGATAAGCTTCTGCACATGTTTATGAAAGCTTTTCTGAATTAGGTTGAGAGGGAAAGCCCACTGTAAATGTGGGCAATAACATCCCATGGGCTGGGATCATAAACAGAATAAAATAAAGCAAGCTAGCATAGTATAAGCATTACTTCTCACTCTTTGCTCACTAACAGTGGATGCGATGGGGTGAGCCATCTCCTTGTCCTCTTGTCATACCTTCCCTGCCACGATGGAGTTTATCTCCTAGAACCGTAAGCCAAGATAAACCTTGCCCGCACTGAAGTTGTTTTTGTTAAGTATCCTCTTGGAGAAAGACAAGTAACGAATACAGGTGCCTAATCTACTTTCAACATATGCTTAATGAGAACCTTACAGTGTATACCTTGACTCTGGTGATTCTGATGAACAGGTGCATTTACAGATAGCCAGCTGAGCCTAAGACACCTTCTAGTTCAGTTGTTCTTTGTGATTGACTCAAGGTAGACTACACCTTTATGCAGTTAAGTCCGTGAATCCCTTTTGACCCTTGAGTTTACTCATAAGCAAGGTTCAAACATTTTCACCAATGTCTGGAAGCTCCCTTTTACTTATCTCCAAGATTTCCAGAGGCCACCATGTTAAATGCTCCAAGCATGGGGAGTTCTGGCAGCCGGGAAGCAGCCAATAATTTCCTTCCTAAAAAATGTTCCTTTCCTTGGAAAAAAATTCTTCCTACCCAAGGGAGAGGACCTATTGATGGCTGGGCGATGGGGTAGAGACTGAAATCCTGTATGTCATTGGAGCATCAAGACTAAGGTCTAGGGTAGGTCTGAGCATGATCTCTAGAAAAGAGATGAGACTCCTTAAAAAAGTGAAATTCCTGTCTTTGGAAATTCTGATCTTCACATAGAATGAGAAACAACAAAACTTCCCATCTTAGGAACACAGAGGTCCTGCCCACTGCTAGGGTTGGCTGAGACCATTAATACATCCGCTCAGCACTTCCTAGCCCCAGCAGCTCTTTTCCCAGTGTGAGAGAGTTCAGTGTATTGGAAGGTAGAGGCAGAGCAGGACATAGAAGGTCCACAAAGATCAAGTTTATCTGTGTTTCTTTGCTAGGCCCAGAAGCCCCTGCTTTAAACCAACCTATTCTGTCACTCCAGGAGGCTTTCCACTCCATCCCCAAACATGAGAGCTCTTCAAAGATACAACTATCTTAGTCTAGCTTCAGCTAAGGTTGAGTGCAGAGAGGGCATCGATGATTGAGTTCCTTGAAGGGATAGATGTTAGGTATCTCACAGAATCAAGTCCAGCCCAGGATTCCTGCCTCTAAATGATTGACACAATCCAGCTTTTATAGCTGACTCAGATCCCGCCACAATGGAAATAAGGCTCCCTAGAGACTTGGATTTCTGAGAACAAGCCCCACATTCAGAACTGTGTCTTTCAGTGCTGGACTATAAGACCTAGGATAAGGCACTATTAGGTTTTTGTAACTTGATTGCCCTATCTACCAATGATGCATAGATTTGGGGGAAGTAAAATATCTGGGATATGTAGACAAATAAAAACACAGACAAAATAATAATGAAAAGGATAGTTTCAACAAAACCTGATAACAAGAGAGACTATAATGATAAATTGTACGAAAACAGCTACAGCTGTGGCTAATATACATTGAGCATTTACAATGCGCCTGACATTGCTGTACATTTTATGGACTGCCTCATTTATCCCTCACACAAATCTTGTGGATTTGTAGTGATGAGAATCTTGAGGAGGTTCCAAGAGCTTTGCCCAAATCCATACGGTTGCTAAGTAGTAGGGCCAGGCTTCTAATCCTGGCAGGCTGGCTCCTGAGTCCACATAAGCAGCCTTCATGCTCAACTGCCTTCTGCGAGCAAGTTCTTTAAAAAGAGAAATGTAAGACAATCTCTTTGTAGTTCTTCTTTTGAAAGGTCCTATTCAGATCATTTGCCACTTTTTATAAAACTGCATGACTCACAGACTTTTGTTTTGAAGGTTTTGAGTTCTTTATATATCCTGGCTATCAGTGATATTATCAGACAAAGAGTTGGCAAATATTTTTCACATTCTTGTCTCCTTTTGCTCTGTTGATTGCTTATTTTGCTTTTCTGCTTTCAGTGTTGGCAAGAAGTGCAAAAATGGAATTCATATATTGGCAGTGAAGATTAAATTAGTATTGTCATTATGGAAAACTGTATGAAGAGTCCTCAAAAATAGAGATGGGGAGATTGTTCAATGGGTAAAGTGTTTTCTTTTCAAGCATGAGGCCTGAGTTTGTATCCCCAGCACCCACACATACCCACAAATACCCCAAATTCCAGCACTGGGAGGTGGAAGCAAGAGGATCCCAGAGCTGCACTGGCTGGCAGTTCTAGCTCGTCAGTGAGTTCCAGGTCCAGTGAGAGACTCTTGTCTCAAAAATAAGGCAGACACCAATAGAAGACAGCAACATCAACCTCTGATCCCCACAGAACCACACACACACATAGACAAGTGTATATCACACACGCACACACACAGAGAATTGTATAACACACACAGAGGTATACACACACACATATAGAGACAAGTGTATATCACACATGCATACACACACACAGAGACAGAGAGAGAGAGAGAGAGAGAGAGAGAGAGAGAGAGAGAGAGAGAGAAAGGAGGGGGGTATAACACACACACACACACACACACAAAAAAATCTACCAGGCCTGGAATGATAGCTCATTAATTAAGAATGTGTAGTAGTTTGAGTGAGAAATGTCGCCCTAATTTCAGGTATTTGACCATCTGGTCCCCAGTTGGTGGCACTGTTTAGGGAAGTCATGGGGTCTTTGGGAGGTGAGGGCTTGTTGGAGGAAGCATGGCACTAGCAGCTGGGTGCTGCTTTCTGCTTCCTCCTTAGGTTTGACGATAGGAGCCCCCAGCTCCCAGTTCCCGCAGTTGTGCTTGTCTCTTGAAGCTATGCTTCCCTGCCGTGATGGACTCTCAACCCTAAGGATCTACAAGCACAAATAAACTCTTTCTTCCATAAGGCACTTTTGGTCATGGTGCGGTTATCACACCAATAGAAAAGCAACTAAAACAGACTATCCAGTTCAGTTCCAAGCACCCATGCTGGGTCTCTGAGAAATCCTGTAACACCAGCTCTAGGAGATCCAACATCCTCTTCTGACCTCCATGACTGCCAGTACACATGAGCGCGCGCATGCACGCACACACACACACAAGCATACACCCACAAACATACACATATTCATATAAACAAACATAAAAAGAAATTTTTTAAAAAAAGAAACCTTGCCAAATGATTCAGAGATGCAATTGCTGAAGAACTATCCAAAGGAAACAAAACTAGTCTATCAAATAGATGTTTGCACTTTCGTGTTCATTGTAGCACTATACACAACTACAGAAAATGGGAGTAATCTAACTGCCTATCAAATGATTCACGAATAAAGAAAATGTAGTATACAATAGAATACTATTCATCCAATAAAAGACTACAATTTTGTCATTTGCAGCAAAATGGGAAAACACTACAAGGTATAATATTAATGAAGTAAGCCAGACACAGAGAGATTAATAGCAAATGTCCTATCTTTTGTATATAAGCTAAAAAGAATTGACTTGGAAGTAGAATGGAGATTACTAGAGGTTAGGAAGAGAATGGAGGGTAAAAGGAGGTTGGAGTTAATCAGTGCACATTGTATTCAAGCGTGTAAACATCACGCTGAATATTAATACATGCTATAAACACTCATCATTTTTCAAGTCTCCAGCTACCCCTGCTAGCTCATTATCAGTTAACTGAAGTGTCTCCAGTAGTGAGGATAAGGTGGTCATGATCCACATCGTCTGCAGTCTCCTAGACTACTGAATGGCTTTAGCCAGCCGGACCTGAGGACACAGCTTGTGGCTAAGGACATTCCTCTGGAGACAGTTTAAGACTATGGCAATTGCAATCGGCTTGTTGGCACCGATCCTGTCAACTACATCAAATGCCCCTTCTAGTGTCTTGGCCACCCAGTGTACAATTAGTGATGTAATGCTAAAAACCTTGACTCCAGAGAAGTAGCCATCACTGCCATGAGAACCAGAAGCAAGAAAGACATGGTGTCCAGTATTTTCCAAAGTAGTAAATACACACAGATATCTCTCTTCCGCCCTCTCTGTCTGCCTCCTCCTCTCTCTTAAAAAGTCCCACAATTGTCTTTGCTAGGTTTTTATTGCTGTGAAGAGACACCATGGCCATGGCAACTGTTAAAAAGGAAATATTTAATTATGACGGCTCATTTACAATTCAGAGATTCAGTCCATCATGGCAGGGAGCATGGCGGCATGCAGGCAGGCGTGGTGCTGAAGAAATAGCCAAGTGTCCTACATCTTGCAGGCAGCAGGAAGTTGACTGACTGCCACACCGAGTGAAGCTTGAGAAAAAGACCTCAAAGCCTGCCCCACAGTGACACACTCACAACAGAAGGTGTGGCCCAGATTAAAGGTGTACCCTGCAGCCTCAATTCTGGATTAAAGGTGTGTGTCATCCAACCTCCATGAAGAAGACCACACTTCCTCCAACAAGGTCACACCTCCTAATAGTGCCACTCCTTAGGAGTTTATGGAAGCCAAATACATTCAAATTACCACACAGTGTAACCCAGGCTGACTCTGAATTTGAGATCCTACTGAAGTAGCATACTGAGTGCTGGCATCATACCCATGATTGGACACAGAATTTAGAACCACTTTCTTCTTTGTATATCTCCAGTTTCCCATTTGTGCATTTACTTTATGCAAGGAGCCAACGCTTATCCTCATACATCAGCCAAGTTTCTACTCACTAACAACACAACAGTCAACAGTCTGGGTACAGGTCTTGTCTTCCTGGCATTTATATTCTAGTGGGGAACATAAACAAGAAATAATTAAATATACAGTAAAAGCAAAGTGCAGATGATAGAAGCCATACAAGATATGGCTATGGATGAAGATGTCAGAGCTCAGACTGGTGGCCTGTGTCCAGGGAGGGTGTCTTTAGGAAAACAGAGCCTAGAGTTCTGGGGACAATGGCTCCTCTCCTTGCTGTGGCTGAGTTTGGAATTTCAAGTGTTAACGACGGAAGTTTGGGAAGAGCCAATCTTATTTTGGTCCTGGTGCCTAGAAAGTCCTCCGTTGCCTTTTTCTTTTTGAAAGAGTTCTTTCTTAACTATGTGGATGTGGGGGCGGGGTCTGTGCACATGAGTGCAGGTACCCAGAGAAACCAGAAGTGTAGGTTGCCATGGGAGATGACGACTGTGGGTGCTAGGAAACAAACTCTGGGTCCGCTGCAAGAGCAGTATGTGCTCTTGACTGCTGAGCAGTCTTCTGCTGCTTTGTGTCTACAGAGGCCCCCTTCCTCCAGTTCCCTCAAGGATACTTCCCTTCCCCTGCCATTTCTGCTTGGTCCCTTCCCAGCAGCCTCAGAGGTTCCTCTTTACAGAAAGGACATGTCCAGAGGAAGAAGGCAGAGCAGATGCCAGAGACCTGAGTGTGCTGCTCCTGTGCAGAGGAAGAGCGCTTCTGGAGCCCCATGCCTCCCACCCAGGCAAGCCAGAGAACCAGGCCAGAGAGGACAGGCTCAGGGGAGGTGTCTCGAGAGAGCCCCATGCCACTCCTGGGAGGAGAGTAAGAGGGGTTCATAGAGACAGGCACGGGTGTCCATCAGTCCCCTTGCTTAGTATTCCCCATGGAGAAAAGGGGTGGGGCCAGTGATGGAGTGATGGCCTGGCCTAGCAGTTCACAAAACAACAGAGAGAGAGAGAGAGAGAGAGAGAGAGAGAGAGAGAGAGAGAGAATATTCAGTAGAAAGCACCAGGAACCATATGCAAAGACACAGCTGCGATCCTGCCTCCTGAAGTTGTGCCTCTTAAGACTGGGGGTGAGGCCTGTGCCTGTGCCCACGTGTTTGGAAAGAAGCTCCTCATAGTATGTTGTTGAGCAGTCCTGGCTATGAGCCACTGCTCTGAATTAACAAGGTCTGTGTATCGGGATGGGAAACTGAGAGGGCAAAAAAATGTCTTCCTGAAGTCACAGCCTAGATCAAGGACCTCAGGGCTCCAGCTAGAGCCCAGTATATTATAGCTCAGCTCAGTTTTCCTTTCACGGCATCCGACTTTCTCTTTCCCTCCATCCCACTCTTCACCAGCCTCACCAGAACCCCTGTGTTCCAGAATCTCCTAGCAAGCCCAGGGTACAGGTTATATGCAGAGTAGTTTCCCACAGGCAATGTCTTTTGCTAGCTATTAGGAACAGCAGCTCAAATCTGTCGGTGTATTTCTCCCTGTTTCCCACTCATATGCTGACCCCTAGTGGCAAGATCAGACAATGGGCAGAGAGACTCGTGGTCTAAGAAGTTCTAGGAACTCATCCCTCACAGTTATGTTGGACAATGCCTCACTCTGTGCCTTAGATTCCCCCAAAGGAAAAAAAAAATCTAGATAAAAGTCTCTGTCTTTCCCAAAATAGTAGTCTAATGGGAAAAGATCTCTACCAACACCACATCCGACAGAAGGCTGATCTCCAAAAGAACTCAAGAAAGTAGACATCAAAATACCAAACAATCCAATTAAAAAATGGGGTACAGATCTAAACAGGGAACTCCCAACAGCGGAATCTAAAAAGGCTGAAAGACACTTAAGGAAATGGTCAACATCCTTAGTCATCAGAGAAATGCAAATCAAAACAACTCTGAGATTCTGTCTTACACCTGTCAGAATGGCTAAGACCAAAAATGTTAGTGACAACTCATGCTAGTGAGGATGTGGGGCACGGGGAACACTCCTGGGAGCACAAAATTGTACAGCCACTTTGGACATCAATATGGTGCTTTCTCAGAAAATTGGGAATTGATCTACCTCGAGACTCAGCTACACCACTCTTGGGCATATACCTAAAGGATGCTCAATCATACCACAAGGACACATGCTCAGCTGTGTTCATAGCAGCTTTATTTGTAATAGTCGGAACCTGGAAACAACCTAGATGTCCCTCAACTGAAGAATGGATAAAGAAAATGTGTTCCATTTACACAATGGAGTATCACTCAGCTGTAAAACACAATGACATCAACAATAACCCAGGAGCCGCAGGTCCCACCCAGGCCTGAATCTGCAATAGACACAGATGGCATCGCCCCAGGCTTTTGCATCTGCATGGGTCACAATCAACCAGGAGCCTTGCTGGCACCTCTGGATATCAGGTACCATAGCATGGAGCACTGCTTTAGGTCTCTAGGCCCAGGCATGGGAGAGAGAAAAGCAATATCTCTGCACTGTTCCTTATAGCTGGGATGGGCAGTACTCAACCAAACTCCACTTGTGACCCAACCAAAAGCCTTGGCGCTGGGTGGTTGGACATCATTGTGGTGAGAAAGTACATGGTAGGGAGGTGGAAGAGAAGGAGAGGCTGCTGCCTAGGATCATGTCTGGGTCTGAGGTCCTACCGTGGTTGGGGTTTTTGTTGATGTCCCTGGCCCATATTGCTTCCAGGGTTCCTGTGGATGCCCGGGGTCTGGGCTGCAACCTGTGACTATGTTGGTGTTCCAGGGCTGATTCACTGCCAATGCCAGGCTGAATTGGGGGCCAAAGCTGTCAACTGTGGTCCTGCCGCACCCAGAGTCTGTGTTGATATCTGTGGCTCCTGAGACTATTGGAGACCATGCTGATGCCAGGGGTCTAGGCTGCCACTTAGGGCTAGCTTGCTGTTCAAGGGTCATGCTGCTGTGGGGGCCATGCTGGCCCCTATGGCCTTGCGCTGACACTTGGGACCATGATGACATCTGGGTCTGGGTTGTTTCTTAGGATCATGTCTGAGTCTGTGGTCCTACCACAACCAAGATCTATATTGATATCTGTGGTCCATGTTGCCAAAAGGCCACATAGATGGCCAAGATCTGGGTCACAACCTGTAGCCATGAGGGTGAGGGCCATGCTGCCACTGGGGACATCTTGATCTGAGTGACATGTCCTGTCTGTCACCTGGGGCCATGGTGTTTTCCAGGCCAAGGCTGATGCAGAGGGCCATGTCTACAGCATGCAGGGTCTGAGTTGATGTCTGGGGCTCCTGTGGTCACCAAGGGCCATGCGGATAATCAGGAGGATCTATCTGGTCAGTCACCTCAGACCATGCCAGTGTCCAAGGACCATGCCATGCCCAGAGCCATACTGATCTGGGTGGCTGGTGCTACTACCTGGAGCTATGGAGACCTCCGGGCACAGGCCAATGTTTAGGGCCATGTCTGGGTCCATTGCCCTGTGGAGGCTGAGGTCTGGTGTGGAGTCCATGGTTCCAGTTGCCACTGAGGGCTCTGTAGATGCCCAGAGTCTGGCCAGCCACCTGGGACTATGTTGATGCCCCGGGACATACTGCTGCCAGGGTCCTGCTGATTTGAGGGGCCTGTGCTGCCACCAGGGCTGTGATGGAGTCTAGGCCCCAGCTGCTGCCAGGGGCCATGTCTGGATCTGTGGTCCTGAGGCAGCTGGGGTCTGTGGTGATGTCAATGGCCTGTGTTATCATGGGGATCACTGGAACCATGCTGTGCTGAGTTGGCCTGCTCTTCACTGGCTCTGGGACGGTTGGTCCTGACCCTACCCTCACTGGATATTGCAATAGGCCCTACCCTGCAGAGGAGTGCTTACCCCCTCTCCCTGCATCCAGAAAGATGGTCCCACCCCTCACCATAGGCATGGGAAGCACACTACAGCTGACCCTGTGGTCGGGGGTGCAAGAGAGCCAACCCTGAAGGCATAAGAGCAGGAGAGCTGCCCCCACTCCTCACTGTCTGCCATGTGGTAGCATGGGTGAGGGAAAGATACCCTCCCCCCATGCCCCTTGCTACCTGTAGCAGGCAAGAGAGCTGGCCCCAGAGTCACGAGTATGAGAGAACCAGCCCTGCCCTGCACCAGCTATAACACACAGGATAGCTGGGCAACACACTACAGCTGAGATGGTTGTTGGGGTCACAAAAGAGCCAGCCCTGAGGGCAGGAGAGCAGGAGAGCTGACCCTGCCCACCCCCTGTATGCCCCCTAAAGCAATCAGGAGAGAAGGCTCTACTCTTTGCCTGTGCAAAACAGTAGAGCTGACCCTGGCAAAATGAGTTGAGGAGGACCCAGGTCTGAGGGTCTGAGAGCAGGAGAACTGGCCCAGCTCCTTGCTGCAGGCTGCACTGGGTGAGCTAGCCTGGGCAGTGCTGGAGTAGAGAAGATGAGGGAAGCTGACCAATCCAGATACCACCCAGGCCCAGAGCCAGGGCTATGAGCTCACCCACCCCAATATCCACCTCATCTATGAACTGTTGGAGGATGTGAAGGGGATGAACTTACAGATACAAAACAGCAGGATCTCCATGACACAAGACAATAGCAGTATATCCAACAGGAGCCCCACTGAGAGCCAATTGCTGGTGGTGCAGCAGAAACCAGCGGCCTCGAGCCAGACCAATGAGCACTTGTAAGTAAAGATGAATGGACTAAACGGTGAACTGTGAGTCTCAACGGGCCACACTGCAGCTTCCACAATAAATTCTTTTTCTTTTTTTATTTTTATTTTTGTTTGCTTTTTGTTTTTTTATTTTGTTTGTTTTTTGGGGGGGTTTCTTTTAAACTTGGTTTTGTTTAGGGAGGGAGGTTGCAAGGGCAGAGGTCAGATGTGAGGGACGGAGAGATAAGTGAGATCAGAATGCATGATGTGAAAATTACAAAGAATCAATATAGGTAAAAATAAAAAAGAAAAATTGTTTAAAAAATAAAAACCATGGGGCTGGAGAGATGGCTCGGCGGTTAAGAGCATTGCCTGCTCTTCCAAAGGTCCTGAGTTCAATTCCCAGCAATCACATGGTGGCTCACAACCATCTGTAATAAGGTCTGGTGCCCTCTTCTGACCTGCAGGCAGACACACAGACAGAACATTGTATACATAATAAATAAATAAATTTTTTTTAAAAAAAATAAAATAAAAACCAATTGGCCATTTAAGTTTAATAGTAAAAGATTGGTTAATGATAACAATGCATCGTAAAACCTTCAGAAGGAAAGGGGGATGTTTTGTGGACCATTTCTTTTGTGTGTGGCAGTTTTAAGTTATTAGTTTTCAAAATCAGTACTTTTTAATGGAAACAACTTGACCAAAAATCTGTCACAGAATTTTGAGACCCATTAAAACAAGTTTAATGAGAAAAAAAATAAAAACCAAAACAAACAACAAAATAATGGATGGAACTAGGAAAAAAATCCTGACTGAGGTAACTCAGACCCAGAAATGTACTTGCTCATAAGTGGATATTAGCTGTAAAGGAAAAGAGTACCATCCACAGACCCAGAGAAGCTAAGTAGCAAGGAGAGCTCAAGTGGGGATGCTCAGATCTCCCTGGGAAGGGAAAATAGAAGAGATTTCATAGGTGGATTAGGGGTGGGTGGGGATGGGAATATGATTTATCAGATTGGGAAGTAAATGGAGGGGGAAGAGTACTGGAAAGTGGGGAGCATTTCAGGGTCAGGGAGAAACCTGGTGAAAGGGAAACTCCCAGAAATCTACAAGGATGACCCCAGCTAAGATTCCTAGCAATAGTGGAGATGTAGCCTGAACTTGCCCATCTTCTGTGGCCAGGCAAGACTTCCAGTGGAGGCTGGAACCCAGCCACATAGCCTTCATCCTACAGTCTCTTCTGCCTGTGGGATGAGCTGGGGTAAGGGGTGGTGCAGAGATTGTGGGAGTGGCCACCCAATGACTGGTCCAAGCCTGAGACCCATGCTATGGGAGTGAGCCCAGCCTTGACACTTCCTAGAGTGCCGGGACCCAAAGGCTGGATGGTCCAGAGACCTAGGATAGAACCAAATATGATTGAAGACAAAAATGTCAACGTAATGATTCCTAACGATATTCTGCTATACTCATAGATTGGTGCCTAACGAAATTGTCATCAGTGAGGCTTCATCCAGAAACTGACAGAAACAGATGCAGAGATCCACAGTCAAACATTAGGTGGAGCTCTGGGAATCCTGCACAAGAGAGGAAGTATTGTAGGAGCCAGAGGGGTCAAGGACATCACAAGAAAACCCACAGAAACGACTAACCTGGGCTCATAGGAGCTCAAGGAGACTGAACCGACAACCAGAGAACCTGCATGGGACTGACCTAGGCCTTCTGCATGTATGTTACAGTTGTGTAGCTTGGGCCTCTTGTGGGACTCCTAACAGTGGGAGCAGGGGCTGTCTATGACTCTTTTGCTGTCTTTTGGGAGTCTATTCCTCCTACTAGGTCACTTTGTCCAGCCTTAATACACAGGAAGTATTTAGTCTTACTACAACTTGATATGGCATGTTTTGTCAATATCCATGGGAGGCCTGCCCCTTTCTGAACAGAAATGGAGGACGAGTGGATTGGGGTGGAACAGAGAGGAAGTGTCAGGGAAGGAATGGGAGGAGAAGAGGGAAGGGAAACTGCGGTTGGAGTGTAAAATAAATAAAGACAACTAGATAATTAATAAAAACAAGGTCTCTGTCCTTCCTAGAGCTGTAGTTCTCAACCTGTGGGTTGTGACCCCAGGGGTCAAATGACCTTTTCATAGGAGTTACCTAAGACCACCTGAAAACATAGATATTTACGTTATAGTTCATAACAGTAGCAAAATTACAGTTATGAAGTAGCAATGAAAATAATCTTATGTTTGGACATTATGACAACATGAGGAACTGTATCAAAGGGTCACAACATTCGGACAGTTGAGAACCACTGGCCTAGAGTTATTCATAAAAGTAAACAGTAGGAAGGCTGTGAGAAGGAGCAGGCGCTGTGAATGGAAGAAGCTGCATATCACAGTCTGAGCAGCTAGACTGGCGGGGCAGGGTCTGGGGTGTGGATAGTTACCTGAGACAAGGAGATCACTGTGCCTGTCAACTCATTGCCCCCTTTGTCATAAGAAGAGAACTCTAGAAATTCAGCTCAGCTTGCATAGCACCATTCACCAAGGGATACATTTAAATTAAGGGCCAACTCACACATAATTTTCAAATGTACAAACACCCATGTTCAATCCAGTACAGGTCTTGCTGACCTTCAACTGTTCTTAATAATGAGAAATAAACAAGTTAATAGATATGAAATGATTACTGCAAATTGGAAAACACCATGAGTATGTCTATTATTATTCAATGTAGATGACATCACATTTTCTTTTAGAATCCCCTAATTTGAGATTCTTCAGTGAGGCCTGACTCTCTGGAGGATAAAGGCTTTAGGCATTAAAGATGAGCATATATCAGGATGAATGAGATCCTTGGGTCTTCCTGAGGTCCACAGGCAATGCCACACTGCCCTATGGTGGGCCTAAGGTAGGAAGGAAGCCCAGAGCTTTCCCACTGCCTCAGGAAGACAAGGACTTAATGGGAAGCATAAAGAAAATAAGCCAGGACTACAGAGCTGGTTCAATAGGTAAAGTGCTTGTCACGGAAGCCTGAGGACCTGAGTGCAAACTCCCAGAAACTCTGTAAAGTGGGACACATTTGGACCGCCGAACACATCAGTAACCCGGCGCTCTGATGCCGAGATGGAAGGCAGACAGGACAAACCTCAGAAGCTTGCAGGACCATAGCCTGACCTTAAGAAGCACGGCAGCAAACAGCAGAGACATTGCTTCAAACAAGGTGGAAAGTGAGAATCAACCAACACGTAAGGTTGGCCTCTGATTTATGCTCATGTGCATGTGTGCGCACGCGCGCGCGCACACACACACATACACACACACACAAGGGTTGCGGGGTGGGGGGGGGGAAGAGAGCTAATTCCAAACTCGGGATCACAGAGCTAACCCCAATCAAACTCTGTGGAACACTAACTAGCAAATCGGGGAGAGAGTCACAGAAAGAAGATGAAGGCTGGTTAATGGGCTAGGGGAGAGACCTGGGAAAAGGGACAGGGAAGAGTGACGAAAATGCATAACGTACACGTGTGAAATTGTAGAAGAGCTGAATTTACTAATTAAAAGAGGAAGCAGTAAAGGGAAAGGTGGGGGGAGAAACCTGAAAACATTGGACTGAATATTGTAACCACCTTCTAATTGTTCTCCATAGCTCCGTAGCTCAACTCACCCGATTCTGCTTTTCAATAGTACTTACTACTTATTGGGGGTTCTGCAATCATCTTTTCAAGCAAACACTGCATAAAAGGTAGGCACTCTAAACAATTAATTATCCTACAGGCCCGGTCAGCCTCAGCACTACCGATATTTTTGACTGGAAACGTCCCTTCCCCACCTTCTTTTGAGACAAGGCCTCATGTAGCCTAGGTTGGCCTCAGAAGTCACTGTATAGTCTCCACCTGCTGAGTTAGTGTGACAGGCATGCAGCACCATGCCTGGTTTTATGCAGTGCAGGACTTTGTGCATATTAGGCAAACAGTGCACCAAGTGAGCTATTTCCCTCAGCCCCAGGACCTCACTTCTTTAGGCTTTTCCCCTACTATCCCCACCTAGTCCCATTAAAGAGGTTAAAATGCTAGAGTTTGTTGGATTCAGGGCACAAAGCTGGGACTGGAAAGGATGTCCGATGGGGTATTTGAGGACCAGGTTTTCCTCTTGACTATAAGGATGCGTATATAAGGAGTGGCGTGTTATTCTTTCTTAGTCCCTGAAGGGTGTTGTACGTGCACGTGATTCACGGACTACTTCGCAATCAAGAAGAGGGATACTATTGACAAATACTGAACAGTAGAGCAGAAAGTCAATGTTTGTAGCTCAACTCTTCTCAGAGCCTATGTGCTGAACGTCTGGTGCTCAAAGCAGCAGAATCAGAGATGGGATTGCTAGGGAGATGACTGGATCATGACGGCTCCAGTCACATGAATGGGTTAATGCATGTATAAATTCATAGCTCATTGGGCCATTGAAATCTTTAGGAAGAGGGGCCCAGTAGGAGGAAGTAGGTCATTATTGATGTGTCCTTCAGTGAGATATTTGGGGGTTACTTGTGGGCTTGTTTTGTGTTGCCTTTTTGTTTTGTTTTTAACATCTCACTGCGTAGATCCGGCTGGATTGGAACTTGCTATCTATATGAAACCCAAGCTTTGGACTTTAAAGAATATGTTTTCTACCTCCCTTCCTTCTCCCCCACCTCCAATCTCTCTCTCTCTCTCTCTCTCTCTCTCTCTCTCTCTCTCTCTTTCTCTCTTTCTCTTTCTCTCTCTCCCTCCCTCCCTCCCTCTTCTCTCTTTCCTTTCCTTCCTCCCTCCCCACTTCCAGGCCTCCATGAGTCGAGCATCTTGGCTCCATCGCAGCTCTCCACGGTTGATCAGGAACTAAAATTGTGAGCTACGACAAACCTTCCCTCCTTTAAACTGATTGCTCAGATACCTTATCACAGTGGTAGAAAGCTGGGCAACACAAACAAGGAAGCTCCAGGCCATTCATCTGAGCTGCAGAACCTGTCTGGGAACCACTTTCCTTTGGATTTCCTGCCATGTGATATAATAAGCCAACTATTGTTCATGATTCCTCATGTTGTGGTGACCCCCTACTTACAATTATTTCATTGCTACTTTGTAACTGTAATTTTGCTACTGTTAATAATTGTAATGCAAATATCTGATATGCAGGATATGTGACTTAAAAAGGGGTCGTGACCCAGAGGTCAAGAACCATTGCTCCAGATGATCAGAATTATAGAGTGAATATGAATTTTAAAAATTATGCTGGACAGTGGTGGCCCATGCCTTTAATACCAGCACTTGGGAGGCAGAGACAGGTGGATCCCTTTGAGTTCAAGACCAGCCTGGTCTACAGAATGAGTTCCAGGACATCCGGGGCTGTTACACATAGCAACCCTATCTCAGAAAAAGAAAATGATAAACATGGTTGAAATTTTAGCTCCATTATTCCCTGGCTGTTGTGATTTTCACCGTTAAGCCTTTTAGACCATCATGCTATCCCTGGAAACAGTGACCATCCTTCAGGAATCTATGTCACCTTGTTAATATCTTATTATAAGATTATTATGCAGAAATGGAAGTTATTTGTGGGCCCACCTCTCCCAATAGTCTGTGAGCCTCATGACAACTGAGTCTATGTATGATTTTTTTTAAAAAAAATGAACGTGCTCATTGCAAGATTTGGTACAAAGTAGAGTCTGAGTATATGGATGGTTCGCTGGATTATTGAATGAATGAGGAAGTGAATGGCCATAGAAAGCCAGCGAGAAGAGTGCAGAAACATTTCTGAGTCCTGTTTCAACCCACGCTAGAAGGAACGCTCAGAGAGAGTCTTTGGTTAGGAGAGTCTCTGACCAGGATTTCAGCTCGCTCATGCTGCATCTCTGCCACTCTTTCCTGGTCACACTTCCCATTCTCCTCACTACTGGACTCTGCCTTTGAATCAAAGAAAAGAAATACAAATGGGCACTCAGCCCATGTTCAAAGGAGAAGTAATCATCTCAAAATACTTGATTTCAATGATATCATGTAAGCACCCGAACCTCTAAGTGTCTGGATGTTATATCATAGAATCTTAAGTCCTACGATATAAACACCAGCAGGATGTCCATATACTGTAACTTTGGCTTTGTTCGTTTTGTGTTTGCCAAAAGTATTAGATCAGATTACAACATATAAATGTTTATTGTGCATATAAAAGACCAGTTCCTGAACCAGGAGACTTGGAAAACAAAATGGTCAGGAGCATTCCATAACTTGTCTAGCTTGCTTTATAAAGCATAATGGAGGGTGCATTTTGACCTCTTTTTCTCCTACATATTATACATTAACATTCCTCAGGGCAAGGAGGACAAGGTACTGTCATTCTAGCTGATTGGTTTAATTTCACTCAGAAATGCAACACTTAACTTTTGTGCTTTCTTTATGACCAGAGTTAACTTTTTGGGGAAGACATATATAACCATTCACATTGGGTTATATGGTTGTGGGCATCTAGCCTTGCATTATGGCTAAATTATGGTCTCCATTGTTATTTTGAACACTTTCTCCTAGTTTTTCCACTTCCACATAGAGAAATCCAACTTAGCAGTTTAAAATGTGGCATCAATACCCCGTTGTATAACTATATTCAACCTACTTCCTATACTGACGGACAGTTGGATTATTTAATAGTTCCCCTTAAAAAACAGTGTTGTGACAATGGAAAATTCCGCACACATCTCCTTATATGCAGATTTATTTTCTGAGATATACCTAGGATTGGCTGTATAGGTCTTGGAGTATATGCATTTTCAATTTCACTGAATGTCCTACACCCATTTCTCCGAATTAAAATACTCCCTGCATGAGGGATAAGGGATGGTTATGCCATGGAAGATCCCCAAACCTAGGGAATCTAAGAAGCTCAGATGCTTGCAAGATTGACAAGGTCTCTCCCTCTAAAAGGTCATGGAAGCAATTGCTGGAGAAGAGTCAAGTGAGGCTGTAAGTTGTGCAGGGTGCTCCAGAGGTGCACTTTTGTGTATGCAAGGGGAGGGGGGACTTTGGGACTTCAGCTGCCTCGGAATCACCCATACTCCTATGACTAACCTCTCACCCAGGTTCCTGGAAGTAACCCCCATGACATCACTGGTCCACCTAAGCAGACATGGATAGAATTGTGTTGATGGCTCATTATCCATGTCCTACTCACAGTGAATCGACATTAATTCACATCTTCCCAGGAAAAATCAGTTGCGCATCCAATATTTTCAAAGTACTTTTCAAACTACTTCTTCTAGCTTGTATAAAGTGGATGGAGGTGTCGATTTCACTATAGAATACTTGGCATTATCAAATGTTTCAAAGAATTTTTAATGTAATGGGCATACATAATTTTAAAGTCAAATAGATCATATTGCCTTTAGTGAATTGAAAACTCTGCCTCCCAAAGCCCCCATTTATATATACTTCTCAAATTTATAGTTTTTCCATTTCTTTAAGCTATATCTTTTGAGCATTGATGTGTATGTCATTATACATTTAAAGATCATTCATTTACCTCCTTCTATGGTTTCATTCGTTGATACCTGTCCCGTCCCTCTGTTTCTCTTCCTCAGCTCTTCTCTTCCTTTGGCACTGTGAGTGTTGGCGCAAAAGCTTATTGTCAGGTCTGGCACTGTGGTTTAGCTGGTAAAGTGCTCAAAGCTCTGGACTCAAGCCTCAGTCCACCTAAAGCTGGTGTTGCAGCACACACCTACAGTCGCAGCTCTCCAGCAGAGGAGGCAGGAGGATCAGGTGTCCAAGGTCATCCTAGACCTGGCTACGTAAGATCCTATCTCAAAAAAAATGAATAAATGAATCTGACCTCTAGAGGATTTCTATCCTGCTTCTGCCTTCTCCCCTTTCTCTCCTTGTCTTTTGCCTGAAAACCCTCTCTCAGTACATCCCATGCTTAGTAGGCAATGTCTACCTAGGTTGACGACGAAGGCGATGAAGTGTGGATGAAGGGAATAGAGTGTGAGTTGTCTCTGATAATTTAAAAGTGAAGAATTAGGTCTTGGGTAGAGCATGCCTAACATGCCCGATGCCCTGTGTTCAATCCCCACTGACAAACAAACCATTCTCGGTTTCAGCAGTGCCCACCATATGGCAGCAATTCTAAATAACGGCAGTGAAAAAAATCACCCCTTAAGCAACAAAAGCTTTTATTATTCTAAGCTGTAATGCTTTAAACACAACAACCATTGCAGCCACTGCTGTCTTTTATTAATATACACACAAGTATCAAATTAGCACGGTTTGTTTTGCTTTTCTTGAGAAGGGCTCTCATCTATGTAAGTCAGACTGGTCTGAAACTCAAGAATGCCAGGATCACAAGTGTAGGCCCCTTCTCCTGGTTCAAATTAGCATGTGTTTGTTAGTTATTCTTTCATGATAAACACTGTGTTGTACATGGAAGTCAATTTTAAGAATTCTGTTTTGCTTGTCAGCCTTCAGTGAGCTGTTTCAACAGCATGGATCAGAAGGATTCAGAAGTGTTGGAGTCCACTTTAGACACAGTTTGTTTCCAACTGCTACAGTTTATTCGTGAGTTCATAAGGTACATTTGAAAAGCTCCTAGCATTACGATTATTAATAAAATTAATAAAATTATTAATAAAATTCAATGCAATAAAATTTTCATTATTTCTTTCCTAGCTATTAATCAGGATTACTAATAAAAACAATTAAAATAATTTTTCATCTAGAGGAGAAGGTTTAAAGAAATGATTCTTGGGCCTGGAGAGATGGCTCAGAGATTAAAAGCACTCAATAATCTTCCAGAGGTTCAATTCCTAGTAACTACATGGTGGCTCATGGTGATATGTAATCAGATCTGGCGCCCTCTTCTGGTATGCAAGCAGACATGCAGACAGAATACTAAATAAATAAATCCTTTAAAAAAAGAAATGAGAGTGCATGGGCTGCCGATGTGGTGTCTACTGACTGCAGTTCCAGATACTCGCCCTTGTTTCCGAGGCAGGGTATTTGCTTCGCACCATGGCGCCCAAAGGCAAAGTGGGTACAGAGGGAAGAAGCAGATATTTGAAGAGAACAAAGAAACTCTGAAGTTTTATCTGAGGATCATACTGGGAGCCAATGTCATATACTGCCTCGTGACCTTGGTTTTCTTCTATTCATCTGCCTCATTTTGGGCCTGGATGGCCCTGGGGTTTAGTTTGGTAGTATATGGGGCCAGTTACCATTCTATGAGTTCCATGGCTCGGGCAGCCTTCTCTGAGGACGGGTCCTTGATGGATGACGGCATGGACCTCAGCATGGAGCAGGGCATGGCAGAGCACCTTAAAGATGTGATCCGACTGACAGCCATTGTTCAGGTGCTCAGCTGCTTCTCCCTCTACATCTGGTCCTTCTGGCTTCTGGCTCCCGGCCGGGCCCTTCACCTCTTGTGGGTAAATGTGCTGGGCCCCTGGTTCACAGCAGACAGTGGAGCCCCGGCACCAGAGCACAATGAGAAATGACAGCGCCGACAGGAGCGGCGGCAGATGAAGCGGTTATAGCCATCATTATTGTGCCCACAGACTGCTAAGCACTGGCTGATTCTGTCAGGCTGCATGGACCCATGCCTGGAGCAGTGAAGGGCCAAAAGCAGCCTGAATTATGAAATATAGTATAACTAAATAAATTGTTTAGAATGTGAAAAAAAAAGAAATGAGTCTCATCTGAGTGGTGGTGGTTCACGCCTTTAATCCCAGCACTCAGGAAGCAGAGGCAGGCAGATCTCTATGAGTCTGAGGCCAACCTGGTCTACAGAGTGAGTTCCAGAACAGCCAGAGCTACACAGAGAAACTCTGTTTTAAAGAAAACTAAAAAGAAAGGAAGGAATGGAGGGAGGGAGGGAGGGAGGGAGGGAGGGAGGGAGGGAGGGAGGGAGGAGAAAAGAAAGGGAAAGAAAAGAAAGGAAAAGGAGATCTTCAAAAGAGTCTTATGCACATCTCCTCTTCAGGTTTTCATGAGAAACAGTGCAGCTGTGTGCTGCTCCAGACAAAGGTACAAATACGTTGAAAGTAAAATGACACGCGTGTGCGCGCACACACACACAATGTGACCATTATTCAAGAGAACTACAGTGACTATCATAATATCAGACAAAATAGACAGGACAAAAATCGTTATCAAATGTACTTGATTAGTGGATGACAACGGTTCAGCCTTCAATACGCAGGCTATAACCATATAGCCACAGAGATTAGGTATATAGTAAGGGACTAGTCAGAAGGATTAGATCACCCTGTGGGGGGAATAGAACAGATAGTTATGGATGGATATGGGGGGAGGTGACTCAAATGGGAGGATCAAACAGGGAGGAGGAAGAAAAAAGGGTGAGGGAAGGAATGTGGGGAGACAGCTAAAACTAAGGGCCATTTGGGGGATTAATGTGGAAACTTAATACAGAAGAATACTAAATACTAAAATACTAAAAAAAAATAGACATATATAAGGGAGATGTAAATGGAACCACACAATAATGGGAGATACAGATCCCCAACTGAACATACCTCTCATCATCAAATAAAACCTCCAGTGTTGGGAATGGGTTACATCTAATAGAGCTAATTGCCATAGCAGTACCATGGAAACCCACAAACAACCCAAGCTGTTGCAAGGCTATTGATTGTTCTGTACAGACTGATGGTATGACCCTATTGTTGTCTGAGTTTTCCATCTTGCCTGGTTCCCACAATCGTTAAGTCCCAAAGAAATCACACAGAGGTCTACATTAGTTATAAACTGATTGGCCCATTAGCTCAGGCTTTTATTAACTCTTATAACTTACATTAGCCCATTATTCTTATCTATGCTAGCCACATGGCTCAGTACCTTTCATAGCGAGGCAGTCACATCTTGCTTCTTCTGTGGCTGCATCAGGACTACAGAGAGAACGTTCCTTTTCCCAGAATTCTCCTGTTCTCATTGACCCACCTCTACTTCCTGTCTGGTTGTTCCACCTATACTTCCTGCCTGGCTATTGGCCAATCAGCATTTATTTAAAATATAATTGACAGAATACAAACCATTGCCCTACACCACCCTACTGATTTAAGTCAACACCTATACAACTCACTGAATGCAGAGAAGCTGAGCTGGTACCTACCTTGAACCTCCAACACTGCTGACAACCCAGCTACAAGCCCTGCGATCTACATTGGTGACTTGCCTGTAAGATACACTCATGTTAAAGTGGCATGAAGTTGTTGGAGAGACCAACCAATAGCTGATTGAAATGAAGGCCTACTCCATAAGATAGAACTCATCCTTGGCACTGCTTGGGTGACTAAGAACCTGTGATTAGATAAGCCAGGGACCTAGGAGAAAACCAAGTAATACTGTTCTGCTGAAGGAACATAGCAATAAAATGAGCCCTAACAGCATTCTGCTATACTCACAGATCAGGGTTTCTCTCAGTCATCATCAGAGAAGAAGCTTCCTTCTTTGTTAGATGTGAACTAATGTAAACAAGACCGACATCTGGACACTATGCAGAGAGTGAGAGACCTGGGAACACTCAGTTCTAAATGGGACATGTCCATCAAATCCCCCCTCAGGGAACAGGGAACTCTGTGGAAGATGAGGCAGAAAGACTTTAAGAACCAGTGAGGATGGAGGTAACCAAGGAGATGGGCCTTCTAGACACAACAGAACTGATGCACACACAGAGACTGCCCAAGGTCTAATGCAGATGGGGTTCTAGCAATGAGAAAGAAAGAGAAGACAAGCACCCATTCCTAATCCAGAACCTACCTCCAATTAATAATCACTGGCAAGAGAAAAATTGGTTTCTCTAACAGAGTCTCACTGGGTATATTAATCAGACTTAGGGGCAGGCCCCATGCCCATCACTAAATGGTCAACACCAAACAAATTCAATATTTTGGGAAGGGATTTTGTCTCACAATGTTTTGTTTAGACTTCTGTTTTTTTCTTACAGATCTTTTGCTTATATATTATGGTTTCCAATTTTTAATGTTTTTTGTGTATGTAAATGTGTATGTCTCAGTGTCTGTATGTGTTTCTTGTGCTTTTTCTTTGGCTCTTTTTTTTCTGTTGGTTTTCTTATTTCTTCCTATTTGTCCTGGCTTGTTTGTTTTTATTTTATCTTATTATTATTTTATTTTATTTT
>NC_022026.1:25030911-25046438 GCF_000317375.1 Microtus ochrogaster
AAGAGCATTGCCTGCTCTTCCAAAGGTCCTGAGTTCAATTCCCAGCAACCACATGGTGGCTCACAACCATCTGTAATGGGGTCTGGTGCTCTCTTCTGGCCTGTAGGCATACATACATACAGAATATTGTATACATACTAAATGAATGAATGAATAAATAAATAAAAATTATTTCCAATTAAAAATAATAACAAAACATTTAAAAGAAAATTCCCTACAGATTTGCCTACAATCACATCTTCTGGAGGTATTTTCTCAATGGAGGTTCCCTCCTTTCAGATGACTGTACCTTGTATCAAGTTGGCATAAAACAAGCCAATACAGAAGGCATCAAATTTTCAATGCACTGTCTAGATCAAATTCCTTCTAGAATGAGATAGAATCTAGAAAATAAACAGAGGCCACTTAGGTTGACCCATCCCTCCACCTTCAGGCTCTTGCCAGGACCAGGCCAGAGACTATATCCATCCCCCTGGGAAGAGATGATGCTGTCCTATGCTGGAGGACAGCTGTGAAGATGGTGAGATCATGCTCCGAACGTGTTCATCATCAGAAGCAGAGTCGATGGGTATTGCTTCTGCATTGCCTGTGCAGTTGGAGGAAAAAAGATGTCAAAGGTGCCTCCTATCTGAGAAACTGGATTAGTAGATCATTGGGGCAGAGAGGGGAAAGAGCTGTTTTAAAGGTGAATAATTAGGAACCATTTTTGAACTCCATCATATGCTTCCAAGCAGTGATTTTAGATCCATGCATAGGTATAGGAGTGTGGATCTTAAGGAACTAGAGATAGAAATTTGCAATCAAAGATACTATTTAAAGTCAAAAGACTGAACAAGGTCATCTGGAGAGTAACTATGGAGAGAAGTGTGAGAACTGAATTTTAAGTCTCCCTAACATTTAAAGATCAAAAATAGAAGATGGGGCAGTCGAAGGAGATGGGGAAAAGTTGGGCAGTGAGAAGGAAGATGGCGGAATATGGCTTCCTGGAAGCCAAACAAAGAGGTGTTTTAAGGAATGCAGAATTGGATGGAGTATGTCAACTCTCTTCAAGTCCATTGCATTTAGCAAGATGGTCATCTTGTAACCCTTAACAAAATCAGAGAAGAAAATTTCAAAGAACCAGGCTCCAGTGTATGGTCCCACATGTAGAAGCATATGGACAGCACAAATAGGAATCCATGAGTTACTGGATGTTTAAAACGGACATGGAGTTAGGAGATAGGAAGGTGGAGACAGATCTGGGAGGAGTTAAGATGAGAAGCTGGGGTGAATAGGATCAGAATACATTGTATGGAATTCTCAATGAATTAATAAAATATTTTTTACAGAGTGCATTAGATAAGCCAGGGCTTAGTAGCACTGGCATTTCTTTCCAGCTTGAGTAGAGCCAGCACCTCCCCCAGGAAACAGTGGCAGGTAGACAGGCCACATTCCATGGTGACAGAAATGCTGAAGAGACCCAACAAGACTCAATGCAATGTGCTACTTGGACTTTGGAGATATCCAATACAGAAAGGGGTGTTGCGGCCCATATCACGGAGGTTTGTTTGTTTGTTTGTTTTCGAGACAGGGTTTCTCAGCTTTGGCTGTCCTGGAACTCACTCTATAGACCAGGCTGGCCTCGAACTCACAGAGATCCACCTACCCCTGCCTCCCAAGTGCTGGGATTGAAGGCGGGCGCCACCACGCCCTGCCCATATCAAGGAGTTTGACAACCTTATCTGGCACTGCTTCCTGAGGTGAAACTTCGGTAACTGTGTGGTCCCCGTAACCAAACATTTCACCTTTGTCTAACTGGATCACCTTCAACCTCACAAAGTGAACCTCTTGCTCTCAGTCTTTATTGTGTTTGATGCATGGCAGCCTCTATACTAGCTTGTGATTATAAAGTAATTAATAAACACATTTTACAATTGTTATTTTCTATGCCATACTTCTGTGTCCCATTTCCCGCTTGGCTCATTCATTTAGAAAATAAATCAATGGGAGTTGGAAACAAAATGAATGAATAAGAGTTGAGAATACTGAGCCATGAAGATAAAAGGAGAGCTCCATATAGCACATGACTAAGGATTTCCTTATAGCTGACCTGCGGTATGGGGAACCATTGTGATCAAGCTGACAGGAAAACAGTTATGGTTGCGCAAGAATGAAAGAGGGTTTTTTTTTTCTTTTTTGAGCAAAGTCTTTGAATTGACAGTGGGATATGAGGTCTAGTGCACAGTGGGGAGATGGAACCATGCCAAGGGCGCAGTGGTCTCATCCTTTGTATAGGAAAAGGCAGAGAGGATGAGGAGAGATGCTGGTAGAGTCACAGGTTTGATTGTGGGAAGAAGATGGACGGCTTCTCTTCAGTCTGTTTATTTCTGGACAGAAACCCAAGTAGTGAAATTATTTCTAAAAGCAAGAGAGAGGAAGGTGGACAAGGAGACATTTGGAGCGCCCCCCCCCCCCGCCAAATGTAATGGCCCATTTTAGGAATAAAAAGCTTGTACTTGATAATCAGCAATGACCACCTTATAAAGTGGTTCTGAGTTCTCTGGCCTTCTTTCCATTCCTCAAGCACAACAGCTATTCATGTGCCAAGCTGTTCCCCCTTGGTGTTTCCTCATTTAAACTCTTCCCCCATGGTCACTAGTCCACTATAGTCAGGCCTCATCCAAAGGCCAAGCTCTCAGTTGGCTGTGCTGGTACACATCAGTAATCAGTACTTGGGGAACTAAGGCAGCGGGATCAGGAGCTGGAGGACAGTCTGGGATATTTGCAATTTCTTGTTCCAAAGAAAGAAAGAAAGAACTTCAGAGAAACTTTCCTTCACCACTCCATCTATAACAGAAGCCCCTCTTTTTCTCGCTTGCTATCTCCTTTCTATGCTTTGCTAAAAACAGTTTTGTTAAAGTACAACTGATACACAAAAAAATCATATATAGCCAATATATATAATTTTAGGAGTTTGCAAAAATGTGTGTGTGTGTGTGTGTGTGTGCAGGCACATGCATAACTGAATGGTAAGAATACTTGAAATAAAATCTATTTTCTTTTTCTTCTTAAAATATTTTATTTTATGTGTATGAGTGTTGTCCTGCATGAATATATGTGCACCATGTGCATGCTTGGTTGGAGAGGGCAGACGAGGGTGTCATATCCCATGGAACTGGCATTACAAATGATCGTGAACCTCCATGCAGGGCCTGGGAACTGAATCATGTCCTCTGGAAGAGCACTGATGAGCTTAACTGTGGAACCATCTCTCCAGCTCCACATAGAACATTTTGAATTGCATAATGCCATAATGTTAACTGCAGGAACTATGTGGTACAGCAATTCTTAGAACTTACTCTTTTACTATACCTAAAACTCTATACCCATTGAGGAACAACTCCACGGCTCCCTATTCTCTGCCCAGCACCTGCTGTCCTATTTCTTGCTAATATGGGTTTTGCATCTCGTTGTCTGCTGTATTATCACTTGTGACCATTGGACACATCACCTACATGATCTCAGGACTGTGTGTCTGTCAGGAGCTGGAAGAACCCTTCCATCCTCCCTCCCCACTGACTGTGGAATAGTGCCAAGGACAGGTTGACCATTTTGTATCAAGGTTGCTTTGAGGCAAGTAAGGTAGACTGTGGAGCAGAAAGGAATCCAGATCAGCTTCCCACATCAAGTTTCCTGGAGGATAGCAATTCTTCCTATTTCCCTCCTTCCTTCCTACTGTCTCTCTGAGCAGTATTTATCAGTAGAGAGAATCAGACAACAATCAAAGCAGGAGCAGAGAGTGGTACAGGCGAGGAGCAGAGATAGCATCTGTTGTTGCTGAGGGTTAACGGCTTTAGGTAGAAGGGTATAAGATATCAAACTTCTTCACGAGGGAGGAAGGAGGCTTGAAAGCCTTGCCATCCTGCCAGGCAGAGTGCTAGGGCTCTCTGATGTTTTAATTTTACCCACATCTAAAGGACATGAGTAGTAGGAGGTATGATAGCTGGAAACCTTGGAAATGGCATCGAAAGGGAAAGGGTCCTGACTCACTGGAGTGTGGCTACATGAGTTCACGACTGGAGAATATTCCTCAGATCGCAAGCAGCAAGGCAGCAGGCAATGGACCTGACTCTCCACCATTGATTAGTGCTCTGCGTAACGCAACAGCCCTAGCTGTATGCCACACCCACTTCCAAGTTTTGTCCTTGACTGAAAATCAATGACTGCTTGTGCACATCTGTTGGAACTGTAGTTCAGGGTGCAATTGAGCAGGACCGGGGTCGCTACCCTGGAATGCCATTGAATTAAAGTGCTGTGTGCCTTCATTTTCATAAATAATAGGGATGCCAACCAAAAGAAACAGTGCTAAACTGACCTGGCATACAAGTCCCGATACCACTAGAATTTCAAGATTTTACATTTGAGGCCATGCTCTCTTTGGTGAAAGCTCAGGTAAGATTAATGGTGTAATGTGGTTACTGTCAGGAGCAGCTATTCACAGCTGTGACTGGAGTTAGGGCCAACTTCTGGGCCCTGACAGCATGTCTTTCCGTCAAACCCCACCAACCACCAGGTTTGCTGGCCAGACTCAATAATTCAATTCAAGGCACAATACTGAAAAACACAAAAAGAAAATTTGTTCAATGTGGCCACTTTGTGAAGAAAAGCAGAGAGTCCAGAGACCATATCCCCAAGCTCATCTCTGGGGTTTTGGGTTTAAATAAAAGGCAATAAACCTGGTACCATGTTGGTGTCTGAAGGTTACACTGCTGTGGGGTCCGTGCCTCTAATATAGCTCCTCATGTTATGGTGACCCCCAACCATAAAATCATTTCCGTTGCTACTTCATAACTGTAATTTTGATAATGTCATGAATCATAATGTAAATATCTATGTTTTCCAAAAATCTTAGGCAACCCCTGTAAAAGGGCCATTCAACACCCAAAGGAGCCATGATCCACAGGTTGAGAACCAAAGCTTTAGGAATATCTTCATTCTTGGCAGGACAGTGACACTATTATTCTCAGATAATTCTTTCTTGTGATTCCTCTTTTCCTAGTAAGGCAAAATGTGTAGACATTGATATTACCTACAAGATGCACTAGGTAAAGAACATGACAGCTCTTCTGAGTCATGGACGTATCTATGATTGACAGCATCTATGGTTTTGTGTGGTTGATACCCTAAACTACAAAGGTAAGAAGAATTTCATGGGTTCTTTCCAGGAATAAACATCTGCTAAGCTCACCCAGTTCAACTTACGTAAGTTTTAAAAGGCTTTCCGATGGGGCTAGAGAGATAGCTCAGCAGTTAAGAACACCTACTGCTCTTCCAGGAAGACAAGAGTTGGGTTCCCAGCACCTATGTCTGGAGGCTTACAACCCACCTGTAACTCTAGCCCCAGGGAAGCTGACATCCGTTCTGGCCACCACAGGTATTAGCACAACACGTAAAGGCATACACAAAAGTAAAAAAAAAAAAGATAACTCGAAAGAAAGAAAGAAAGAAAGAAAGAAAGAAAGAAAGAAAGAAAGAAAGAAAGAAAGAAAGTAAGTTATGGGAGGAGATACTGGAAGTTTAAAAAAAATAGTTATTTACTTAGGGGGAAAAACTTACAAACCAGGATTCTCTGCTTGAATGGTGGATGGAGATGAAATCCAAAACAATCCGAACTAGCCAAGCGGGAACCAGGGGGACAAGAGAAGGGGCCCCCGACGCGCTTCCGCATCCGGGTAAAAAGTCTATGAGGCCACGCTCCAATAGACGGCTAGTTACTAGCTATAAACCTTTCCGCAGCGAGAAAGCTTAATAGCATTTAGAAGAATGACAGGAGGATCATGGGTTTGAAGCCAACCTGAGCTACACAGCAAGATTCTGTCTCGATAACCAAGGAGATGGAGTTGGGGGGGGGGCGTATAGCTTAGTAGTAGAGCAATTTTCCTATACACTCAAGGCCCTGGCTATGAACCCCAAAATGGAAAAAAAGTTGTAAAATGGCATGAAGTTTTCCTTCATGTGGATCTGCAGGTAGATCCTAGTGTATGTGTGTGTGTGGGGCGGGGGGGATACATAACAACCAGATCTAAGGATTATAAACAAATCCTTGCTCTCTCTAGCGCCTGTTGGTTTTTAAGGTGCAAATACTCTGCCTGAGAATGATTTCAAGCTACACTGCTACAGAACAGAAGATACTGTTATAAAGCCTCAGGGTTTCTACTGCACTGATAAAATGCTCATAACTTCAAACGCAGAAAGATGAATAGAAGCCTGGTGATTGATGCCTGCAATTCCAGTACTCAGGACCCAGAAGCAGGGGACTTGCTGCAAATTCAAGCTCAGCCTGGTCTAGCTAGAGCCTAAGCTACTCTGGACTGCAGTATAAGGCCTTGTTTCAACCTCTCTACCTCCAAGAAGAATGACCTGGAAGTGATTGTGGTTACTACCCATGTTTTAATACCATATGCGTAAGGGTTAATTTATTTATTTTTATTCATTAATGTTCATTATATTGGAAATTTAAAATTACCTTTAATTTAATAAGGGTGAATTTAGACAATTAAAATTTTAACAATGGCTGTGATTAGTAGTTAGCAAGCATCAGCTTTTTACAGTTTAGCACCCAGTGCTTGTGGGTTGGTGCCATCATTAGTCTCAGCCCTGTCACCTCGAGAGAGAGAACAGAAGACAGTGAAGCTAGGAACAGGTGAGCTCACTTTCTCATTAATAACAAGGTACCTCATGAGGAACTGCCCCTGCCCCTAGGACAGAGATGACAGTACATGCTGGTGGCATGTGCTCCTAGAAGAAGTTAGAGAAACAGCACCTTTCTAGTCCTGTGAGCTCATCATGAGCTTCAGGAGTGACTTGTGTAGTGTATGTCAGAAGATGCGCTGGGACCCCACTAGCTTAGTCAGGCTTTTAGTCACGTTAATGACGTGTGGGACCTTATAAATGCCGGGGATTTTCCTTGCCTTGTGTCTGTTGCTTATTTTACCCTTCCCTTGGAAAGGGTAGAAAGCAGCTGAGCTGCTCCCCCCCCCCCGCAGCAGAAATTTGACGCTCCAGCCCCTTCATATACGCAGAGCTCACAGAGACCACACAGAATTATTTTAGAAAAGGAGGGGGCAAGCGGGGTGGCAGTGGTGCATGCCCTTAGTCTCAGCATTTTGTAGGAAGAGGAAGGCAGATCTCTGAGTTCAAGTCCACCCTGATCTACAGAGTGAGTTCCAGGACAGCCAGGGCTTGATAGAGAAACCATGTCTTGAAAAATTTAAAAGAGAGAAAGAAAGAGAAGGAAAGGAGGGTCAGTCTACCTAAAGGGAAGTCTTACCTAGCAAATCTTCCACTTCTTCATCCTCTCTAAGAACTGCAAAGCCTAATGTTCATAGAGCTTTTCAACTGTGTGACAAAAGTGCTTCATGCAGAAGCATCCGGGCAGTGGCAACAGAGGCACCACAGGCACTTGGGGGAGGAGAAATCTGCCAGCAGAGATGCAGCAGGGTGCTGGGATGTCCCTTTGATCCCATTTCAGCTAAGACCACAAGTTACCTTAGACACTGTAGGGGGTGCCCTAAAGACAGGACTCATGGCCTGCCTTTGACTTTCTCGATAAGGATACACTTTCGCCGCCCCCCCCGCCTGGGAATAATCAGCCATAGGTCCTGATGCTGGCCCCTGGGCTCTTGGGCACACCCTCTGGCTCATCTTTCCTTTCCAAATGAAGAGTAGCAGTGCTTGCAACAGCATGGGCTTATTTCAGCTCTCTTCTCACTAGCAGGCGTTTGAAGGTCCCAAGGTCGATTCTTGCTTTATACTGTCTCCATCACTTTGGCTCATGTTGTGTTTAAAACTCAGTGAATCTCATTAAGGTTTATTCGACTACATCAAGGCTTCATCCAAAACATATCTTTGAGCTGAGCCCTTCCTCACCCGAGGCTTTGGGGGATACCTGAGGAGTAAATGCCCTTAAGCTTCTTAAGCACCCAACTGACTGAGTCTTAGAGGCACAACCTTGGATCCTCTTATGGTCTTAGTGGGAAGGATTTTCCAGGCAGACCTTTAGCTTTAGTTTTAGACCTTGCCTTCCTGAGAGTGCCCTGGATTTGAGGTTTGTTTCAAAGCCATTTCTTATTTTAGCACTGGCCACCGTCTGGAGGATCTAGGGATGACTCTTCAGAGCCAGTGCGCCCAGACTCACACTTTAACAACGCTCCATTCACGCATCGCTGTCCTTGCTACATTCTGCTACCCACAGCAAGAAGAAACAGGCAACAGCTGGCGAGAAGCTTCTCAAGCTCATCACCCATCTCATTAGACACATTGCCTACCTTCCAAATAGTTTCGGGAAACAGTATTGTTAAACTTTCTGCCACGAAACAACACAGCATTCCTTTGTTTTCCACAAATAGCTTTTGCTTATATTTATACCCTCATTGGCAGCATCCTCAAAGCTCAGACTCTTACTAACAATATGTTCAAGAAATTTTAGTCTTTCACTAACTCTCTCCTGAGAAGCCTTCCAGCGTCTGCCAACTGCTTAATTCTCAAGTTTTTCTCAAAATTTTAGATATTTATTATTCTAGCATCCCACTTCCAGGTAGCACCACACTGCTATCTATTACTGTGTAACAGACGACTCCAAAACTCAGCATCTGTGAACAACAAACAGGTATTTGTTTCATGGTATTTTTTTTAAATATTTATGTGTATGAGTGTTTTACCTGCATGTATGGGCACCCTGTGCATGGCCTGGTGCCCACAGAGGCCAGATGAGAGCATCAGATCCCCTGGAACTAGAATCATGGAACATTGGGAGTTGCCACATAGGTGCTGGGAACTGAACCTAGATCCTCTGAAAGAGCAGAAAATGTTCTTAACCCCTGATCCATCTCTTCAATGCTTCTATTTTTTTCACAGTGCTGGAAATTTTAAACCATCATGGTCTCCTCTTCTCCCAGCATGTTATAAGTGCAGCATGTCTGCAGAGTTCTCTCATCTAATCAGGGAAAAAGAAAGGCTCAGAGAAATGGTTCCGACTGAGACGCCATCATCTTTATGTAGAGTCAGGTGTGGTGGCTTATGCCTATGACCTCAGTGTTCAGGAGCCTTGGGCAGGAGTGCAGGCCGTAACAACAGCAGAAACAAGCCAACAATAACACCCAAACACAGACAAAGTGATCAGAGCTCTTCAACTCAGGTCTGACTGAAGGTTCCAGAACAGAGCTGAGGAGGCAAGACTCAGATGATGCCACATCCTTGAAAAATGGTTTTCTGTGCCCTGCACTGCCACTGGGGGCCACAGACCATGGTCCTGATGCAGCTGGGGTCTTGGTTAATGTTCGTTGTCCATGTTACCACACGGGTGAAGTCCTCACTCGCGGGTGTGGCTGAGCTGACTCCTCCCCTCAGCTGAGCAGAGTGGTCCTAGTAGCCCTGACTGAGACATGCACATTCAGGGCTTTGAGAGGGTACTCCCCACATCTACCCCATCTATGACCTGCTGAGTCGTAGTCTCATGACTCACGAGTCTGTGAAGAGACTGCAGAACCATGACTGCAGCATCTCCATGACTCGGGGCAACAGCAGGATGTCAGAGAGGACATCAGGGAGGGTCCAGCATTGAGGGCGTACCAGAAGCCAGAGGCCTTGAACCTGACCAACAACACGTTACACAATGACCATTTGCAAGTGAAACTGTTGGGAAAAAGAGTCTACCGCATGATACCCCACAGCTCCCAATGGCCCTAAGATGGATGAAGAAGCAGTGGAGAGGTGGGAAAGATGTGGGAGAGAAATGAATTGCTTTTGGTTTTATCTTTGTGTCTATTTTTGCTTATTTGCATTTTTTAGTTTTTTGCTTTTTGGTTGTTGCTTTTTGCGTGTTTGAATTAATATTCTCCTTTTTATTTTGTATTTTTTTTTTAGGTTTTCCTTTTGGTGGCAAATGCTAAAAGGATAAAGGCTTGGTACAAAGGAACTGTGAAATGAGTGAGATGGGGTGTTTGATGAGAAATTCATAAAGCATTAGTAAAAATTATGCTTAAAATATTTAAAATAAAGAATAATTCTCTGTAACATCTCTTGTCCTCTCATCCAGAAAATAACTCACTTATACCAAGTGCCAATTTCACTATATGGGCCTCTTCGCCAAACATTTTACATACATCAGCCTAGTTCCAACTCACAAAACTGTGCAGTGAAGGTCTGCATCTTCTCCCTTTCATATGTATGGAATCTCTGTCTCAAAGGAAGGAAATAATATGATCGCCAAACAATGGAAGATAAGTCAGGATTCCAACTCAGATTTTTCTGAAATTAGACTGGCTTACACACAGGATGAAAGTTCCCATCTTGAAGATCCAAGAGAAATCTGAGTAAATATAGAGTGTCTATGGGTCACGTTAACTCACTACTAACTCATTAATATTATCAGTGTGTCATAAGACAATGTATGTTTGAAAGAAAAAGCACCAAGCAATGGGGTACAGCACAGTGGCTGAACACTTACTAAATTCTAAAAGCCCCGGTCTGGTGGTTTGAACGAGAGCGGTCCCCATAGTCTCATATATTTGAATGCTTGGTCTGAAGTTGGAACTGTTTGGGAAAAAATTAGAAGGCACGGCCTTGCTGGAGGAGGTGTATCATTGTGGGTGAGTCTTGCGGTTTCAGAAGCCCTTGCCACTCCCAGTTACCTTGCTCTTTCTCTCTGTCTCATGCTTGCGGATCTTAGCTGCCTCTTAGTTACTGCTCCAGTGCCATCACTGTCTGCTTGCTGCCATGGTCCCCACCATGATGGTCATGGACTCTACTACCTTCTGGAACTGTGATCCTCAATTAACTACTCTCTTTTATAAATGGCTTTGGTCATGCTGTTTTGTCAGGGCAATAGAAAAATAACTAAGAAGTCTGGGTTCTATCCCCATGTAGTGGTTTGAAAAAAAAATGGCCTGCAAAGTGAGTAACGCTATTAGGAGATGTGACTTTGTTGGAGTAGGTGTGGCCTTATTAGAGGAAGTGTGTCACTGTCAGGGCAGGCTTTGCAGTCTCCTATGTTCAAATTACTGCTCAGTGTCACAATCCACTTCCTGTTGCCTCCTGATCAAGATGTAGCCAGCCCCACATATGCCTGTACACTGCCATGATCACTGCCATGATTATAATGGGGGAATCTCGGAACTATAAACAAGCCATCCCAATGAAAGGTTTTCCTCTATAAGAGTTGCCGTGGTCATGGTGTCTCTTCACAGCAACAGAAACCTCGAGACACCCCAGTACAGCAAAAATTAAAAATAAAAGAATAGGAAGTGGAAAAGTGATTCAGGGTTAAGAGTGCTCTCAAGGTCCTTCTAATGACCGAAATTCAGAGGTCCCAGAACCACTTTGGGCAGCTTACAACTGTCCATAACTCTAGCTCCAGGGAATCTAACACCCCCTTTTGGCCTCTTGAGACACTCATACATACAAGTGCATGTATGTAGTCATTTAGAAACATACATATAATTGCACATACACATATAAATAAAGTAAAATTTAAAAATAAACACCTGGAAAATTAAAAGTATGAACATTACTGTTTACTGAACCCTTGCTATTTCCTTCATACTTATGAATTTGCTCTCCCCAGCAGACAGTATAAGTATAGACAAAAATAGATTATTTTATTTAAATTTTTTACATTTATCTTTTTGTTGTTGGAGAATTTCATAAGCATGTAATACATTTTGATCAAATAACCCCCATTCCTACTCTTCCAATTCCTCTTCTATTCCCCCCTACTTATTCCCTCCCTAGTTCTAAAATTTTTTTAACATTGTTTTTTGTTGGTGTGTACATGTATGTGCGGGGGTGTTGCTATGGCATGTACATGGAAGTCAGATGACAACTTTTGGGAGTCAGTTGTTTTCTTCCACCATGTGATACCCAGGGATTAAATTCAGGTCTTCAGGCTTGACACCGGGCACCTTTACCCACCAGACCATCTCACCAACCTCATCCTCAGAATCAAGATGCAGAAGCACAGAGAGGTGATGTGACTTGCTCAAAACTCGATGATTCTGAAAACTGGGGCCCACACCAGTGAGTTTTCATAAGCTCCAAAGAGACCTGGTGACTGATAGGGCATTGGAAGTTGTTTAGCTCCCTTAGCCAGGGCTGCTTCTCTATGCATCTTGAGGATCTAATGAGTCTGTTCACAGTATTTCATTCATATCAATAGCTTGGCTCCCAAAAGAGGGAAAAGACTCCCACAAAGCTCTGGTTAGAAGAAAACTCCATCACAGACTTCTGACAACCTTGTTTTTGTAGTTCATCCCCTCTGCTTCTACCATCATCTCCACATCAAACTGTCCTAGAGATTTCCAAGGGGCTATGACCAGGTCTTCTGGGAAGAATCCAGATGTTATTTGTCAGTTGCATTTGTGACAGGGAGACCATCGCTGTGTTTGTTTCTCAGATGACTGCCAATCATCTTAAGTAGTAATTATTTTTATTTCCTTAGGATGTTGGGCATGGAACCCAGAGACTTATATGGACTCCATCACTGAGTTTCATGCCCATACCTTAGCAATTCTTTTTTAAAATGACAGTACTAGGGTTTGGGGGGCATAACTCACTGGTACTCAGCTTGTGTAGATAGTATGTACAAGGTCTTGGATCAATCCCTGGTATTTCCAGCAAACCATTCAATCAATAAATGTAACAACAGTCAGGGATTCCAATTCTGGGTGAACAGATTTTATGCTGTCTCACTGAGTGCAGCTCTGAAATCTGACTTATTTGAAGATTATGGAAAAGCAGAATAGTAGACTAGGAAAGGCTGGAGTGCAAAGTACTCACCATTGGTGAGTCTACTCTCTTTTGGGCAGTGCTCCCCAGCTTGGATTCTGTCTCTGTCTCTCTGTCTCTCTCTCTCTCTGCGTGTGTGTGTATGCACGTGTGTGTGCATGTGCGTGTGTCATGGGACTTGTTCTGTAGACCAGGCTGACCTCGAACTCAGAGATCTGCCTCCCTCTGCCTCCCAAGTGTTGGGATTTAATGTGTATGCCACCACCACTAGTGGAAAGAGGTCTATTAATGCTTGGAGAGAGTGTGAAAAGTTCTCTGTGACTTCTCTTGTCTTATTTTTGTTTTCTCACCCCTTGGCACCCTAAATCCCACACAGCCCTGTGCTGTGCAGCAGTGGCAGGGGAAGCACCCTTATCCCTTAGGATGCAAAAGGAAAACACTAAAGAAACAATTCCTCCCCCAATTGGAACTGCCACGGCCCCACAAATCCCCCTTGGCGTTTTACCTCGCTTTGATCTCATGCAACTTAGCTAAAATGTGAAGTTTCGTGAAGTAGATGGCCGAGCAGACTTCTGAGGTCCCTGCTTTCTGGCAGAAGCACCCAAACAGAAAACTGAAAACAAAGTGTCAGGAATCCCTCTGAAAGATCCTTAAAGGAGATCACGGAGCAGAGCCTTACACTTAGACTTCAAGCAGAATATGCAGAGATCTGATTCGAAGGAAGACATATTTTAATAATTAATACCTACTAATACTAATATTAAAGTTAGTACTATGGTATTTAGTGTGATATTGCCATGCATGCATACAGCATGTGCTAATCAAATTAAACGTTCATTTTTCTACCTTTACCTCTTCCTGTACCATTCTAGTCCTTAGTAATATTTCAAGTCAACTTTTTGAGTTTTGACATATGTGGCACTTGGCCTTTTACTGTCTGGCAAGAGATTGGAAGGGAAAGATCACCACAGTCTCACATTGGCCACTAGATGGCATCAGCCTGGCACTAGTTGAGTTGCACTGCTATTTTCTTTAAAACTGTGGACCCTGTAACTGCAGCCCAACTACCTGCTCAATTGCTTGCAAAAACGAGGATTACATTCTCTTTAAAGTTTAAATAGGAAATATTATTTAAAATGCCCAGGATACTTTCCAAAATTACCAGATGTATGAAGAATCTTAGCTTACAAGGGGAAAAAAAAATCCAAAGACATCAACACCGTGACAGTCCAAGTCTTGGAAATCTGACAAAAACTGTTATTATAAATCCTTTAAAAAGTATTTTAACTAAGCGAGGCAGTAATGGTGCACACCTTTAATATCTCATGCCTGGGAGGCAGACAGGAGGTCTCTGTTGAGTTTGAGGCCAGCCTGACCCACAAGAGTTAGTTCCAGGATAGGCTCCAAAGCTACAGAGAAACCCTGTCTCAAAAATAATTATTTTAATATATGAGCATTAAAGGTGAAATACTTTGCTTTAATAAATGTTTATAGTGTGAAATTCAATGGTTTATTTATTTTTTGTTGATAGTGTCTTGCTTTGCAGCCCAAGCTAGCCTCTAACTACTGGAATCCTTCTACCTCAGCTTCCCCAGTACCTAGCAATACACCAGGTGTACTGTCCCACACTTCCTTTATGACATGGTTTTCCTTCAATATGTTATTGGCATATATTCATTGTACATAGTGTTGGGGTTCATATAGACAATTTCTTTCAAGTATACCATGTATACCCACTCCTATTCTTTCCTGTTAACTCCTCCTCACCCTCTTCTCTCGTCCTGCTGGTCTCCTCCCTTCCTCTAGTCTCATATCCTTTCTGATTTCATGTTTTTTATATACATACATGGTTTTATGTATCTATAAAGAATTCTAGGGTTCATACATGAGAGAAAACAAGGGATATTTTTTCACCTGAATTTGTTGAATATGATCTCCAATTGTACCTATTCTTTTTTGTGTATTTATGTTTTCTTTAGACACTCATCCATTGGTGGATAGCTAGGCTGACTTTATTACCTGGGGCATCTGGATGGCAGTGCTAGAAACATGGGTGTGTACCTACATCTGAGATATGACTTCGGGTATATACTCAGAAGGAGTACAGCTAAGCCATATAGTAATTCTATTTTTGGTGCTTTTTAAAAAAATAACCTCCATACTTATTTCCTTAGAGGCTGGGTCATGTGACACAAGTTTAACACAAGCTAAGTATCTCCAGAATGAATAACACACCACACTTTAAATTAGCAAAAGTGCTACACTGAGCAGTATTGAAGCACATAGCAAGGACAAATCAATAGTCATGCTATCTAAAACATGCAGAGAAAAAAACTGAAGGAAATTAATGGAGGCTCAAACAATAGTGGGACAATGAGAGAAAACCCAACATTCTTGTCTTTAGTCTCCCAGAAGAAAGGAAGAGTAAAATGAAGGAAATTTTTTGAAAAAAAAAACAGCTAAAAATAATTTCAAAATTTGGTGAAAGTCTGAAATGTATGTATAGGTTTCCCAGCACTTGGGAGGCTGAAGCAGGGTGATCAGGAATTGGAGGCCAGCCTAGAGACCTTGTCTCAAACAAAACAGAACAAAAAGGGGCTTAGGGTATGCTTCAGTGGTGGAGTGTTTGTCTAGCATGTACAAAGTCCTGGCTTTGATTGATTTTCAGAACTGAAAACAAAATGCCACCACCCTCCCAGAGCCTTCTGAAGGATGTGTAGTGTTTCACTGGAGAAGAGGGTTTTCAAGTTTAAGGCCAATCTTGA
>NC_022026.1:25047578-25056789 GCF_000317375.1 Microtus ochrogaster
CCTGGATAGAAGTGGGAGGACCTTGGACTTCCCGCAGGGCAGGGAATCTGGACTGCTCTTCATTCTCGAGAGGGAGGGGGAATGGAGTGGGGGGAAGGGGGAGAGGGGTGGTAGGGGAGTAGGGGGAGGGGGCGATGTGTGTGAGGAGGGGGAGGGAAATGGGAAACGGGGAGGAGGTGGAAAATTTTTTTTGCAACAACTAAAAAAAATAAAATAAAATAAAAGAAATTAAGTAAAAAATATTCTCATCTATATTCTAAAACTGAAACTCAAAAAATCCATTGCCAGCAAATACACTCTGTAATGAGGGGCAATCTTCACACGGAAGTGAAGTGCTAGAAACACGGACCAAAAATGAAAGATTGGGAGGTGCATACTTACCTAAGACAAGTGTTCTATGTCCAGCAAAGTGCGGTGGCACATTTGAGGAGATCCCGGGCTAAAGAATGAGACTGTTTCACAAAAGGGAAAAAAGCAAGGAAACAGCAGAAGTGAAACAAACATCCTAGTGTTCTGTGGTCAGAGAAAACTGTAGAAAGGAAGAAAAGTTTTAGAAAACCCTGTCTCAACTCACAGCCACAGTGGGTTCATGCACAAGCCTGGTTCCATCAACATTTCATCATGGATTGGGGGGTATCATTAGGCTCTACCGCCCCCCCAGAGGAGTGTCATCCTCTGGTGGAGCCAAGGGTAAATTGCCCTTGTTCAAGTAACCATCCACACATGCTCATGGAAGCAACCCCAATTAAATACAGAAAGACAGGGAGGTATGAAGAGGACTTGTTGGGAAGAGAAAAGGCTGGTGGAAGGAAGACACCAGAGAGGTCAGTAAGAGAGGATAACGTAGGGTCATGATCAATATGTATTATGTGTATGCAACTGTGAACGGCTTAAAAATAAAAAGATAATCCTCTTTCAAACACTGAGTGCATTTATAAGGGTGGAAAGGTCGCTCCAGTGGTGGAATGCTTGCCTACCACGTGTGATGACCTCAGTTCAATTCCTAGCAGGCCCAGTCCCCCAGAAAGTTTACCTTTACAACTGATTCGAGTGAAGCGTTGTGATGAAGGGTACCTGCTGCACTCAATATCCGCTCCCAATTCTATTTCGGGCAGTGATGCACACAGTCAAGAGTGTATTTCCTAGCCTGTCTCTACAGCTAGAGATGCTTGGGTTCAAGTAACAGCTTTGTCATTTAATATCTGTGTGGCCTTGGGTGTGTCGTGTTGTTGCTTATGCATGTCTTGGACTAACATGAAATACTCCAGGAAAGCATATATGAAACATGCAATCCACAGTCTCTCCACTGTGAGCAGAGAATGACTTTCTTCTAGAGAAGACTGCAGAGTAGCCAGTTTTATGGGCCACTTCCATACTTGAGAATGAAACTGTCTCTACTGTGGGCTCCCACAGCCTTCATCCATGACTTTTAAGTGTCTATTTAAATGTATGTTTACCTCTCCCTCTTGCTTTTTTGAGATAGGGTTTCTCTGCGCAGCCCTTGATGTCCTGGAATTTACTTTGTAGACCAGGCTGGCGTCAAACTCACAGATCTGCCTGAGTGCTGGGATTAAAGGTATACACCACCACCCCCAACCTGTTTACTTGTCTTCGCATTTTCCTGTCTTTTACTATGGGCAAAGATGTGAATCAAAACATTTTCCTTATGAGTAGAACCTTTGAGGTACATGCCTTGTAATCCTAATATTCAGGAGGCCAAGGCAAAGAATGCTAGCCTGTAATGTGCCTCAAAAAAAACCAAGGAAGGGGGATATAGCTTAGTGGCAGAACACTGGGCTAGCATGTGAAAGGCCCTGGGTTTGACCCTCAGCACTATAAGATGGTGACATCCTTATGGGGTTAAAGTGTTAGATGATGATAATACATGAAAATCCACAGCAGATTAAGTTTCAACTTCATTTACTATTTATACTTCTAAGTTATTCTTCACTCTTGCCCATAAGCAATTGTTCTCAACAAGACTGTCCAAGATACCATGTTCCTTCAACATTAATGATACCTATGACTACTACCCTGTAGGCTTGGGTTGACAGTCATCCAAAAAATAGCACTTTGATAGCCAGAGTCAGAACCTTCTCAGCTGTTCTCAGAAACATGCACTCTTCTAGGTTTCAGCCTTCCAAATTAGACACAGGGATGTCCTTCTACCCACACTGTCCTGTCTCGTAATCTAATTGTTCTCCAATATCCTCAGATAATTGCTTTGAAGCCATTTTCAGCGAGAAAGTCTACTAAAGGCATTGTACTTCCCAGCACAATAAGCTCTACCTTCACAGCACAAGTTTTCAATTGCTGTTTGCTGCAAGAAACTTTTCTTCACTCATTGATGTCTTAGTTGTGCTTATGGGCTTGACAACTGCATTTGATTACAAAAAGGCTGGTGTGAAGTGAGAAGACACAATGTATTAAGGATTAATACAGAGCTTGGCATACCATGTTTGCTCAATAAGTATGATTTCCCTTTTCAAACTTGTTTCACACAATTCTACATTTGTCTCTTTAGAATATAGGTATCATCTTCCATCAATACAGTATAAGTATTTCTGTACCTTCAGTAAAAAAAAAAAGGCACAAATTGCCCCTTTCCAGTGTTTTTATTGACACATATAACATTCACAAACCATTTTACAGGTTTCTTTGCACAGGTTTATTGTTTATAGAAAAGACCAGGATTAAAGTAGAATACCAAAGAAGACCAGAAATGAACAAGCTTCATTAAGGCAAAGTCTTCTTTCTCTTCACATTTACCCAAATAGAAAGGCATTCAGTTCTCGAATGACTTTAATCTTAAATCTTAGAAATATACCCAGTACCCTATGTGACCAGATACATCCCTATACTATAAACACCTGAAGAGATGTTACATTTTGAGGCATTAACCATCTCTCTAGGAAAAGGAAAAGAAGTTGTGTCTTCAAACTTTGAGGAAAAAACAGACTATGTATATGTGAAACAGGAAATTGTAAAGTAGTAAAAAGAACAAGACACATCTGTCTCCAGTCAGTTCTAGGGTGCAAAGGTTAGTAACAGAAGACACACCCCAGGAAGGAATGCATTCATTTCATGTGCCTAACAGTGCAATTCAAACTGCATCTCATCTAATGTGTTCTTACTATAACTTCACTTCCTGCAGGACCTTGGACAATTACTTAAATTTCTGTGCCTCAATATTCTACTGTAAAATAAGAATTATAGTATATTCTGTTGAGGAGTGGAGGAAATAGAGCAAGCACTACAAATAGTACCTGGCCAGAAGAATGGACAGAAAGTAGACTAGTAGTTGCAAGGACTGAAGGTGACTAGAGACCAGGAGTGATTGGTTTCTCTGCAGTGATAAAGACAGACTTTCTCAAGTTAGATAGAAGACATGGTTGTGGAACTCTAAATATAGTAACAATCACTGAATTGTACACTTTGGAAAAAATGGGTTTCATGGTAAAGTGTACTTGAATAAAGCTATTACAAAAAGTCTTTTAAAAGTAGAATAGTAAACTGATATATATATATACATATATAAGTGCCCAATAAGTGTTAGCTATTAATAATCATAAAATTATTGTCCCTGTCAGTTCTATACTCGTAACAAAAGCACACCAAATCTAGAAAAGGATCTCTAATTTACATACATGGATCAAACAACATTCATACATTTATTTCCACCCAACCATCTCAGAAACTGACAGCCTAGTTAAGGATCACTTCAGTGCTCAAACCGGACTAAAACATCAGCATGCAATGGATAACTTGATGGTACCCGAAAATATCAACTGACAAATTTTCATTCTCATCTCCAGAAATAGGCAGGCATCTCAAATGTAGTAAATCAATAGACTATATCCCCAAGTTCAGACTCACTAGCCTTCTAATCACATTTCTGGGGGTACTATTTATAAAAGACATAGTCAACAGAAAAGATTACCAGTCTCATGCTATTTTACTTTGCCCAACAAAAAAATTCCTACAACACAACGAAAAGATCAAATTTAACTTACATATCTTTGAGGCCAAAATCCAAACAAAACATACACACACACCAAAAAAAATCAATATTTGATGATGACTTTCAAGACCATTCAGAACATTTAAATATGTTGTCATCGATAGAGTTTTTGTAATCTGAACACTAATTAAATCAAAGTTTTCAACCTTCCTTTTGCTATATAACAAGAGTATCATGGTCTCAGATGTAGAAGCAGCAGGTGATCATTCAAGCTGGCTATGATACCCACGCACATTCTGCAGGGATACTCAAAAGTTTGAAATTCATCAGAAGCATGAAATGTCAACAACCTAGGACAGGAGTTCCTCTGTTGGAGGCTTCTGCCCTTTCAGTCTTCATTTCTAAAATCAACCTTTGCAGCAAACCAGGAAAAGCTATATTACAGCTTCCAGACTCAGGACTTCACTTGCCACAGAAAGCAAGACCTTTTGCATATATTAAAAATAATTATATTCTTTAATCATTCAATTATAGAAAAGAGTAATCAATCCTACAGCTTAGCCACTTTTGTTGGCAATGCCAAGGATTGAAGCAAGAGTACTGTGCATGCCTGGCAATGCTCTACATGGAACTACACCCCCAGCCCTATATTTCAACTACACAAAACCATTCTCAAGTCACCCAAGAGCAACAAGACCAATAGGACCACGCTGCCTTAGAGCCAATGTGCTTAACCCTCCAAATCCCCATAAATCGTGGCCTTCGGAATTTCAGAGTAAATGTTTCACCTGAGTAAAATCCAGTAGAGACTAAATCTCCTTTGAGAAGTATAGTTACCTCTTCAATATTATAATTACTTGGGTGGATTACAAACAACAACTTATGAAAGATATTTGAGTGGGAAGCTTAAAATTTTTCAGAGAGTGGAAAGAGATAGTTTATGACAAATCTCAAAAATTTTTCCTTTAGTAGCTCAAGAGTAAAACACTCAATTTATCCTCACAGGGTTTATAATTTAAAAGATAAATTATAATGAATTCAAATATATACCCCCAAACCTTTAGACGAGGCTGGAACAGAGAAGATAAGCCCAGTAATGCTTGGTAACTCATCCCATATGAACCCATTTGGCCTAGTGTTGCTCATTTGGTTACTCTGAGAATGGGGAAAATTATGTTTTTATAATCATATATTTATATGAAGGTAGTCTTTAAATACAAAATTAATAAATATTTAAACTCTATGATAAAGAAAACACACTAATAAGAATTGCTATCACTATAAGCAACTGCATATTTACAATGAATGGTCTCTGACTCCTAATCTTTGTCTATTAGAGTTCTTCAACTGAAACATAGAAGGCAACCGTTCTTACTGCCTTATAGGAGTCCTGTTTAGTTGAGATCAGCCTGTCTCAGATGTTCTGTTCCCTGAAAAGCCTTCACATTTGTGTGCATAAATATTAGAGTACAGGTAGGTGCACATGTGCAAAATGTACATATCTAAGGGGGAGCTAATTAGGTTTACAAATAATGTCTAAAATACAAAATCAATTGCTATTCCCCAGCCAAAACAAACAAAACAAAACTATGTATATATATATATATAAAATGAAAAAAACTGCTGAGCCCACTACAGGAAAGGCATCAGCTGTAAACTCAACTCAACCTTTGCCACGTTACATAGACATCCTTCTGTTACCTAGGCCTCAGAACACTAGATTTGGTGTCCATTGGATAAATGCACACTTCTGTTGTAGCCTTTCTTTCTAGTCTGAGGCTGGACCATACAAAATAATGAATAGGTCCGTTTAGCTATGTAATATATAACTATACCTTAAAAGAAGGTGCCCACATGACAATATGTATTACAAACTACGAACCTAGATTTCTATCTTCTTCTACTTAGAAAAGCCCAAACATTGAACCACTGAGAACTTCGAAGGAAAGTTGCATGTATGACTGCTAGCACTGTATATTCAGGTTATGGAAGAAAGATTAAAAACTAGTCTTAACCGAGGTATTGTTACACATGACAAAAAAGTAACTATACAAAAATACTTTTTAAAAGCTCATTCTTAAATGTCATTTGCTTAAAAACAAACAAAGTATAGCACTACCTCTGATCAAAATCTGAAAATTAGTTAATACATATTTTCTCCTCCCACATCTATAAATCTCCTACCTAACCTCTATCTTTGCCCTCTTAAGTTTGGGGGAGAAAAGAAAAAGAAAATGGATACAGAATATTACTATTTATGAAAAGAGGCATATTCTAATAGTCATAAGGCAATGTGTTTAAGAGTTGCACCTGAACAAATATTCTCCAAGCTGAAGATGGTTACTAAACCCTTTTTAATTTGCAGAGTGGATCCACTTGCTCTTCGGGTCACTGGTTGTCACCCTAATGGATCATAGTAACTTCATCATGCCTTAAGGAGGCATTTTGCTATGTGTGGTATGCACATGTATTTGAAAGAAATAACATTAAGAGGAAAAGGACAGCCTTGCAAATATCAGTTCCTTATATAAATGACAACAGTACTACGTGGCTCCCTTTTAATACCTCGAGAATTGAATAAGAGAGTGGGGAAGTTGGTCGTGGTAAACTGTTCTTTCGGGTGAGCCTTCAGTTCACTGGTTTTCAATGTCTGTATCCAGATCCACTATGGAGTGAACGTGAGTATCATCCAACTGATCACGAAATAGAATAAGAAGACTGGATACACAGCGAGAGCTTTCCGATTGGGTGGCTGGCTGTCAGCAAGAAAAGCTGTAGATGCTAAAGAAAACCAAAAGGAATATTTAATATTATCATGTTATCAGAACTACTAATATTTACCAAACTCCAATGTGAACACAGAAGTACACTAAAAGTTCAGTTTCATTTGTGGCCCCTTAGAGAACAATAAGTTCAGTTATAGGGCAGGAATGTATGGCTCTGTGGCAGAGCACTTGCTTAGCATGCACAAGGCCCTAGGTTCCATTCATAATAACACACACAAGCAGAGATCACATATCTGTCATCTTCCAATAGCCCAGGGCAGCTTCTTTCAAATACTAAAGCTTCAAAAGTTTTTAACTATTCTGGATAGAAATCCTTCTTATGCAGGGTTCTTGGTCTTTTGTGGAAAGTTACTGCAAGTTACCAGCTCTCTTTAAAGTGCTATTCTGTTCATCTAAGAAAAGCTTACTCATCCTCTTACTCAACAAAAACAACCCCTACAGGTTAGGCAGAGTGGTGCAGGTCTATAATCCCAACAATTTGGGAGGCAAATGCAGGATGATTATGAGTTTAAGGCCAGCCTGAGTGAGATAGAAGGTTGAGATCCTGTCTAAAAAAATGTGGTGATGTACAGCTTTTTTGTTCTGTTCTCTGGGACAGAGGCTTGAACTCGGGCCTGAAAGTGCTAAAGAAGCACTCTACTATAAGTACTACTATAATTCCCAGTCTCATTTGAAAAGTTTTATTCTGAGACAGGGTATTGCTAACTGTCCAATCTGGTTTTGAACGGCAATCTTCTTGCCTCAATCTCCAAAGTAGATGGGATTGTAAGTGCACACTACCATGCCCAGAGACTGTCCACATCTTCTAAGTTCAGATGTCCAGCTCACATCACACGGACACCATCACCTTCAAAATTTTCTTAGAACAGCAGGTTCTATGGCTGCTATGTTCATTTCACAGCAGAATTTAATTGTTCATAATCGGCTCTTCATTTTTAACCCATGGTTTTATCAATTCTGGTACTATACATATAAGTACATACTCACCGATCACAGACCAAGCAAACATTACCACTACCACAAAAAGCCGAATCATAAAATTTATTGGGCCCTGCCCTGCCAAAAGCACCAGCCGGCAAATCAGCATTGCAACAGTCAAAGGAAGTACGCAGTATCCCAGCACACATAGGCTCTGAAAGAAAGAACTACACGCATCCACAGATCATAAGTATCATCGAATGGTACAAGACACATCTTATTGCACAGATGCCTCACAGATTTGATGGACTATTGCCTCCTTCTGGCTATCCTATCTATATCTTTACCCTGATGGTAATTTAGTAAGACTAGTTTCCTGTATCATATACTTTCATATTCTCTATACTCTTCCTGTTCCCCTCTTAGGTCCCTTAGTAGTCAATTTTCTAATATCAGATGATCTGCTCGAATTACTAGAGATCTCCCATTGATTCTCTAATGTGGTTCTTAATCCACTTTAGTTAGAGACAAATTTGAGAATGTCTTTACCATAGGTTCCCCCAAAACGCATGTATCTTAAGTAAATTTGCTTACAACTTCAAGGTTTACAGAGAAAATCTGAAGTTCATCACTGAACTCTAAAATTTATTTCAATTGAGTTGCTGCTCTATTTTAATGGTATTAAATATATATTATTTGGTCATTAAGTCAAATTTTCTTTAAAGAAAAATATCAAAATAGTACTGTTTCCCTAAAATGTACGATACGCTACCTAGCAAAGAGGAAAAGGGTACATATAATGATACTTACATGTTTCCGCCAAGAAGTTTTGAATTGAGTGTAATTGTGACTGCTCCAAACCAGACAACAACAAAAACTTCTGCAAATTGTGGTCCTCCATCTTTTTCTCCATCCACAGAACCCTTTTGTAGCATTCTAAGAAACAGCATGCAAAACAACATAATCTTTTATACAAAGCTACAAAAGCATGCTTCTCACCAGATTGCTAGGGCATACGGCATCTGAACATCTGTAATGTGTACTTTGCGTTGTAAGAGAAACATCAATAGAATCTGGTAAGGCTTTCTTATTTAAAATCCAAATGCCTAAGGACTGTAAGAAGATTAAGGCAGAAGGCTGGCGAATTAAAAGAAAAGAATGTACCTTTTTAGTGAAGATTACTCAGTGGTAGAGTATCTCCCTAGCATGCAGGAGGCCCTGGGTCACATTCCCAAGCAAAACAAAAAGGAATTTTTATTTAAGAGTTTAGGTGAAAAGTGAGATTTTTTTTTCCACACTGGGCCTCTAAGATTACAACATAGTATCAGGTGTAGCTGCCATAACAAAAAGGGCCTTCCAGTCATCAGATCAGTACTCTGTGTATTTGGATTGCTTTCCTAGCTGTTAGTAAATCTGAATGCTTGTTTGCTTGCTTGTCTTTTAAACAAGATCTGCTTGTGTGGCCTAGGCTGGACTTTAACTTGTTATCTTCCCGCCTCAGCACCAGGATTATAAGCAACATGCTCAGCTATCAATTTGTAATTCC
>NC_022026.1:25056889-25061891 GCF_000317375.1 Microtus ochrogaster
TCTCATCTATATTCTAAAACTGAAACTCAAAAAATCCATTGCCAGCAAATACACTCTGTAATGAGGGGCAATCTTCACACGGAAGTGAAGTGCTAGAAACACGGACCAAAAATGAAAGATTGGGAGGTGCATACTTACCTAAGACAAGTGTTCTATGTCCAGCAAAGTGCGGTGGCACATTTGAGGAGATCCCGGGCTAAAGAATGAGACTGTTTCACAAAAGGGAAAAAAGCAAGGAAACAGCAGAAGTGAAACAAACATCCTAGTGTTCTGTGGTCAGAGAAAACTGTAGAAAGGAAGAAAAGTTTTAGAAAACCCTGTCTCAACTCACAGCCACAGTGGGTTCATGCACAAGCCTGGTTCCATCAACATTTCATCATGGATTGGGGGGTATCATTAGGCTCTACCGCCCCCCCAGAGGAGTGTCATCCTCTGGTGGAGCCAAGGGTAAATTGCCCTTGTTCAAGTAACCATCCACACATGCTCATGGAAGCAACCCCAATTAAATACAGAAAGACAGGGAGGTATGAAGAGGACTTGTTGGGAAGAGAAAAGGCTGGTGGAAGGAAGACACCAGAGAGGTCAGTAAGAGAGGATAACGTAGGGTCATGATCAATATGTATTATGTGTATGCAACTGTGAACGGCTTAAAAATAAAAAGATAATCCTCTTTCAAACACTGAGTGCATTTATAAGGGTGGAAAGGTCGCTCCAGTGGTGGAATGCTTGCCTACCACGTGTGATGACCTCAGTTCAATTCCTAGCAGGCCCAGTCCCCCAGAAAGTTTACCTTTACAACTGATTCGAGTGAAGCGTTGTGATGAAGGGTACCTGCTGCACTCAATATCCGCTCCCAATTCTATTTCGGGCAGTGATGCACACAGTCAAGAGTGTATTTCCTAGCCTGTCTCTACAGCTAGAGATGCTTGGGTTCAAGTAACAGCTTTGTCATTTAATATCTGTGTGGCCTTGGGTGTGTCGTGTTGTTGCTTATGCATGTCTTGGACTAACATGAAATACTCCAGGAAAGCATATATGAAACATGCAATCCACAGTCTCTCCACTGTGAGCAGAGAATGACTTTCTTCTAGAGAAGACTGCAGAGTAGCCAGTTTTATGGGCCACTTCCATACTTGAGAATGAAACTGTCTCTACTGTGGGCTCCCACAGCCTTCATCCATGACTTTTAAGTGTCTATTTAAATGTATGTTTACCTCTCCCTCTTGCTTTTTTGAGATAGGGTTTCTCTGCGCAGCCCTTGATGTCCTGGAATTTACTTTGTAGACCAGGCTGGCGTCAAACTCACAGATCTGCCTGAGTGCTGGGATTAAAGGTATACACCACCACCCCCAACCTGTTTACTTGTCTTCGCATTTTCCTGTCTTTTACTATGGGCAAAGATGTGAATCAAAACATTTTCCTTATGAGTAGAACCTTTGAGGTACATGCCTTGTAATCCTAATATTCAGGAGGCCAAGGCAAAGAATGCTAGCCTGTAATGTGCCTCAAAAAAAACCAAGGAAGGGGGATATAGCTTAGTGGCAGAACACTGGGCTAGCATGTGAAAGGCCCTGGGTTTGACCCTCAGCACTATAAGATGGTGACATCCTTATGGGGTTAAAGTGTTAGATGATGATAATACATGAAAATCCACAGCAGATTAAGTTTCAACTTCATTTACTATTTATACTTCTAAGTTATTCTTCACTCTTGCCCATAAGCAATTGTTCTCAACAAGACTGTCCAAGATACCATGTTCCTTCAACATTAATGATACCTATGACTACTACCCTGTAGGCTTGGGTTGACAGTCATCCAAAAAATAGCACTTTGATAGCCAGAGTCAGAACCTTCTCAGCTGTTCTCAGAAACATGCACTCTTCTAGGTTTCAGCCTTCCAAATTAGACACAGGGATGTCCTTCTACCCACACTGTCCTGTCTCGTAATCTAATTGTTCTCCAATATCCTCAGATAATTGCTTTGAAGCCATTTTCAGCGAGAAAGTCTACTAAAGGCATTGTACTTCCCAGCACAATAAGCTCTACCTTCACAGCACAAGTTTTCAATTGCTGTTTGCTGCAAGAAACTTTTCTTCACTCATTGATGTCTTAGTTGTGCTTATGGGCTTGACAACTGCATTTGATTACAAAAAGGCTGGTGTGAAGTGAGAAGACACAATGTATTAAGGATTAATACAGAGCTTGGCATACCATGTTTGCTCAATAAGTATGATTTCCCTTTTCAAACTTGTTTCACACAATTCTACATTTGTCTCTTTAGAATATAGGTATCATCTTCCATCAATACAGTATAAGTATTTCTGTACCTTCAGTAAAAAAAAAAAGGCACAAATTGCCCCTTTCCAGTGTTTTTATTGACACATATAACATTCACAAACCATTTTACAGGTTTCTTTGCACAGGTTTATTGTTTATAGAAAAGACCAGGATTAAAGTAGAATACCAAAGAAGACCAGAAATGAACAAGCTTCATTAAGGCAAAGTCTTCTTTCTCTTCACATTTACCCAAATAGAAAGGCATTCAGTTCTCGAATGACTTTAATCTTAAATCTTAGAAATATACCCAGTACCCTATGTGACCAGATACATCCCTATACTATAAACACCTGAAGAGATGTTACATTTTGAGGCATTAACCATCTCTCTAGGAAAAGGAAAAGAAGTTGTGTCTTCAAACTTTGAGGAAAAAACAGACTATGTATATGTGAAACAGGAAATTGTAAAGTAGTAAAAAGAACAAGACACATCTGTCTCCAGTCAGTTCTAGGGTGCAAAGGTTAGTAACAGAAGACACACCCCAGGAAGGAATGCATTCATTTCATGTGCCTAACAGTGCAATTCAAACTGCATCTCATCTAATGTGTTCTTACTATAACTTCACTTCCTGCAGGACCTTGGACAATTACTTAAATTTCTGTGCCTCAATATTCTACTGTAAAATAAGAATTATAGTATATTCTGTTGAGGAGTGGAGGAAATAGAGCAAGCACTACAAATAGTACCTGGCCAGAAGAATGGACAGAAAGTAGACTAGTAGTTGCAAGGACTGAAGGTGACTAGAGACCAGGAGTGATTGGTTTCTCTGCAGTGATAAAGACAGACTTTCTCAAGTTAGATAGAAGACATGGTTGTGGAACTCTAAATATAGTAACAATCACTGAATTGTACACTTTGGAAAAAATGGGTTTCATGGTAAAGTGTACTTGAATAAAGCTATTACAAAAAGTCTTTTAAAAGTAGAATAGTAAACTGATATATATATATACATATATAAGTGCCCAATAAGTGTTAGCTATTAATAATCATAAAATTATTGTCCCTGTCAGTTCTATACTTGTAACAAAAGCACACCGAATCTAGAAAAGGATCTCTAATTTACATGCATGGATCCAACAACATTCATACATTTATTCATATATATATATTTATTTTCCAAGAGCTCTTAACATACATCCTTTCAAGGCACTGAACTGGTTCCCTTGATATGATTACTAAAGGTACAAGAAAATAATACTGCATTACAATCTAAATGAGCATATCATAAATTTAAATTTTAATAGTTATGGTGTGGTGGCGCATACTTGTAAACCTAGCACTCAGAGCAGAGGCAGGAAAAGCACAAATTTGAGGCAAGCATGAGCTACACAGAAAATTCTGGGATAGTGTGGGCTATACAGTACAATCTTGTCTTTTTTAAGAGGTCTTAAAGGCCTAGTCAACTTTTTCCTTAATTCTCGAACTCCATCAAAATGTCTAGTGAAAATGAAAGTAAATACTTACAATGCAAGTGTCACGCACAGTATTAATGGGCCCCACAAATCCCCTACAAGGAAAGAAAATACAGGATGCTAAGAAACAAATATGCCATATTTCCTATATTTATCCTAATACTTACCTCTCACTCTTAGAATCCAAAGAGCAAGTTTTACCTAAGCCTCCCCAACCTTTCTGTCTTCACCGTTTCCCTCTATGAGTCATGAATTACCCTTTCTTCACTTCCTAATCCCCATTCCAACACATGAAGAGCCATGAACAATCTGTCCCTTAAATGTACAAAATATTCAAATCAAAAATTCTGCCTGTGACTTCAGGATATGGATGGAATCTGAAGCTCATCAAAGGACTTAGATGACATCCCCTACATTCCCAACGACAGCCAATCGCATTTAAGCTCACCTGTGAGCATTTGTAAGCTCATATTTACGGATGAACTTAATACAATGAGCTAAGTCTTTCAACTGCTGAAATTCTATTCCAAATTTCTTTAAAAAATTTCATTTATATAAGTGTCTCATCCCGTGAAACGTCAGCTTTATTACACTTGCCTTTTATAAAGCAGTAAATGATAAGGTACCAATGATATGAAGCAAATCCTCAAAACCTCTATACTCACAGTCTCTTAACAGAGCATTACTTTTCCTTGGATATAAAACGTGCATAAATTTCTTTCCCACAGCTTTTAGATCACGCATCTGAAAGACAAAAATAACTTGATGTACTGTAATGAGTAAAGTTACCAGGCAGTCTCCTCCACTTGCTAAAAAGACTAACAACTCACTCTCAAAGAGAGAATCTTAAATTTCAATAGGTAAAATATATTAAAAAAAATCAAAGAGCCAAACAAAAATCTTTCAAAACATCAGTAGTATTTATACCTGCAACACCGAGGGGGGTTCTTGACTAGTCTAACTTACGATGGTATGGCGAACGGACTCATTTAGTGTGGAGTTGTCAAGTTCTCGAGCACGAGCTTTCATGGGAATAGTGATCTCGCCTTCCACTGGAATGTCTTGTGAGATTGATATATCAGAAAGGCCCGCGAACTGAGAAAAGATTGGGGAAAGAAAATTCAGTTTATAACAGACTGCAAAATATCCCCAAACCATCACCATTTTCTAGAGTTGGGACTGTATATTTCATTTGGATTTTTCTTTCTTGTTCTTCTTCTTTTTTTTTTTTTTTTTTTTTTTTTTTTTTTTTT
>NC_022026.1:25061991-25062728 GCF_000317375.1 Microtus ochrogaster
ACGTGCGCCACCACCACCCATCATCAATTTGTAATTCTTACATTAAAATTTGAGGCACATGCTCTGTAACAGAAATAGTCTTTGATAGTATTTAGTAGTATTTAATAGTATTTAGTTCCTGACTTTTAAAAAAATCAGAAGATAAATATTACTAAAGGACTTTGCTTTGAAAATGAGTAAATATTGAACTGTCACCTAAATATTCTGTGTCTAAGAATTTAAAATAGATGTAAAATGTTTCAAATTCTGGACTTAGAGAAATTATATTTCCCTAAAAAGTAATAAAAAATTAATAACCTCTTCCTATTATATAGGATAGAGAAGTTACATATTAAGTCTTGTGTGGTTCTGCTGCTTGCCAATATGTGGAGAACTTTGTATTGTATGGCTATGTGTATTCCATTCCAAATCTTGACCATCAGGTGCAAAGAATGTGTTAGCACTCTCAGTTGTCTGGAACCCCTATGACTTGAGCATGGTAGGTTGAAAACAACACTAACTAATCTGGGAGGCAGGTGACTCAGACACTGATCCTAGTTCTGTCACTAAACATGTCACTCAATTCCATCTTAGGATTATAGTTTACTCTGCAAATAAGTGAAGTGAAATACATAAGCTCTGAGGTTAATCTTTTAAAACTAATGAATATATAGTAAGAATTGCTGAATTGTACACTTTGAAAAAATGATTTCATGGTAAAGTGTTCTTGAATAAAGATATTACAAAAATTCTTTTAA
>NC_022026.1:25064728-25067715 GCF_000317375.1 Microtus ochrogaster
CCTGGCAATTATTTGGGTTTTGCATAGTAGTCAAAAGTAAATGTTAACACAACAGACATTAAACAATACAGTTAATTCTCAAACATTCCTTTTAATTAAAGGTGACAGAATATAATGAGTAAATGCTAGAAGCTTGCCCTCAACTATTCAGTTTTTTCAAGCATGAGTTCCAGGCCAGTCTGGTGAACACAGTTAAGACCCTGTCTATATATACATACATACGTACATGCATACTCACATACATGCGTACTGGGCTTCACTGAAGGGGAGCAGTCTGGAGGAAAGAGAAACTAAAAACAGCTAGGTTACCTGTCACTAACTATGTCACAGTAAACAATGTCTGCATTAGTTTACGTGCTTTTCACTATTCTGTGAAATCATTTTCCCAACGAGTAAACTGGGGTTTAGAGTAATTTTACTCAAGGTCACAACTGATCCATAAGGTGACCCAATTACCTTGTCCCTTCAGTGATGGGGATAAGACCTATAGGGCTTTGCACAGGCAAAACAAGCATTTTACCACTGAGCTACAACCCCAGACCCAACACAATCTTTGACAGTTTCATTCCTGGTACCTACAATACTGTCTGGAACACAGGAGATGCTCAATCAATATTTGCTGAATGAAGACATGAACAAAGGGAGCCACTAAGGAGCAGACCTGGGACGAGAACCAAGTTCACTTGCCTCTCACTTCGGTTCTCTACTGTTAAGTTGCCAATTTAAAATAAAAGAAATGAAATCATTTATTGAGCAAACACTATATAAGCAAATACTGTTTGGAAGGAAGAACAGCAGGGTATAACAATGACTTCCTTATAGTCCTCTGATCATGGTCTCGATTGTATTAGGCACTTTGTATGAGTTATGCTATTTTGTCTTCCTGGAAACTGTTAAAGGCAGAGACTTCTATTTTAGTTTAAGAGATAAATACCTTCTACTGAAATTAATTGCTTAAACTCACACAAGCTTCAGTTTGAATGGATTCCAGCCCATGTAAGTTTAACTGTAAAGCCTGTGTTCTTAAGTTGTATGCACTGTGGCTTTTACTCTAAGTGTCCCGAAGAGGATGGCAACGACATGGAAATAATATTTAGCCTACTAGGGTCACTGAACAAGTAAAGATTCAAGTTACAAGCAATAAAATGACAACGTCCTATGGGAAGCTGTTTCTCATTACTTCTGGAATACTTCACAATGGCTAGTGACATGTCCTGATAAAATGACAGTGAGAGCAGGTTAATTCAGAAAGCACTCAAGGCTCAGCATTTGACACAACGTAGGGGACAAGGAACCCCTAGTGTGGAAGGGTAGAGGAGAGACACGAAAAAGTGCAGAAGGACCGCGGAAGGAGAGGAAAGCAATTAACTCAAAGAACAGGTGCTTTGCTAATGACTGACTGTAGCAGCAGAGGCCTGCAACGCGAAGGAGCTCTAGCTCTCTTAAGCCACGACCAGTGCCCGACTTCCATTAGGGGAGGTCTGCCTCACCCTGGGCCCCTTCTGTCACAGTACCCTAGCTCACCAAAGGCCTAGGCGTCGCTGTCTCATGTTCTCCAGGCGATTCCTCGGCTTCCGCCATCTCGACACACCTTCGTCCGGGTTGCTCCCATGAGTCTTTGCGAAACCTGAGACGTGGAGAACGCGGCTGGTCAGCGCGCTGTCACGTGGAGATGGCGTCATTGCAGGCGCCCGCCCGAGGCTCGCTGCTGCAGCGCAGGGCCCGCCCTTGTGGTCCGGGAACCTCTGGGCTCCTCCTTCCTCACGTTTGGGGGCTGGTACCGCTAGATGGCGCTCCGGCTTTCATGCCCTCTATGAGCACAGGCTCGTCTCCCCGAAGCGGCCAGGGGGTGCCCAGAGGAGTTCAGCCGAACTCGAGCCCAGAGGCTCTCAGCCGAACTTGGCCGAGCACAGCCGAACTTAGCGGCGCACAGCCGAGCCGAGAGGCTCCCAGCCGAACCTAGACGAGCACAGAAAACTCACGGCCGAACACAGTCCAGCCCAGTTGCTCACAGTCGAATGCAGGCGGGCACAACCGAGCCCAAAGGCGCACAGCCGAACGTAGCTGAGCACAGCCGAACCCAGCGGAGCACAGGCGATCGCAGTCGAACGCAGCAGCCTCCTGCCGAGCGTTGCCGAGCATAGCCGAACCTAGCCGAGCACAGCCGAGCCCAGGGGAGCACAGGCGTTCACAGACGAACACAGCGGCCTCCTGCCGAGCGCAGCCGAGCACAGCCGAACCTAGCCGAGCACAGCCGAGCACAGCGGAACACAGGCGATCGCAGTCGAACGCAGCGGCACCCTGCCGAGCGCAGCCGAGCTCACCTGCGCCCAGTCAAACCCAGCGGAAGTCAGCCGAACCTAGCGGCACCCAGCCGAACGTACTATCCACCCCACCAGCGCCCAGTCAATCCTAGAGGGACAGAGCTGAGCCAAGACACGCCCGGCTAGGACCAGCGACTAGCAGCCTTTGGCAGGGCCAGTTCATAGCAAGTGGCTCTGAAGTGCCAGTCTCCGTGTACCCCCAACCGGGTTCTCTTCTAGGGGGCAAAGAAAAAGGCCTTCAACTTCAAGTTGAAGAACCTGATCCTCCTGACTCGGGGCTCCCTCTACTGCTGCCCCTGCCCTACTAGTTCCCTGAGCTTCTTAGCGAGCTTCCATCTCTTTCAAATCTTTAAACCTCTGTGCTGTCTTCTCACCGATCCTGCAAAATCTTCTCCATCACTTGTGGAATGGGAGAGATTCACTGACCCAACTTTCCAATTTCACTACAACTTTGAAGTTGCAAAACTATTTGGGGGCAAGTACTGAAAACGTCCTTGCTCAGTAGTGGCGCCTGGGTGGGTGGTGGGCAGGGGATGAATGGAGGTTAGCTACTGTAACCCAAAAAGAAAAAAAAAGCCCCTGCCCGGACCAACTTTGACCCCCTACCTCTCTCTGTAAATTCAAGGTTTTTCTGACTCCCGCTTGCTCTGGCTCACCTCCTGC
>NC_022026.1:25069553-25081703 GCF_000317375.1 Microtus ochrogaster
CCAAGCAGTTTCTTTATTACTTAACCAATGAAATCAACAGATTGATATATGACACTCCCACATCACTTGCCAGCCTCCAAAATTAGTTCTTTCTCCCTCACTGCTAGCATCCAGTTTTTCTCCCTAACCTCACCTCAGCTTCTTTACCGCTCTTTCAAGATGCCACTAATGTTGAGTTAAGAGGAAGAAAGCTCATAAAGCAAGCCAATAAACTTCCAGGATACCTAAGGATTATTTCAGACTATTGGTGCTCCTTTTTCTCCATTAACTAAGTACGTACAGCGCTGGTGTGATGCTCTGAGCTGACAAAAGGGAGGTTGTAAACGAAGAGGGTGGTATAAGAGAAGCTTTCTGTTTCTCATCAAAATGTTATCTCCCTAAAGTACTAAATTAACCCGGATTCTATGTTGATTTTTATTTCTATTTATTTTGAGACAGAATATCTCAATCAGGCTGTCCTTAAACTTCTTATATAAGTGGGGATGGTCTCAAACTTCTGACCCTTCTTTCTCCATCTCCTGGGTGCTAACAAGTGGGGGACTTGTTGCAGTGTTGCAGACTAGATGTAGAGCAAGGTCTCATGCATTCTGGACAAGTATTCTATTATTAAGCTACATCCCCAATACTCGGTGTGCTTTCCCATGCTGCCAGTCATTACTTTCTGTCCAGATATGGGGATCTGAGGTGCAGCAGGATTTGTAGGACATGTAAGAGTTGCTTAGAAACTTTGTCAATGCTAGAAGGCAGGGTAATATTTCATCTGAGTATGCAGAATTTTACTGGTTCTTCATTTCAAGACAATATAATATATAACTATAAAATTAACTTGAAAAACATTGAGGAAATATTTTCTTAGAAAATAATAGTTATAATTGAAGCTGAAAGCCAGGCATGGTGGCATACACTTGTAATTTCAACACTCAGAACATTGAGGTAGGCATTCAAGACTATCCATAACTCCATAGAGACTACACAGGAACTTTGAGGCCAGCCTGAGCTACAAGAGACCGTGTCTCAAATACAAATCAAAGGCAGGCATGGCAGGCATGGCAGGCATGGGCATGTATTTCTGTAAGCCTAACACTTGTGAGACTGAGACAGGAAGCCAGTGTAGGCAGCATAATAAGATAGTTTCAAAAAAAAGCATAAAATTGACTCAGGAAGTTAGTAGGAAATTTCATTAAAAAATTTTAAGAAAGGGGCTGGAGAGATGGCTCAGAGGTTAAGAGCGTTGTCTGCTCTTCCAAAGGTCCCGAGTTCAATTCCCAGCAACCACATGGTGGCTCACAACCATCTGTAATGGAGTCTGGTGCCCTCTTCTGGCCTGCAGGCATACACACAGACAGAATATTGTATACATAATTGTTGTAATTGGAGTGGTGGGCTACATTCCTGGCACCCGGCCGCCTGCACGGCTAGCTTTATACCCGAAATGATTACACGGAAACTGTATTCTTTTAAATACTGCCTGGCCCATTAGTTCCAGCCTCTTAACCCATTCCTAATAATCTGTGTAGCACCACGAGGTGCGCTTACCAGGAAAGATCTTAACCTGCATCTGTCTGGAGTGGGAGAACCATGGCGGCTCTCTGATTCAGCTTCTTTCTCCCAGCATTCTGTTCTGTTTTCTCCACCTACCTAAGGGTTGGCCTATCAAATGGGCCTAGGCAGTTTCTTTATTAATAAGAAATCACTCCCACATCACTAGTTCCAGGATAGGATCCAACATTACAGAGAAACCCTGCCTCAAAAAAAAAGAAATATCAAACAATAATTCTCCATGAACAGATAGAGTTTGTGTGTGTGTGCATCCAGATACACATTAAACATGCAAGTGTCTGTGCACATGCAAGTGCAAGAAGTGAGTGTAGGTGTTGTCTTCAATCACTCGCCACCTCAATTTGAGAAGCATTCAGTTTGGCTGCCTGGTGAAGGCGTTCCAGGGATTCACCTTCCCTGGCCCAAGCTGTGGATGAGGTCCACTTCTGGGTCTGAGGCTCGGCAGCAGTTGGAGTCTCTGTTGAGCTCCATGCTGCCTGTTACCATTAGGGGTCATCAACTGCCCTGAGTCTAAACCACCACATGGGGCCAGGCTGGAGCCCAGGGAACAAGCTGCTGCTGGGCCCAACCAGATCTGAAAAGCCTGTGCTGCCACACCCGCCATGGTGACAACCTGTCTCAAGTTACTGCACCTGACCACATCTGGGTCCTAGTCCTGCAGTAGCTGGAGTCTGTGTGGATGTCTGTTGCTTGTGTTACCACAGGGGCCCATGCAAACCATGTGTTGAACTGTGTGGCAAAGTAAGAGGACCCTGCTTAGCAGGCCCCACCCCTCACTAGTAAAGAGTGACCTGTCCCTCCCCCCCACAGGAGAGCTGATCCTGAACCTCCCCAGTCCTGGGATAACGGACCCTGATGGCCCCAGCATGGGAAAGCTGGCCCTGTCCCCTACTAGGAGAGCTGTCTCCCACACTTGGGAAAGCTCATCCCACCCCTTACCATGGGCCTGGGAGAGCTGGCTCCACCTGAGCAGCCTGGACTGACCAACTCAACCTCCACCTAGACACACATCCAGGGCTTGGAGTAGGCACACCCCAATATCTACCCCATCTGTGACCTGCTGGAGTGTGTGAAGGGACTGGTCCTGTGGGACCATCACCTCAGGATCTCCATGACTTGGGGCAACATCAGGATTTCAGAAAGGGATATTGGTAAGGCATCATTACTGATGGTGTACCAAAGCCAGAGGCCTTGAACCTGACCATCAGTTCATTACACAATGAACATTTGCAGGTAAAGCTGTTTGGACAAAAGAGTAACCTGTATGATACAGATACACCACAGCTCCCAATGCCACTGAGATGAATGAAGAAACAACAGAGACGTGGGAAAGGCAGAGGAGAGAGTGGTTTTCTTTTATTATTATTAATAATAATTTTATCTTATTTTTATTCTTTTTTAAGTTTCCTTTCTGGGGGGACACTACAAGATGGAGGAGCAGATACAGAGGGACTGGGAGATGAGTGGGGTTGGGGTGCATGCTGTGAAATTTCCAAAGAATCGATAATAAAAATCATGGACATTCTCAATAGAGTAGCTGATATTTGCGTTTTAAAATCCATAAAAATATACTAATAAATTTGACATGTGTCCTAGTTTAATTTTATTGCAAAGAAAACATTTTCAAATGCTTGAAATGAGGTTTTTTATACTGATATATTTCATAATCATATATACATATGTGTAATGATATTTTGTTTCTGTTTTAACAAATAAAGCTTGCCTGAAGATCAGACTCCAAAATTTAGCCACTAGAGGTCAGGTGGTGGTGGCTCACACCTTTAATCCCAGTATTTGGGAGTCCCATACCTTTAATTCCAGCACTAGGGAGATAGAGACAGGAAGGAATATGGCTGGGTGGAGAGCGGAATATAAGGAGGAAGGAGAAAAGAACTCACTGTGTCTGGTTTGATGGAGACTGATACAGTTAGGAGATGCAGTCTGAGGACAGGATCGCCCCTTTAGTCTGAGCATTGGTGGAGTTAAAAGAACTCTCTAGTGGCTGGCTGCTCTGCTTCTCTGATCTTTAGCCTTAACCCCTAAATCTGATTCTGGGTTTTTATTAGTAATGCCAATTAAAATTTGTACTACACATATATATGTTGTTATACACTTATACATACTGAATTTCTTTAATTCTATTTCAAAGTTAGTTTCCTTTATTATATATCTTATTTTGAGACAGGGTGTCACTAATTTATCCAGGCTGGAATTGAAGTTACTCCATAGTCATGGAAGGCCTTGAATTTGGAATCCTTCTGCCTTAGCCTCCAAAGTAAGCTATAATTACAGACCTATCACACCAGACCTGACATCCAACATTAATTTGATTGCAATGCCTTACTATGAAAAAACTTCAAATATCTGGAAAAGTGAAAAGGAAGAAGATAAAATATGTCAGTGAAAATAAGTCCCATGTCTACAACACTTAAATTTCACAGTTAGCATTCATCTGCTTCTTTTTATGAGTTACTAGCCATCTATCAACCCTCCAGTCCATTGACCTAGCCCTAAGTTTGTGTTCTGTTCCTTTTTTAAAGTAGTTTACAGAAATTTCTCTACTTTATTCCTAAGCACTTCGGCATGTATTATTTTCAAAAGATAAAAGACTGATCCCATGGTGCAGACCTACAATTTCAGAAGAAATTCTAAGGCAGAAGGATCTCAAGGTGAAGGCCAGCCTGGGTCTGTCTCATAAGGGAAAAGGGACCATGAGGATATAGATCAATAGAAAAGCACTTGTCTGGCATGAGAGAGCCCTGGATTCAATCCTTAGTATTGCAGACACACTAACACATTATATAAAGTACATAGTCATAGGCTGGCGTGTAAAGACACTTATATTAAATGGGAAATGAAGTTTATAAAAACACTATGGGTGCTCTGGAAAGAGACTCAGCAGTTAAGAGCACTTTGCACTTAGGACCTGAGTTATTCCCAGCACCCACACGGTGGCAAACAACCATCTATTATAACTCCAATTCTAAAGAATTCATAGATAGTACATGCATGCAGTGTACTTATACACATGCAGGCAAAACACTCATACACATAAAATAAAAATAAACTTCTTAAAACACAGTGTAGACTTAAGGACTCATGATCCCATGGAAATTTAATTTCCTAGCCAATATCTATTTCCTTTTAATTTTCCTTACAGAATTATACTCCCATTTAGTTTGGCAATGAGTTTAGAACCAGACAAGGACTCACAACTGATTGAAGTCAGTTGTAGCAATCATTTTGTTCAGTTTCTCAGCTTCCTTTTCCAACAGAGATGATCAAATATAATTCAGTTCCAGCTAAAGAGAATAAAACAATTAATGTAGGGAGGCTTCTGGGAAACCTTTTGCCTAATAGAGGAGACAAACTCAGTTTGCATAATTTTTGTCTTGAATACCAACATTTGTGGCGAATAATATAGCAACCATTTTGCAACCAAGAGAAGACAAAGGTAAGGACAAAGCCTATCTTTAAGGACACTCTTTTCATGTTCTTTGTAACTGGAAGGCACAAAACTAGGCAAAATATTTAGATCTTGCACCATTATCAAGACCAAGAACCTGGGGATAGATAGGTCATAGGTCCTAGAGGAAAAAACACTTCTACTATTCTGCTAACTGGACATAATATTAAACTGATTCCTCATGATTCGTCACTTCACTCATAGATGATTGCATCTCTCAACCCCCATCAGAGAAGCTTCTCCTTTCAGTAAATGGCAATTAACCCAGAGACTTCCCCAAACCTGTCAAGGGGCAGAGAATGAGAGACTATGCTCAGCACTAAACAGGGCATCCCTACCACACCCATCCTCTCATGGCTCAGAGATCATCTTGGAAGAGGAGTCAAGAAGATTATAAGAGCCAGAGCCAGTATATATCTCTAAAGAAAGAGTATTTGGGGGACACAACAGAACAGTTGCACATAGGAACTTGCAATGGTTTTAACAGCATTCACAAGACCTGAACAAGCTCAAGACAGACAAATTCCCAATGTGGTGGCGGGTGAACCTGAAGTCACATCTTTAGCTGAGGACCTATTGGCAGTAGATAGCTGCTAGGAAAGGGAGAGTTGATTTTCTTTAAGGGTGTGGCCCACAGTAGGTTGACCCTGTAAGTGAGTGGCCCTGAAACAAAGTATATGTGGGCAGCACAATTTGGCCTTGATGTCTTGGTTTTTATTATTCGTCCTGTATGGGGCACCAGAAGAAGAAAGGTGGGTACAGATATGACAGGATAAAAAGGTAGATTCTACTTTGAAAAGAAAAAAGGGATGATTTAGATATGATAAAAAGGTAGACTATTGAATCTACTTATAGAAAGCAACTTATAGTTTTAAATGTTTTACATTGGATTGGACTTTTATATATTATATACAAATTTTATATATAGATACAAATTTGAGATTAATGTCATTAAACAGACTGTACATACGTTTCTAATCTTGTTCAAGGTATTGTACCTATACAGCTCATTTACCAACATAATGCAAATTTCTAGTCCTTGAAAGTATTATTGTTTAGAATAAGAAAATGTAGGTTAGTAATTAGTCACCTATTAAAATTGAATTTGTAGTTGCATTAGTATGTTTTCAGGGTCAAACAGAGATATATTTTAAATAGACAAGTCATGTTCAAACACTTCAGAGTTCTATAGAATATGGCATTTAAGATGTTTTAATAACATAGACTCTTTTTTATCTTTTTATGACAATGAGACATGTCTGCTCCTGGCAGCACCGATCTATTTCAGAGAAGATGATGGGTATCAAAGAAACTCAACATGGAGTTTTCTTTCTTTATCGCAAATGTAAGCCACTAGGTAAGAAAGTACCCTTGCCTCGACTGCTGACAGTATGTTATCCTAATTAGACAAGCAGGACAGAGTAACTGCCAAACCTTGCCCAGACAAAGTGGATCAGTCCTTCAAAAACACTGCTCCATAGAAAAGTCTGTCAGATATTCTAGGCCTGTAGGCCAAAGAAGGATGCCTTAATGTTGCAAAGGAACTTTGGGTGACTATCCAGGCAGCCAACTGTTTCTGTCATTTCTTACAATTTTCAGAAGTGGTTTGCTCACACTTCCTGTTTACTCAGTTAGTGTTATTTCCTTTTTGGATCTCCGAGGTAGTTGAAGACTAGATAGTTATAGTTTTCATTATTTATGAAAGTCATAAAAAAATTAAGAAATTGAAAGTATATAAAATTGAGAGATATCAAAAGATAGTTTGGGATGGTAATGCAAGTTATGATAGTAAGTAAATTATACACAAGATATGGAGTATTTTCTCTGAATTTGTCAGATGCAAATGAACTAAACATATTTGATGTATTTATTGCCTGTATATATTGTATATAGTTATTATACTTATTGTATATAAGAAATTTAATGGGGATATAGTATTATTAATACAGTTCAAATGAATGTATGAGAACGTAGTAAAGCACTAAAGTATAGTTGAATGTGTTTTTGCTACACTGGAACACTGTATATCCTTGGGCTTTCTGTACAGAGCAGAGCCCCAAAGAGGGATTTCATATTCATTTGCTACTGTGACATGGTCCCATGCAATAGAAGTAGGGAAGAGGGAGAAGCCAAGCAGGAAAAGGGAAGTCATTAGATGAGTATGTGCTCGCTGGGCTGCATACCATCTTCCTATCATTTCACTGTATTTGAAAACTTAAGTTCCTCTGCTCCTACTGTAGTTTGTTTCAATTGTCCCCCAAGGGCCCATGTGCTGAAGCCTTGCCCAGCTGTGGCACTCCTGGGAGGTGAGTACGACACCGAGGAAGTGGGTTCTAGTAGAAATGAATTACAGCGAGAGAATAATTCTAGAGGGAGCGAGTGGGATTGCTGGGAGTCAGAGGTGGCTTCAAATCCTCTGAAATCAGCACTGTGCTAGCTGAATCAAGCTGCCCAAGGAAGAGCAGTAGAAACTGCAAGGGAAGTGCTGCTCCTCGCATAAAATGGACCTGGAGCATCAGAAGACACTAATGTACAGTGCAACACCAAGTGAAGTCGGCTAGAGGCAGAGAGATTGGAGAACTTCGCCTTTCAACTCTGCATTTCTGCGGGCAATTCACTTTATCAGCACTCTTTTTATTCCTTATTTTCTATTATTTGATATTCACTGTTGCACATATACCTTACGATAATTTTTATTTTGTTCGTATATTGTTATTTAGATTTTAGGGCTGCCTCCACCCAGTCTACTCTAAGAAGTCTACCACACTCTTCAGCAACATCACATGTATTTCTTCTCTTAGTCCTATGTCATTTTGCCTTCTGAGATCCTTATCCTCTCCTCTTCTTCCTCCATTTCCATTTTTATAAAAGGCTTCTTTATTTTTAGTTGATGTGTATGACTGTTTTGCTTGCATGTATGTCTGTTGTACCACATACATGCCTGGTGCACAGAGAGTCCAGAAGAGGGCACTGGATCCCCTGGAATTAGAATCACAGATGGTTGTGAGCTGAGTGCCCTTAGCCACTGAGGCGGTATCTTTCCAGCTCCTCTTTTTACTTCCTAGTTATAACTTTTCATACCTTAAATGATACATCTGTGAACTCTTAATGGCATCTCAACTTTCTCCTCCTCGCTGCTTTACTATCTTTGGTTTTCTTTCTTTTCAAAGTTGATCCAATACTTATTTCTATTATTAGCCACCAAGACTCAGGGAACATTATGGGAGAGTCTCACTGGATATGTTAACCACACCTTGTGGTAGGCACCATCTCCTGGAGTAGATGGCCAACCCAAAAGAAATGTATTTTTGTAGATTTTTTTGTCTCATTTTGTTTTATTTGGACTTTTTTGTTTTATTGGTCCTTTTATTGTGTAATTTGATTTTCATTTTGTGTGTGTGTGTGTGTGTGTGTGTGTGTGTATGTGTGTATTTCTTGATTTTTGTTTTTGTCTGTTCTTTAAAGAGATGGGGAGAGAGAGAATTAAGTTTGATGGGGAGGGAGGTAGGGAGGATCTAGGGGAGGGAAAATCATGGTCAAAATGTATTGTATGAAAAAAATTTCAATTAAAAGATAATTTGAAGCCTTGTCTTGAGGTGGAAGGTGGTAAGAAGCCAAAGTTTTGGTTCCATAGGAAGCTACCTATTTCCTTAAAGGGCCAGATCCTGTTTTCTCTTCCCTAAAAATAAAGACGATGAGAATAGTAGTAAAAAAAAATCATTTACTTGCTGGGAGGTGGTGGTGCCCGCCTTTAATTCCAGCACACGGGAGGCAGAAGCAGGCAGAGCTCTGTGAGTTCAAGTTCCATGACAGCCAAGGCTACACAGAGAAATCCTGCCATGAAAACCAAAAAAAAAATATTTTCTCAACCTGTGGCAAAAATTCTTTAATACTGACAATTATTTGTCATTTTGGAGCTTATGTACTTAAGTGAAAAACATTGTGTGAAGAAAAATGGCTCTAGATTATATATACTATTCAAATGGTTTAAAATAAGGATCAGTTCTGGACAGAGGATATTAGAAATGTAAAAGAATTACTTTCTGAGGTGAAAGGTTTCTTTGGCTTAAAATATACAGTATTTTTGTTGTTGTATTTGAGACATGGTCTCTCTACATAGCTTCGACTATCCTGGAACACACCATGTAGATCAGGCTGGCCTTGAACTCACAAGGTCTCTGCTTCCCAAGTGCAAGAATTAAAGACTAAAGTGTACAATATATTAATAGTGATTTAAAAATTCCTATTGCTTAATTTTTGGGATGGAAGCATTGCTGACTTTCTTAAGGGAAAATTACAATTAATGAGTGTGTCTGTTTGTATTTTCTAACTTCAACCTTGTGACAATTGGTAATTACCAAGACCATCTGCATTTTTAAACCTAATTTTAGAAAAGATTCTCATTATCCTGACAATCCAAAACATCACCCACTGGACTGGATACTGTTTGTGCCCAGCCGCTTTCTTTGGGGAGTTTCTGAGCAGAACACTGTGCCTTATAGCCAGCTGGCAGTGAAAAGGCCAGTCACTGGCATTAGAACTGTGAAACAGTTAAATAGTACTGATCATTTGCTGATTACATAAATATTATTTTGCTTTTTATTCCTTCTGTTTGTAATCCATATGGTGGTGGTGCTCTGTTACTTTTTACTCGAATAGGCTCAAAGTGAAAATTAAAATTTCAAATTTATGAAGTCACACTTCATAACTGATAAAGGTTTAGTGGCAGTGTGATTGCAGGAACTGGATAAAATGACAGTTAGAAGGGCCTAAGGATCTTTCAGTGGTAAAATAGATTTCAGACATTAAACACAGCTTTTCTAAATTCATGGTCCAGCAACTTTATTCACTGCTGAATTTAATCACTTAGTAACGTTTTCTGCTCCCCTGGTAATGAATTTTACATTACAGCAACTATCAAATAATCTTATTTAACACTAAAACTAAATACAGAAATAAATTTGACACCTTTTTCTTTAAAAATATATAAGTATATAAAATGTTTATTTAAAAATTCTTCTCTGTGTGTATTTGTCTGCCTGTAGGTATGTGTATCGTGGCGTCTGTGGAGGTCAGACTAGGATGTTGGAGCCCTTGGGACTGGAGTTAGAGATGTTTGTGAGCTACAAACATCTGGATACTGAACTAGGGTCCTCTGCAAGAACAATATGTGCTGAGCCATCTCTCTAGCCCCGTTTCTCTTATTTTTTTTCAAAACTGTTACCCTGCCAGAGATCAAATCCAGTGTCTTGTGCATGCTAGACTATTGTTCTGCCGTTGAGCTATATCCCAAGTCCTCTATCACTTTACAAACGAGTTTCACATACACTGCTGCATCTAGTTTTCTTTCAAATTCTGTTAGTTCTATTTGTATTTCAGTTTCATAAGAAAATGAGGTTCAAAAGAGATAAGTGGTTTACTTTAAATTGTTCAGAAATGATAATAGTGATACAAGTGAAACTAAACTTGGGTTGTGAAAAAGGGATACTGAAGTGGTTTCTATATATTTTTTTTCCAGACAGAGGTCAGGACTGTGTTGAGTGACACATGTTATCTTTTTTTTAATTGAGTTATATATTTTTCTCCACTCCATTCCTTCCTCCCCTCTTCCCTTCTATCCTTTCCCATAATGCCCAAACTACCAATTTACTCGGGAGGTCTTGTCTTTTTCTACTTCCAATGTACATTAGATCCATGTATGCCTCTCTTAAGGTCTTCTGTTGTCTAGGTTCTCTGGGATTGTGAATTTTAGGTTGGTTTTTCTTTACTTTATATCTAAAGACCACTTATGAGTGAGTACATTCGATATTTGTCTTTCTGGGTCTGGGTTACCTCACTCAATATGATGTTTTCTAGATCCATTCATTTGCCTGCAGATTTCAAGATGCCATTATTTTTCTGCTGTGCAATACTCCATTGTGTAAATTACCACATCTTCTTTATCCACTCTTCAGTCGAGGGGCATTTAGGTTGTTTCCAGGTTCTGGCTATGACAAATAATGCTGCTATGAACACAGTTGAGCACATCTCCTTATACTATGATTGAACATCCTTTGGGTATATACCCAAAAGTGGTATTGCTGGGTCTTGAGGAAGGTTGTTTACTAATTTTCTGATAAATCACCATACTGATATCCAAAGCAGCTGTACAAGTTTGCATTCCCACCAGCAATGGGGGAGTGTTCTCTTAACCCCACATGCTCTCCAGCATAAGCTGTCATCCGAGTTTTTGGTCTTGGCCATTCTAGCAGGTGTAAGAAGGATTCTTTGTATTGTTTTCTTTGTTTCTATTTTGTTGATTTCAGCTCTCAATTTGATTATTTTCTGCCCTCTAGTCCTCCTGGGTGTGTTTGTTTCTTTTTGTTCTAGAGTTTTCAGGTGTTCTGTTACCTCGTTAGCGTGAGATTTTTTTCTAGCTTCTTTATATACACATTTAGTGCTATGAACTTTCCTCTTAATACTACTTTCATTGTGTTCCATACATTTGGGTTTGTTCTATGGTCATTTTTGTTGAATTTTAGCAAGTCTTTAATTTCTTCCTTTATTTCTTCCTTCACCTATTGGTGATTCAGATGAGCATTTGTGAAACTTCAATGTGATAAGGAGTGTGGTCCTTAAGGTGAAAATTAACAAATTAAAAGACAAAATAGCTACTTGATTCAAAGACCTGTTTTTGGTGGCACTATTGTACTCAAAATTAGCAAAAATTAATTAATAATATTGCAAATTAGAAATTTAGATTTCTAAACACAAATAGCTTTTGTGCATCAAGGTATACCGTAGGACATGTGAGTTGGCTCAGTGGGCAAAATTGCTTGTTTCTGAACCTCATGACCTTAGTTCCATCCCAGGAGACCACACGAAGCTAGAAGGATAGGACCAACTCCACATATATGACCCCTACTAAATAAAAATAAAAAGTTTTTTTTAATGAGTCTATGAAGAAGAAAAAGACAACTTACACCGTGAGGGAAAGTATTTAGAAAGCAAACATCTGATAAGAATAATGTAGCTATAACATACAAAGAACTCAAGCTCGAGAAAGTCAAGCTTACTCAGGCCGGTAAAACCCACCACTCCACTCAGGAGGCTGAGGCAGGAGGATTATCGTGAATGTAAAGGCC
>NC_022026.1:25082723-25090397 GCF_000317375.1 Microtus ochrogaster
CATTGCTTTATATGTTAACTCAAACGATGAATTTAAAGAAAAAAGAGAAATACAATTTTTATATATTTATTTTAATTTCATTTTACATTCCAACCAGAGTTCTCCCTCCCCCTTGCTTCCCGTCATCTCCCCTCCCAGCCCATCTCCCATCCACTCCTCCCAAAGGGTATGGCTTCCCATGGGGAGTCAATAAAGCCTGGCACATTCACTGAGACAGGACCAAGCCCCTGCCCCTGCATCCAAGCTGAGCAAGGCATCCCACCACAGGGGATGACTCGAAAAAGCCAGCTCATGCACCAGGGCTAGATCCTGGTTCCACTGCCAGGGGCCCCTCAAACAGACCAAGCTACACAACTGCCCCCCACATACAGAGGGCCTAGTTTGGTCCCATGGAGGCTCCGTAGCTGTCAGTCTAGAGTTCATGAGTTCTTAATGAGCTGCCTTCTCACCAAATAGGGAAGATTCACTCACGGGAGGCAGGGGCTACAAGCAGCCCCTTACTGGGATTTGCTCTTACTTGAGAGCATATTTACCCTTTGTTTCCTGGGTCAATGTTCCCCTTACCTCCCCACTTGGCATTTGTCCGATACCTGTCCACCTCAAACTCCTTGCCTCTTTCGTTTTGTAGCTGAGAATGCTACTTAAGCCTCAAACATTCGGTTTGTTTTTAGGTCTCCTGTTTTGTAAGACTTCTGTGTGCATGCGTATATATTAAATTTGTATGCTTTCCTCCTGTTAATTTGTCTATCGTCTGCATTTTTCACAAGACTGACCCTTTAAACAGTGTAGGAAGAGCCCCCTTCTTTTCTACAGCATGGCTTACCGTCTTGCTTTGTTATTTCTCTGCTGCTCTGGGGACACTTTTTTGATTTCTCTTCTAGACACTCTTTCTGTTTACTCTTTCTCTCTCTTTCCTACTTAGTGTTTTGGGCTTCTAAAACTCACTGTCGCTATGTAGCACTGGCATGCCTGGTACTTACTGTATAGTTTAGGCTGACCTCAACTTCTGGGTACTCCTACTGCAGCCTCCTGAGGGCTGAAATTACAGGTATGCATGAGCATAGCTGGCAAGTTATTTTCTTCATCCTCTTTATTTTTAGTTCAAAATACTCACAAGATTATGTAAACATTCAAAGTGCAGTACAGGCCAGGTGTGGTGGCACAAGCCTTGAATCCTGGTACTTGGGAGGCAGAGGCGGGTGGAATTCTTGGCCAACCTGGTATACGTAGCAAGTTCCAGGCCAGCCAAAGCTACACAGTGAGATCCTTTAAAAAAAAAAAAAAGAATGGGATTTTTGTTAGGAGGTGCTTTGAACCTGTACAAATATCACATCACTTAGTAAAGTTTAGTTTACTCTTTCAGCATGTCCCTGTGTAACACATCTACACCACAAAAACTTTTGCTTTAAGAAAATAAGAAAACAGTGTATTCTGAGCTCCAAATGTGACCATGGCCCAGAAAAATAGGTTTGCATTACATTGAATATCATCTTACAAAATGAAAAATATTGCATTAACTTCAATGTACACAGAAAAGAAATCAATGTTTTTACAAAATTCCTAGGTAAGAGGACTAAGCAACATGGTGAATGTGTGGTTTAGAGAAGTTTTCTTTGTCACATCCTTGATTCTAAGTTTAGTGGGTGCTAGGGATGCGTCATGCCCAGTCACTCAGAGCAGGGTCAGAAACCCTGCCTCTGCTCACCACTGTTCTCCTTAACCGTCACCCTGAACTCAGCATTCTTTGTCAGTTTGAACGCTTTTGGAGTGAGCTATTCTGGAAGGAAAAGTAGAAAACGAAATGTGGGTCTCGAGTAGGGAAGGGGAATGAAAACCAAAGAAGAATATATAAGATGCCAAGGGGAAATGGAGGAGATAGAGGAAGTAGACGAGGGGAATTTTTTTGCAGGTTTTTAGTTTCTTTTTGTTAATTTTATTTTTTGAAAAAAGAAAACAAACTATCTTTTTCATTTTACATATCAATCCTAGTTCCTACTCCCTCCCTTCCTCTCATCCCCTCCACCTTTCCCCCACCCCATCCCCCATAAACTCCTCAGAGAGGGTAAGGTACATTGCTTTGGGGAAGGTCCAAGGCCCTCCCTACTATATCTAGGCTGAGCAAAGTATCTATCCAAATTCTTTGTATTCTTGATTTCAGTTGGTGTGCTTTTTGTTCTGCTATTTGGACTTTTATCTTTCAAATTTTGCATGTCTTCTTTTAAATATTTATTATGGAAAATGTCCAGCATACAAAAAGAAAGAAACTAGTAAAATGTTTTTTCTTCCTTTCCTTTTTGTTTTTTTCAAGAAAGGGTTTCCTCATGCAACTCTGGTTGTCCTGGAACTCACTCTGTAGATCAGGCAGGCCTTGCACTCAGAGATCCACCTGCACCTCCCCAGTGCCTGTGCCCCCACCCTGACAGAACAAGCTTTCTTAAACCTAGCACCAGTTTTAACAATTACAATTCATGGCCACTTTTGCTTATTTTTCCTATACTGTTTTTTACTGGATGATTTTGAATCAATCTCAGCTATTTTTTAAAATACACATTTATTTTATAACAATGTTAGAGTTATAGAAAAATTTAGATAGTGCAGACAAGTCCCATATACTCAATGCCTATTTTCTCTATTACTGAGGTCCTATATTAATTAGTACAGTACATTATGTGTCCCAAATAGCAGCATTGGCATGAGCCATGTGGAAGACAGATTGAGCTGGTATAGATATTACTTAAGCCACTTGTTCGCCTCTAGTTGGAGGGTATATGTGAAGGAAATCAGTTAGGTTTTTGTGTTGACATGCTGCTGCCTGGGCAAGGAGTCAGATTTAATGACTTATATAAAGATGATAATTGAATACCTGGAAACCTGGGTTCCATCCAGGGTATAACCACTGCCCCCAGTTAACCATGTGACCCCAGGAACAGGGAGGGGGTGTTCAGAAGCTCCTGCCTGGCATTAAGGTCTAGACCTAAGATTTCTCAGCAGGAGTGCTGGAGCAAGGGAGAGGAGCTTGGGCCTGTAACTAAGTCAATAATTCGAATCCCTGAATAGGCCTAAGGTGAGGGGAATCTGATATATGTAAATGGGACTATTAGAAATCTAGGGAAAAATTGAGAGTTGAATATATCTAGAATCTAGTATATTGCCGGGCGATGGTGGCGCACGCCTTTAATCCCAGCACTTGGGAGGCAGAGGCAGGCTGATCTCTGTGAGTTCGAGACCAGCCTGGTCTACAGAGCTAGTGCCAGGACAGGCTCCAAAGCCACAGAGAAACCCTGTCTCGAAAAACCAAAAAAAAAAAAAAAATAAGAATCTAGTATGTTATAAATATCAAGATTATTTGCTTCAATTTTAGCTTGGCTCTTTGATCAAGAGGGAACCTAAAGCTCAAGCCCAGAGTCACGGGGTCAATCCTTGAATGACTAGCTCTAAACTTTTGACAAGTAGGCAACTGGACTAGTGGCTGTCCCCAGCATTTGAGTGAGGACTCTCAGTGAAATTCACTTTCTTTCACAAGCATGCAGACAAAAGAGTTTGTTCTTGTAGGGCCAATGTGGGAGTAATGGTGACAGTCTACTCGAATGTTTGTAGGGCCTTCTCAATAGGAGGTGTGCAATTTCAAGGCTCGTTTTCTGGTGCCCATGAGGCCCTAATAAAGAAGCTTAACTGAATCTAAATTCAGAAATTTAGAATGTAGTTGTGACAGGTATACCTACATCTATGATTACGTGTGTGTGTGTGTATGTGTGTGTGTGTGTGTGTGTGTGTGTGTACAAATGGTGGCTTGAAAAATGCTGGGTGCCTGGAGTTAGCACTTCTCTTGAGGTGAGAAGATATTTGTACCTCCATAATCATAAGAAACCACTCTGTGTTATTTCCGTGGAGGGTTCTTTGTCTGGGCAGCAGATAAGCAGGTTATCTACGGATTGAAGAAAGACTAGGAAGAAGCTGTAAGGGTGAAAGGTCCTTATCTGAGACCTGGCCAAACAGGTGGGGGCTGCTTTGGAGTCCCTGGGGCAGGAAAGTCCAAGTTAATTGTTGACCAAACTGCAAGTCAGGGTCTCAGTAATCCAAGGCAAAAGAACTGAGAGTCAGCATCACAAAGATGTGGATCAAAGTATCCTTTAAGGTCTAGGACTGTAAACCAGACAGTCTCCTGGAAACCTGGCTTAGGATGATACAGGGGTTCTGTACAACAAAGTGATTAAGGCTTTATTATTGGCTAGAAGCATGGTACCAGTTGGTAAATGCCACCAGGTTCCTGGCTACCAACGTAGATATGTTGAAAGGGAAGTAACAGGGTAAGTAGGCCCCAGGCCTCAAACTTATGAATGAGAGGTTGTGGTCAGCTCTGGTATTTAGACTTCAGGGGATACAAAGAGTGTCCAGGAAAGGAACTGAGGTCTCTGAGATCATCCAGGAAGTGAGACAATCCATACCTCAGGGGAACTTACTGAAAACTAGAGGGATCTACACTAGGAGGTGCCTGGGTATAGAGAGCCTGAGCAAGTGACAGCAGTGTAGTTTTGTCATGAATGCTCAAGCTAAATTTTGACACAATGCCACTCCCCAGGAGTGGGCTACATTGGCTATTAATACTAGGAACAGGTGTGTAAAGACATGTTGTTCTATGGAGCACACCAGAGGCGATGTGAAGCAGCCTTTGGAGAATTGCTCCAGGAACAGCAGTCAGGTCAGAGCAAGTGGCCCCATACATATAAAGAAAATGAGTCTAGGGGCGGGCGAGATGGCTCCATGATTAAGAGCTTTGGCTGCTGTTACAAAGAACCAGGTTTGGATTCCCAGCACTCACATGGCAGCTAACAACCATCTATAGCTCCAGTTCTAGGACATCTGTCAACCCCCACTGGTTCCCGAGGGCACTACACAGATGTGATGGAAATAAACATGCAGGCAAAAACACCCATACTCATCAAAGTTACAAAAAGAAAGCTTTACAAATATTTTTTCAAAATGTAATTAAATCTAGTTCTTGACACACCCAGGGCCGCCTTCGACTCATCCGTAAGGTCAGCTTCTGGGCCTGCTCAATCAAGCAAAAGGAGGTACTCTTCCTGCATGGGTTCCTCAAAATCGGGAACAGAGTGAAATGTAACCATGGCTCCCTTGGGCCGTAATGTTCCTGGGACTTTTGTGTTGAGGATATTATTTTTAAAGTGTGTTACGTTTTGTTCATGTTACATTTGTTTAATTCTGTGAAACGGTGAGACTTTGCCTGTCTAGAACACCTGATGATCTAATAAAGAGCTGAACGGCCAAAAGCCAGGCAGGAGAAAGGATAGGTGGGTCTGGCAGGTAGAGGGAAGAATTAGAATTAGAAGGAGAAAACTGGGAGAAGGGGTTCTGAGTAGTGGCCCGAGAAGGTGGGGGGCATCCGGGACCAGCCCACCAGCTACACAGCAATCCACAGAGTAAGAGTAAGATTTACAGAAGTAGGAGAAGGGGAAAAGCCCAGAACCAAAAGGTACATGGGATAAATTAAGTTAAAAATAGAAGGCAAGAAATAAGCCAAGCTAAGACTGAACGTTTATAACTAAGGATAAGCCTCCATGTGTGATTCATTTGAGAGCTGGGTGGTGGGCCCTCCAAAAGAAGCCAAAGAGTGTGTCATCAATCGATATACTTTCGCCATTGGTGAGAGAGGGGTAGTCTCTCTTTCAACGTCCTATTTATTTGCAGTGTTGACATGAACCAGGTGGTGGAGGGATATGGATTTTGACATTTTCAAATGTCATTATTGTTATAATTATAATTATTCTGACCTGCCCTATCACCTGGGTACCCTGTCCCTTTTAGGAGACAAGCTCCACCCATTCCCAATCTCCCCCTTCCCACCGGTAAGCTAGTCTTCACTCTCTCTCCTTTTATCTCTGTCTGTTCTTCTGAAGAGGCAGTCCCTGCCTCCTCCTCTGCCCCTTCCTCTTTCCTCTCTCTGTTCTACTTCTGAAGAGGCAGCTCGCTGCCTCCTTCCTTCCCCCTCCTCTTTCCTCTCTTCCCCCCATACCACCTTACCCTCCCATACCCTCCCAATACCCACTAAATAAACTCTCCATACCCAAGCTCTCTCCGCATGGTGTATCCATCTGTCTCCTAGCTGCAGCTGTCTCCCTTGGGACCTACTGGGGTCACCCGCACCATAAAGCATAACAATTATTTTTCCCAGTTATTAACAGCCTGATGAAGTCCTCATGAGGCAGGGAGAAGCTCTCAATTGATGGTTAGCATACCCGTTAGGTAGAGTCAGGGTAGCCCCAACACAGTCATGGGTCAACAGTGCTGCCATGCATTGGGTCCATAGCTTGCCACATTCCCTGTCCTTCTTAGACCTTGAGGCCCCCTCCAGGTGATTAAATGCCTTGAAGACTATATTGAGTCAAGTGGGAAAATGACCTTGGTGTTCCTTACCTAGTTTTTTGACATTTTTGTCTCATATCCTGGCCAATGAGATGGACGAAAATAATAGAGAAGCCTTTGGGGGTGCTCTGGCTACTTGTTAATATATTTACACACAGCTTCAGTAAATCTGGAGCCAGAATGGGATAGGTTCTCAACTACTCCTGCGTCTTCTTTAGGAGGGGCCTTCCGTGGATCACAGGCATAGACCTTATTGACCGTTTGCCTGGCCAATGACCAAATATGGATCTTTTTCTCAAAGGTGTAGCACGTAGTTATATATCTTCTGCCAAATTAGGTAAAAGGAGATAATGATGGCTCAAAATTATTATTTTTTCCCATGGCCCAGATATTCCCAGTAGGCTTATTTATTTTCTTTTTTTATTTTATTGATATTTATTGAGCTCTACATTTTTCTCTGCTCCCCTCCCTGCTTCTCCTCCTCCCCTTCAACCCTCTCCCAAGGTCCCCATGCTCCCAATTTACTCAGGAGATCTTGTCTTTTTCTACTTTGTACTTCTAATGTAGATTAGATCTATGTAAGTCTCTCTTAGTGTCTTCATTGTTGTCTAAGTTCTCTGGGATTGTGGTTTTTAGGCTGGCTTTTTTTTTTGCTTTATGTTTAAAAACCACCTATGAGTGAGCACATGTGATAATTGTCTTTATGGGTCTGGGTTACCTCACTCAAAATGATGTTTTCTAGCTCTATCCATTTTCTTGCAAAATTCAAGCTGTTATTATTTTTTTCTGCTATGTAGTACCCATTGTGTAAATGTACCACATTTTTCTTATCCATTCTTCGGTTGAGGGGCATTTAGGTTGTTTCTAGGTTCTGGCTATGACAAAGCTGCTATGAACACAGTTGAGCACATGTCCTTGTGGCACGATTGGGTATCCTTTGGATATATACCCAAAAATGGTATTGCTGGGTCTTGAGAAAGGTTGTTTCCTAATTTTCTGAGAAATTGCCACACTGACATCCAAAGGGGTTGTACCAGTTTGCACTCCCACCAGCAATGGAGGAGTGTTCCCTTTACCCCACATCCTCTCCAGCATAAGTTGCCATCAGTGTTTTTGATCTTGGCCATTCTTATAAGTGTAAGATGGAATCTCAGAGTTGTTTTGATTTGCATTTCTCTGATGACTAAGGATGTTGAACATTTCCTTAAGTATCTTTCAGCCATTTTAGATTTCTCTGTTGAGAGTTCTCTATTTAGGTCTGTACTCCATTTTTTATTGGGTTATTTATTCTTT
>NC_022026.1:25090722-25107848 GCF_000317375.1 Microtus ochrogaster
TCCTGGGTGCTGTGATTAAAGGCATGTGTCACTAAACCCCACCCCCATCCGCCACCCTGGCTTCAAAATTCTTTAATAAAGCTGTAGAGCTCTTGGATAAAAGATTCAAGTTTGGCGTCTAGCTGGGTAATGTCAGACATGGAAAGGGATTGTGGACTTGGGTAGTCTTTCCCCAGCTACCTTGGGGTTAGAATACAGGTTTCCTCTAGTAATAGAAAACGTTTGTTTCCTAAAGGTAGTCCCAGAAGAGAGAGGTATGAGGAAGAGAGAACACCAAGACCACCAGAATAGGGGACAGGGGATCAGTAGGATGAGGTAGGACAAAGGAGAACCATTAAGGAGCTCTTTGCCTAAAAATGAAGGCTCCAAGATTCTGCTCAAACACTCACAACAAGTTTTTCTCAAATTTGGATCCTGAAAAAGGAACACAAACCTTGACCAAGTAGAACGGTTCAAACAGCTGGAGATGTAACTCAGTCGGGACAGCTTAGGCCTAGAATGCCGAAGACCATGGCTCCAGTACCACCTAAACCAGGCCGGGTGGTAGGCCCCAAGTCTGTAACTCCAGCATCTCAGTGGTGTGAGCAGGTTAATCAGAAGCTTCAGGCCACCACAGTGGGCATGGGGAAATAGAGAAGAACTTTGGATGTTGATTCTGTCCTTCCGCCATTGGAGTCCCAGGCACTGAGCTCCAGGTATCAAGCATGGCGGCATTCACCTTTACCCAGTGACCCATTTAGCAGCAGTCTCTCCTCCTTCCGTCCTTTCCTCTCTCTCTTTTGGTTCAGTTTTTTTCTTTTTCTTTTTGAAACAGGATTTCATGTAGCCCACGCTGACCTCAGATCCCATAGTACCTAAGGATACCTTGAACTCGTGATTCTCCTTGTAAGCCCCTGTGCAAGCCGCCAGGCCAGTTTCCCCAGACTACTTCAGTCCCTGGAGATGAGGGGGGTGACTAAACTCCACCCTACAGAGAAAAAAAGGCCCAAGATCAGGCCACAAATTTCCACCAATCCCAGGCCATGAGTCCGAGGCCTGCCTGGATTACAGGATGTGTTTAAAGTTAGTCAAAGCAATGTTTTACCACTTTACTCAAAATGAAAATCAAACAGTGGTTGGTGGTATAGATCAGCAAGAGGATGCTTGCTTAGCATATGCAAAGCCTTGGGTTCTATCTCCTGTACTACTGGGGGCAGAAAAGATGATATTGGGTTGTTTCTAAGTATACTTTGGATAAGCTATTTCACCTTTCTGAGCTTAAATTTCCTGATCTGGAGAAAAAGAATGATATAAATGCATCCTCGAAGGGTGATGATAGTGACAGCTACCAAGTAGATGACTCTGACATAGCAAATGTTAATGTTTGGCCTTGGTTTCCTTGTAGTATTTGTCAGTATTAAAGCTCAATTTGTTTTGAGACAGGCTCTCTACGTATAACCCAGGTCAGCCTGGAGGTCACTATGTAGAACAAGCTAATCTCAAATTTGTAGAAACCCTCCTCTGCTGCTCAAAACTGTCCCGAAGATATCTAAAAATAAGTAACGCAATTTAGTGGCCTAATCAAGCTCTCTGATGGTTAAATGCAACTTCATGCACCATTCTTAGCAAGGCTGTGTGAGGCCAGTTTCCTTCCTGTGGTTAGTGTTGGTACCATAGTGTGATAGGGAAAGCTTGATTGGCATATATTGAGACTTTGCCAGCGTACCTTGCTGTGTGTTTTCCCCCTCCGTGGTGTTTTCGAGGTACCCCAGATCTCATGAATGTTAGTATGCACCCTGCCCCTGAGTTAGTTCCTCAGCTTTTGGCTTTCTCTTCTTTAGACAATCATACCAGTGTCCTGAACCTGTGTGGTGTGTGTCTACTGCCCGTGTATTGTGTGTTCAGTCTGGGTTGTGTGCACACTGCCTATGTGGATTGTGTCCCCTTGCTTTGTGCTGTGTGTGCACTTCTTGTGTGTTATGTGTGTACTGACTGAGTGATATGAGTCCACTGTGTGTGTTGTGAGTCTGCCGCTTTTTGGTGTATGTTAACTGACTGTGTTGTGGTTATACTGTGTTTGTGTTGTGTGTCCACTGTCTGTGTGTTGTGTTCCCACTCTCTATGTGGTGTGTTTCTGCTGACTTAGGTAGAGTGTCATTCTGTAAAATTTCTGGCATAAAATTTACTGTAAGTTTTTGTTAATGACCTGTTTATACTACCTCAGAACTTCATGTTAAAAGGATTCTTTTGAAACAGGGTCTGTCTTAGTAGCTCAAAACTGTCTGAAACTCAGTGTGTATCCCATGATGCCTCGGACTTTCTGCATCTGCTCTGCCTCAGCCTCCTATGTGTTGGGATCATCAGCTATTATAGCCAGCATTTTATTTCATTTTAACCATTTTCATTCTGGCCAGGTGGTGGCGGTGCACTCCTTTAATTCCAGCACTCAGGAGGCAGAGGCAGGCGGATCTCTGTGAGTTCCAGGACAGACAGGTCTACACAGAGAAACTCTGTCTCAAAAGAAACAAACGACCAAATAAATAAATATAAAAAAATTCTGGTTCTGAGGATCAAACTTTCTCGACACTGAGATGCATTCCTACCCTACCAGCTTTTGAGATAGAATCTCAATAGGCTACTCAGTTTTCTCTTGAACTTAGGCTCCTCCTACCCCAGCCTCCTGAATAGCTGGATATGGGTCTGTATCACAAGGCCAAGTTTTTAAACTTTGTCTCTTGGAATTTTACTGTTAGCATAACTGCACATTAGTTTGCAGTCAGTGACCTACTATTCTGAGCATTTATCTTTTTTATTGTTAGCCGTTCAGAAACAGTCCAGTTATTTTTCAGATGTTATCTTTATAGTAGTTCTGTTAGTCATATGCATGCCATATTATGTGACATGAATAAAGACGACCTCACATAAAGCATTGTGTAAACTCTAGTTATTGAATTACATTTATTTCATTATTAGCCTTAAATCAGACAAAAGATGAAGACAGAATGAAAATAGGAAAGCCAAAATGGGCAATGGAAATTTTCACGCATGTCATTAATGAAAACCATTGTTGGGCGAGGACTGTAATGTCTCAACAAGTCTTTAGTGGATAAAAGCCTATCAATACATGAACTTGGATGCTGGTATCATGAGTTCCTCTACTAAAAGCATCTTTTGAAATTAGTGAAAATATAGTGGTTTAGGGCTTGGGGATGTAGCTCAGTGGTAGGGGACTTGCTTGACATGTGTGAAGTTCTGGAATCCGTTCATCCCTAGCACTGCAAGAAAAAAAAAGTAAATGAAATAACAATGTAGGTTTTCGGAGGCTTTCCCCAGAAATCCCCCTGTTCATGCACATGCTTCTCTATTTCTCCTCCCCTCCCCTTCCCCTTCATTCTGTCTCTCTCTTCTATAAATTGCCCAGACTGGCCTGTAATTTGTGATCTTCCTGCATTGTGGTTTGGCATAGCTAGAATTTGATGTTCCAGCCACCTTCCGGTAGCCTCCCATGTAATTAATGGCTCTTCATTATTTTCAGACCCAAGCCATATCTCACACAGTATGTATCCCAGCAAACACCAGACACAAAGTGGAGTGCAAGGACCTTCAGTAGAAGATTAAAATGTAGGTTGTACTACCCAGTGGGAGCCCCTAGAAACTGTTGAAAAGTTTGTAGTTAGTCTATAGATCTGTCATCTCTCCACTCCCCCTCTACGAGAGAGAGAGAGAGAGAGAGAGAGAGAGAGAGAGAGAGAGAGAGAGAGAGACTTACTGTGTAGCGCAGGCTAGCTTCAAAATTCTGACTTTCTTGTCTCAGCCTTCCTACTAGTGGACTTATGGACGTGTGGCCCTGCATCTGCCTCTACCTTTTGAGATAGCATAAACAGGGCGACACATTGGGTTGTGCTGAAGTGGAACGTGTTGATACTTTCTTGAAAGTTAAAAAAAAGTTCAAAAGTAATATAACTGTGCCTTTATTACCCCATAAGCTCCTGAGAACCTATGTTCTCTCTCTCTCTCTCTCTCTCTCTCTCTCTCTGTCTCAACTGTTGCTAACTGGGAATCAAATTGAACACAGAAAGTAGCCAGGTTTTTACCAGTAAGTAGTTTTTTTTTTGTTTTTTGTTTTTTGTTTTTCGATACAGGGTTTCTCTGTGGCTTTGGAGCCTGTCCTGGAACTAGCTCTGTAGACCAGGCTGGTCTCGAACTCACAGAAATCCGCCTGCCTCTGCCTCCCGAGTGCTGGGATTAAAGGCATGCGCCACCATCGCCCGGCACCAGTAAGTAGTTTTGACACCGCCCCATTGAAGTGAAAGATACAGAAAATGAGGAATCCAAAGAATTAAAAAAAATATTTTGGTGGGAAGAGGGGTAAAGGTGCTTGCTGCACATGCTTGGCAACCTGAGTTTGGTCTCTGGAACCCACATCAAGGCAGAAAGAAAGAAACAACTCCACAAAGTTATCCTCAGACCTCCACATGTATATGTGTGTATGCATGTGTGTGTGTTGTGTGTGTGTGCGCGCACCTGCGAGCGTGTGCACGTGCAGAGCAACAACAACAAATAAAAAAGAAATTTGCTAGAAGGCCAGGGTATAGTTCAGTGATAGGCATTTGCGAGGGCTTAGGTTTAGTCCCTCAAACCACAAAGAACAAAGCAACAAACACACGACCCCCCCCCCAAGAGTTTTGGTAGTTATTAATAAATGCAGGGTCTCATTATGCTGCCCAGGCTGATCTTGAACGCCTGGGCTCAAGGGATTCTCCTGCCTCAGCCTCCCATAAACTATATACATTTAAAGGCTATAAGTAGAGACGTTTTATCCACCAAGAAACACGGAGGGGAGTGTGGAGGTAAGTGAGGTAGTAAGTGGAGACTCGCATGTGCAGAAAATGTGGAAGACAAGTTTTCCCTCCTTGAAGTATTTGCTGCTCCTAGGCTCCTAAAGGTTTTCAAGTTTTGGCTTTAGCTAAGGAAAGAAACTAGGCCAACTCAAGTCAAAGCAGAGAAGAGGCCAGCGCCAAGACCAGACTGGGAATGGCGCCAATGGTAGTAAAGGCTTTAGGCCAGGCTGGAACCAAGGGCAAGGCTAGCAGTGTGGTGGGGCTGCAAACAGTTAGGCACAGTGTTTTATGGTCTGCTGTGTGCAAGCCTGGAAATTCTAGAGTTGAACACGTGGTCATGGGAGCCAGTCTGTCAGCCAGTTCTTCGGCTTTTGTTAATCCTCGACCTTCTATAGTTTTGAATCATTTGCTATAGCTCCCAGCACGTGACTAAAACCTACTCTTCTCCATGTTGAAGTTCCACCTGTGCCCATCCTCCCAAACATGGAGGGATAGAGATTAGATGCTTATGTATTAGCCTGCATTACAATGGCAAGAAAAGGGCTTCAGATTCAAGTCTAGATTATCCTCTGTGACAGGAGCCAACTGCTTTAACTCTGGAATTTCAGATGTTTGTGTGTAAAATGAAATTGACAATAGGACCTTCTTCGTGGAATTGTTGAGCAAAAACAATTAGAACATTTTTCCTAAAGTACTTGACATGAGACATCAGCCTTTGTCGGCCTCTTTTTTCCCTCATCACTGATATCTTCACACCAGTTCGTGCTACAGAGAAACTTGACACGGGCCAGATAACATCCTTAGCTACTTTACTGGCTTGTGAAGGAAGGCTTGAAGATTCCAGGACACAGACCTTTAGATCCTTGAAGTATAGAGACTAGAAAATATTATTTCATATGTCCGGGACACATTTTTTAAAAAAAAAAAAAAAAAAACCACACCTAACATTATTACTGAAGCAGAAAAAATGTGATTTGGAAAATTATTTTTTTTCCCCAAGAGTCCCAGCCAAAGTTTTTTTTTAGGTTCCTTCCACTTTTTATATGCAGAGAAGTCTAAACAACTAACAAGTGTTGTAAATAAAAATTTAGGGAGATTAACTGCACTTGCAGATGGAGAAAAGAAACAGAAGCTGACATAGTAAGTTAACAGGGTTTGGCTTTCTTAGTAAGGCACAATGCATTTCCTACAGGCCCATAGCATCTGGTTTCTTTGTTGTTTGTTTTATCTTTTTTTAAATTTGTTTTTTAAAAGCTATCTTTTCTCATTTTACATGCCAAATCCATTTCCCACTCCCTCCCCTCCTCCTGCTCCCTCCACATTCCCCCCTCTCACTCTCCATATCACCCCCCACTTCCACTTCTCAGAGAGGGTAAGGCTTCCAGTGGGAAGTCAACAAAGTCAAGGTCATTGCTTTGAGGTAGGACCTCTCTCCTATATCTAGATTGAGCAAGATATCCTTCCAGAGAGAATGGGTTCCAAAAAGCCAGAACAAGCAGTAGGGATAAGTCCTGGTCTCACTGCCAGTGGTCCCACAGTCTGCCCCAGCCACATAACTGTCACACACATTCAGAGAGCCTAGTTTGGTCTTATGTTGGTTCCCTTGCTGTCAGGCCAGAGTTGCAATGTAAACTGTTTCAGTGGGTAAATTAGCTCAGGTAAACTGTTTCAGTGGGTATCCCCATCATGGTCTTGACCTCTTTGCTTATAATCAATAAATAACGGGGGGTACGAAACCCATCTAGACAACTCTCTCCACCAAATGAAACTTCCATTGCTAGGAATAGGTTACATCTAATCAAGTTGTTGGCCAGAGGGGCCCCATGGGAACCCCTAAACAACTCAGGATATTGCCAAGATCATTGATTGCTTTTCAGAAACAGTCTGTAAGGCCCTATTGCTGGAAAGCAACATGTACACAACTCACTGAACACAGAGAAGCTGAGCTGGTGCCTAACTGGAGCCTTCTCCCCTACTCGCTAGTGTTCATGGTACCGGAAGATACTCTGCACACAACTGGAAGAGAAAGGTAAACGCCAAGTGTGATACCTTTGATCTACAATGGTGACCTGCCTTCATGATATGCTGGTGCAATAGTAGCACAAAACATATGGGAAAAACCAAGCCCTGTTTGATTGGATTTAAGGCCCACTGCATGAGACGGAGCATGTCTGACACTGCTCGGTGACCAAGAACCTGAGACTAGATAGACCAAGACCTAGGCAAAAAATAAAAACTGTTATTCTGTTATAGAAATATAGCAATATAATGACTTTGAACAACATTCTACATAGATGAGTGTATTACTCAGTCACCATCAGAGAAACTTCCACTTGCTGTTAAGTGTGAAAAAATCCAGAGATCCACAACGGAACAATGCAGAGAATGAGAAGCCTTGAAACACCCAATTCTAAATGGAATGTCTCCATCAAACCTCTTCCCTCAGGGTTCAGGGAACTTTGCAAAAGAGGAGGCAGAAGATTGTCAGAGTCAGTGGAGATGAAGGACACCAAGGAAACAAGGCTTTCTAGACACCATAGGACACACAACAGGACCAGCTTTTGTCTGTGCCTGCCCGATGGGGTCCCAGCTCTGAGAAGTAGCCTATTCTTAAGTCACAAGCTATCACCAATTGATAATCGCTAGTAAAGGAAAAAGTAGTTGTCTTTAGCAGAGTTTCATTAGTTATACAAACTATATTTAAGGGTTTTTTAATTGCCATCTGTAGATGGGCAATTTAAAAAAATGAACCCAATTGTGTTTTGGGAGATGTTTTTCTCATAATGCCTTGTCTGGGCTTTTATTTTTTTTAAACCTTACTGCTCTTTTAATTATATATTATGGCTTCTGACTTTGTGTTTTTTTTTTTTACTTTCTCTCTCTCTCTCTCTTCCTGTCTCAATTTTTCTGTCTCTGTGTGTATGTGTCTACATGTTCAGATGTTTTCCTTTCTTTTTCTCCTTTGCTTTGTTCTATTATGTTTTGTTTTCTAAAGAGAAAGAAGGAAGATGTGGAGTCAGATGGGCAGGGAAGTGGAAAGGACCTGAGAGATGAGGGACTGGAATCTGTGATCAGAATACATTGTATATAAAAAATCTGCTTTCCATAAAAAACAAAGAAAACAATCAATAAAATAAAATTTTAACAGGAAAAAAGAAGTGTGCTTATGTTCATATGCCACCATAGCAGGCTCAACATCTGCTTTCCTTGTCTCTGTTTCAAGTGGCCACAGTATTGTGCAATGGCAAAAGGCTGGTCCTGACCCAGATGACTGCTTCATTAAGTCTAATGGCTTGGTTCTGATTCCAGCATAAATGACAGACACACAGATCGACACGGCAAGCCGATAACCATCAAGGCTCAGCTGGATAAACCAGGTCAAAGGGCATGAAGCCTTGCTGACATCCTGCAACTCCACATTCGAGTGGTCTGCTACCAGGGATGACTCCAGGGTTTCAGGTTCTGATTCTTGAAACCCAGAGGGGATAGTGACTTCACACTCCAGGAAGAACATCCAGGAAGTGGAGAGAACATATTAAATCCAGTAGAAAACTTGTTAGGTGATCACAAATCCTTCTGGGAGTTGAACCCATCTCCTAGGGCATGGCAAGCAAGTCTCTACCAGTAATCAATTATGCCCAGGCTAGAATTTATTTGAGTAAAAATATCAATTTCTTTCTGGAGAAGAATGACTTTTAATTGTGCTATGATGATAATGAACAGGTGTCACTTTGTGTGTGTGTGTGTGTGTTTGTTTGAGCGCATGTGCACGTATGTTTAATTATTAGGAATGTTTTCCTAAGACTACCATTGCGATTAATCTGATGTATTTCTGCCTTTAGCACTGTTCATCAGAACAAGAAGCATGGAAGAATACTTAGATTTAACTCATATTAAGGAATGTTTATATACTGGCTCTGTCTGTATATATTATTTGTAATTTAATCTTTAGAATTAGAAAGAATTTAGTTTTATTGTTTTTAATTATGTATATATGTGTGGGTGAGTGTATATACGAGTACAGGTGCCCAAGGATGCCAGAGGCATCAGCCCCCCCACTAGAATTTGGCATTTCAGGCAGTTGTGTACTGCCCTATGTGGGTTCTGGGGGCCAGTCTGGTGCTCTGCAAGAGTAATATGTGCTCTTAAATGCTGATCAATCTATTCAGGTCTTTCTTAGAATTTTTTTTGTGTGGTGCTAGGAATCAAATTGAGGGCTTTGTGCATGAAATTCTATAGAAAAAATATGAAGGAGGAATTGATCCATATCATTAGGTGATTAGGTGAAAAAAACTATGTAAGTTTGGAGCCACACTTGATTTTAAGTCTGTATTGCTATAAACTGTGTTCTGTCCACACTATCACAGCTGCAATAGACTAATGGCTTAGGAAACACACTAGCTTCTATTAAGATCATGCATATGGTGTTTCTTGACATGGGGGAAATGAGATTTTTTTTTTAAACTAGCTTCTCTATGCATCTCTGGCTAGTGTCAAATTATCCAGCCTCCTGCCTCGGTCTCTCATCTTTTGAGTATTGGGATTGGGATTGTAGATGTGCACGTCAATTTTTTCCTCTAATGTTTAATTATGAAAAATTGTAGGCATATAAACAACACTGAAAGACTTGACTTCATATATTTCTCTAATATCTTTCATTCATTTTAAAGTAAAAACATACCTGTGCCTGGTGGCATATACCTACAAACTTGGCATCTTGGCAAGTGGAGGCTGGAGGCTACCAAAAGTGAGATCCTGTCTCAAGAAATCAAATCAAATCAAACAAACAACAAAACACTCCAAACCACAAAAGGTGGGAAGGATTCATTTTGCGTCTCTCGTCAAATGGCGGCAAATCCTCTCGTTGGTATTCATTGCGTTGCCACGGATTCATATCACTTAGATTTAGTGGAGCTAGTTAAGCCCTTACTGGTTGCCAGAGACTGAGCAATTGTTGGGACTTTTGGAGCATCCTGTTCCTCATGTAATTATTTGGGTGTTGTCTTCATCCTGGGTATGCCTATGTGCATCCGTCCATGTGGGTGGCTATGGCAAAATATCATAGACAGAGATGTAGCCTGAATAATAAAAACCCAGAGGCAGATACTGGGATTCGAACGGAAAGATCGGAGAAATAAAGCAGCCAAGCCATTAGAGACTTCTTACCTCTACCAAGACTCAGACAAACCAAGGGGCAATCCTGTCCCCAACATGACTGTAGAAGCAAAGATCTCCACCAAACCTCAGACTGCAGACCGAGACCCTGAGCTCCCATTTTATATTCCTCTCTGGTGCTGGGATTAAGGGTGTGTGCCACCACTGCCTGGCATGTATGACTGACTAGTGTGACTACTTTGCACATTGATCTTCAGGCAAGCTTTGTTTATTAAAACACAAATAAAATGCCACTGTACAGAGTGACTCCTAACCAACAGAAATGTATTTTGTGTGGTAGTGGAGGTCAAGAAGCCAGTATTATTGCAGAAATAATTTCTCCTATAGGCCTTCTTTCTGGTTTAGAGACTACTTATTTTTGTTTTTTTCCCCCCTCCCTGTATTCTCACATGGTGGGAAGAAAAAGGATCTTTATTCATCCTGTTCATAAAGAATCTTGTCTAATGACCTACTCATATCCCAGGCTCCCCACTTGGAGGTTAGCATTTCAACACATTATAACATAACATCATGGGCTCATGTCTTAGTGAGTGCAAAGTGCATAAGGAAAACCAGGAGGTAACTGAGTGGAGAACAGTTTATTATTTCAGCAACAAGTACAAGAGCACTGGAGATAACGATCAAAGCAGTGTCATTGGAAGGAAACCAAGCAAGAAGATTGCCTGGAGTCTCACCAGTAAGCAAAGCGTGCGGGACACCAAGACAGGAGTTTTGCTAGTTCAAGTTCAGCATGAGCTGCATAGCTAGACTTTGTCTCAAAGGAGTTTGAAAAATCCAAGTGGCATTTGTTAGAGAAGTTTATCCATATTTGTTGTCACAGGTAGGGGTGGGAACATCCTTGTGCATGCTCTGTTTGAATTCATGCTTCCTACAGGGCACATTTTAGAGAAAGGTGATGAAAGTATCTCTCCTAGGGGTTGGACTTAATGTTGAACTACACAGAATTACTCTAGGCAACCAGGAGGGAAGGGGCAGGTCAGTCCAGCCATTTTGGCTGGTTCTGGGCCAGTTTCTCTGATGGGCCTTATTAGCAACAGAAAACAATTTCAGACCGTTTTGTCATTAGATGAGAAGTAGCTTTTAATTTTACAAATATAGGTGATTTTACTTATCTAGTGGCTAACAATTGAATGTTGAGAGCTGCACTTACTCATTCCACAGCAACGTACACTTTCCAAGGACTATGGGGTCACCATAGCTGAAAGGGAACGAATTTTCAAATTCTCGAATTCCTTTAGAAGTGACTTCACAAAAATCACTGCTCCAGTTTAACTTCTCTACCCTCCCCCGTTTCTCAGTCCCTCTAAAGGAAAGAATGGCCTGCAAAGGCCAGGAATCTTTTTTGTTTGTTTGTTTGTTTTGTTTTCAAGACAGGGTTTCTCTGTGCAACAGTCCTGGCTGTCCTGGAAATTGCTCTGTAGATCAGGCTGGCCTCGAACTCACAGAGATCCACCTGCCTCTGCTTCCCAACAGCTGGGATCAAAGGCATGTGCCATCATGCTGGGCTAAAGATCAGAAGTCTTACAAATTGCCCCTGTGCAAAAGTGTTAGGGTTAAACAGACTAATCAATATTCCAAATACTGAGGTTAAAAACATTGAGGCTGAGAAATCCTTGTGTTGTTTTGTCTTTCTTTTCAGAGGACTCTTGTTTAACTCTAGGTCCCGTAGCCCATACCTTCCCCATCCTTTTGATATGACTTACATGTCCGATCATTTTGTTTAGTAATAGTAATAAAATATGATATTTTAGAAATTTGCATGCATAATTGCAAATCATAACTCAATTCAAAAGACTTTTATATATGTGAGCCTTATAGCCATCACAAGGAAATAATTTAATTTCTATTTTTGGTTTTATTGGGAAGAAATTCAATATGGTAATCAATAGCAGACTTTTAGGTAAAAATATTTTTTGAGAGGACAAAATTCTTTGAGGAATATGAAATGTACAGTGTCAGAGGGAAATCATATGGCAGAGCAATGTAACCATTTCCAGGGTTAGGTGCGAAATTGTATTTTGTTTTTCTTTGAATATTTGAAGCTCAGTGTCACATATCGTAAGACTTGGATAGGATAGCTGGCGCACACCTGCAATCACAGCACTCAGGAGGCAAAGGCTGGAGGATTTGGAGTTTAAGGCAAACTTGGGCTAAGTGAAATGCGTCTTAGGACAGCATTGGAGGTTAAATCCGATCTCAAACAAACAAACAAACAAATAAAAATAAAATATTTATTTAAAACAAACAAACAAAGAAGCATAACAAAATGCAATCAAAATGCTTAGTGAATGAATGAATGACTGCCCAAAAGAAACGTGACGATGTGAAAAAAATCACCCCTCTTCAATGAACACCTTTTAATCCCTCCATTTCTCCACCCACAGTGCATTTGAAGTCTGCTTCGGGTATTTTCTCATGAAATGTAATCCTTTGCTTTTCTGTCTTTGCTTTGTGTTTGCCCTGCTGTACTGGATATCAAACGCCATGGTGGCACAAATATATAGCACTAGGGACACAGGCAGAAAGATTGTTATGATTGAGGCCATTCAGTCTCTAAAAAAAAAATCCAACAAAACAAAACACCTAATAAACCAGGGTCTTGGTCATTTGAGGTGAGGGATTTACAAACCAAGTTCCACTCCTCAGCACTTATTAACCTTTAAAACATTAAAAGTAGGAAATAGGGCTGGGGGGTGTAGATCAGTTCGTAGGACACTTGCCTGTCATTAGCATTGTCCTTGGGAAAATCAGCTGCTCTTTGATGCAATTTCTACAGCCTTCCACTGAATGCCAACCACACAGGGGTGTTTTGAAGACTCGTGGCATGTTTTGTTGTCATTGCTTTCATTTTGTTTTTCTTTGAGACAGGGTCTTGCTGTGCATCCCTGGCTGGACTTGAGCTCAATATGGAGAGCAGGTTGACTTTGAACTTGAAGATCAACCTCCTCTACCTCTTGACTGCTGGGATTAAAGGGGTGCCCCACCACCTTCTACCACTTGCGAGGTGGCTTATAGGATTATAAACCAATTGATTGGTGTGTCAACGAATGGCCCTTCTGCATATCCATTTCGAAATCCTTAGAACCTGTGACTATGTTATCTGAAATGACAAAAAGGACTGTGTAAATGTGATTAAACTAAGGATCATGTGATAAATGATGATCCTGGTTTATCCCATGAACTTAGTGTAAGGAAAGGAAAAGAGAAGGCGAGAAAGTCATGGTCATAGTAATACAGGACTAGAAAGACTCTGGCAACCATTGCTGGCTTTGAGGACAGACAGTTTGAGGGCCATTTTTAGAAACTGCAGAAGTTAAATAAATGGATACTGACCTAGAGTCCAGAAGAACATATCCATTCTGACATTTGGACTTTAGCTTAGTAATGCTCATTTCCAACTCTTACTCCCATAACTATAAAATAATACATTTATGTTCATTGAAGCCACTGAGTTGGTGGTAATTTGTTACAGAAGCAGCCAGACATTAATACAGGTAGCTTTGCTGTTATTACTGTATTTTTAACTCTGTATTCTGGCTTTTATTGGTGTAATTTAATGTAAGCACTGCTGCAAAATCAAATAGATCTTTTTTTTGCCCTAGTGCATACTATTTCTCAGTTTTCCTAATTGTAGCTATTCTTAGAGAGTTGTCTTTAAAAAGAGCCCAGCTTTCCCTATAATAGACAATAAATGTAAGGCCTTTTGGATAAACTGCTAGACAGTTGATAGTAACCTCTTTTTAGGTTCCCCATTAACAGATATTATCAGCCTATGAATTGATTTGTCACAGATATTCAGGAAAAAGTTCAAAACTAGCTATGGCCTTTTTTTTTCCTTTTGTTAACTTTTTCTTGATTCTTGGTGGACTTCACGTGGTGCATCCTGATTGCACTCAACTCCCTGTCCCCTTGCTTCTGCCCTCTGCCTTTGCAAACCTCCCCAAATTTAAAAACTAAACAAAACAAAAACAAAAAAAAAACCTCAAGAAACCAAACCACCACCACCACCAAAAACAAACAAACAAACAAACAAGCAAAATCTCAGCTTGGAGGCTGTGGTGTGGCTCAGTAAGTCACACAGTATATACCCTTTAGTCCAAACTTGTTGGCCTCTGTCTCCTCAGCAAGGGGTTCTGGGCCTAACACAGATCCTACAGTACGCACCAATGAGAATTAGTGTCTGTACTGTATGATCTATGAGACACAGGAAAAGTAGGAAAAGAGTTGGTGTATCAGAGGAAGGTTGAAAGAGGACCGAAAAGACAGGACAGTCCAGCCAAATACTGCAGAGAGACTGCCTCCTTTTGAGTTTTTGTGGCAGTTAGGGAAACTTTGCATGCACCCTCAGGGACCGGGGCGGTACACCTGCCCCTCTAGGATCTCTGTGCCTGGAGCCGGCTTAGGGAAGCAGATCTGGGAGAGCGGCCACCCTGGAGGGTTGGTGGGAGACCGCAGGGTGGAGTCATGGGACGTGCAAACGGAAAGACTACATCTCCCAGGCCGCCACGCTTTCCAGCTGGAGTCCTAGGGCGCTGACTGCTCCCCAGTTTCCGTAGGGAAGCGCCAGGCTACCACAGCTATTGTGCGTAGCGCTGTCGCCCTCCTCTTCCCGCTGTTGCTGCCCTGTTGTTGGAGGAAAGCTACGTCTCCTTGGCCGCCGGGTTTAACCCTTTAAGCGCCAAACCCGGCAGCCTGCCGGCTCCCAGGAACGAGTAGGCGGTCTCTGCAGTTGCCGAGTTGTGGGCGACGAGCCCCGAAGACCCTGAGGAAGACAGCTGAAGGGAGCCTGTGCTGCCGGTCGGTCTCGGGCTTGTGGCTCGGCCAGCGTGAAGCAGTGGCATTGGCTTTAAGAAGGGGGAGGGGAGGCGCGGTCCACCGCTCGGGGAGCCAGGGAAGGAAGCCTTGGCTGGTTGGCTTGGGAGCGCAGAGAGGCGGCCCCCCGCATTCGCGCTCTCCCCGCCTCCACCCCGGGCTGCCCAGGACTCAGCGCTTTGCTTCGGGGAGGCGATGACCAGGGGGCGTGCTGCTCGCTAGGCTGCACCCTGCCGGCGTCAGAAGGCGTTGGTAAGCATTTCTGGTCACCCGCAGCCACCACCGGACTACGCGCTCCTGCTACACACCAGCGGGCGCTCCCAAGAGTTACATTGGAACAGGTACCTGTCCTCCAAAGGGAGTGGGGCTGAGTCGTCTAAAAGTGGAGCCTGAACGTAAGCCACTAGGTCTATTCTGCTGATTGTGCCACTGATGCTCTCGCTCTTTGTCTCTAACCCTTAGTCCCTCCGCTACCGTAACCATGGGGCATCCCCCGCTGGAGTTCAGCGACTGCTACCTCGACAGCCCCGATTTCCGCGAGAGGCTCAAGTGTTATGAACAGGAGCTGGAGAGGACCAATAAATTCATCAAAGACGTGATCAAGGACGGCAGCGCGCTTATCAGCGCTATGAGAAGTAAGTAAAAGGCTTCCATGAGCCTTTTCTCTGAGTAGGTGGTTCTGGCCTTTAAACCTTTCCATACCACAGGGGGATGGGAGGATCTGCAGTGACTCTCAAACCAGGTCTCTGAATCTGATGGGTTTCCAAACCTCTGGGTGTGGGGTCAGTAGAAGTGGAAAGTGGTGAAGACAAGCAGAACTTTGGGCCTTTCCCTTTAGTAGCCCCGACCTTCTAAGACTTAATATGCAGCCCAGGACAGGGACCCTCTTATTTTGCAGTTACTCTTACTTACCAGCTCCTTATTGAAAATGAGAGTCTGCCAGCCGGTCAGACATGCCCAGCACCCCTGTCTGGTACAAGGTGACTTCCATGCTGACCAAGGAACTACCCCAGCACTCCCTAAAGAATTGGGAATTAAGGCTAAAAGCTCCGTTATAACGACTTTTGTTCTAGCCTCTAGTTATTACCGAAAATTGTAGGGCTTTAAAGAAATTACCCTTCCCAAATCATTTTCTAAGGAGAGCGAGCACCTTTGCCCTCCCCCGAGATTTTCTTCTTTTATATACTGTTAAGGTCATTGTCAGTCTAAGTTCAGGATTCTTGATTGCCTTCACATACTACTGAATTCTGCTTCAGTGTTGAACAAAGCCCTGTCAAGTTCATGGTCCAAGAGGCCCAGATCCCCTGGGTGTAAACTACAGGGGTAGGGGGTAGGGCTGCTACATTGAAAGGATCTTACCTAGCTTTGCTTTTTCAGTGGTCACAGTTTCCTCGGCTGTAGGACTGTTTTTTCCTCCTCTGTGTGTAGGCTTTTATTTCTGCTGTTGTCAGGAGGCTCCGAGAAAAAGAAAGAATAATAAACATCCCCAAAGAAAGTCGAAGGAAGCCAACCCTCGGTGTCAAATTATATACCTAGAAGAATGGAGGGTAATGATTAAGAAGTGATGATTAAGTATTTTTTTCTCTCCTTGGCTGAAAGATAACTGTGAAAGGTACAGTCGTTTTGTAGGAGTCCCTCTATGCCTTTAACTTTGTTTTGAGTGGATTTACCCAGACCCCATCCCATGTCAAGGTTGTGCGGACCCTGGTATCAAGCTGTTACGGCCATGCAGCAATGGAGAGACTCTTAGAAGCTTTTGTGCCACAAGAACTGCTGCAAGCCAGCATTGCTCTGTAGCAGTTCTGGTTCGTGGTGGTCTGGCCACTCTTGGTCAGAATCTGTAAACTGTTCCTTCGAGTTCCTTAATTGGGTTTGATCACTTAATGCTTTGTTGTTGTGTCACCTGGCCAATAGCAAACTTGTGTTAGCACCTTAAAGATGGAATATTTGAAATGCTGAGCCTTGCAGACTTGTAGGCCAGGCTTTTTGGGTGTGTCTTCTCTTAATAGAGTTCACTGAGAGGTTGAGGATATGGAGGTTGTGCCACAGAAATAGAAACTTGAGGACTCTGTGAAAGGAAAAGGGGACTGTTTGGATTGCAGATTTCTTCTTATTGCGGACTGCCTGGTGTAGTAGTCACCATCAAAGAAAGCCCAATATAAAAGTGCTAGGCAGGAGGTAGTTTTTAATGACATGTATGGCAAGCTGAAATTGTGCTAAAAATGAACAGCTAAGTCATATCCAAGTTATTAAGCTGTGTAAGGAAAAAAAATATTAGTTCAGTAAAACATTTCGGAGAAAGGCAAAATGTTTGTCCCT
>NC_022026.1:25107976-25109006 GCF_000317375.1 Microtus ochrogaster
CTTCCTTCCTTTCCAGTTCTGGGGAATGCATTCAGATCTTTTCATATACTAGCTACATATGTAGGTCTTGGTTTGGGGGGGATAGGGTCTCAAAATGTAGATTGGGCTTGCCTTTAACTGCTAATCTTTCTGCTTTAGCTTCCCAAGTGCTGGTTTATAAGCATGCAAATGTTTTGCAACTTAAAAGGCAATAGTGGGTTTTCTCCTTTCTATTATTTCTGAGACTAGGAGTGGGAAGATATAGCAACTATGCAGGCTCAAATCTTTGCTATTCTAGGATAGGGGTTCTTTAATATTTGTGCTGCTTTTCTGTTTCAGAGTCAAGATGGGATGGGGAGATATTAGAGCCCAGATACTAACTCGTGCCTTACTACTTTTCTTGAGCTCCACAGTTTTTAAATACTTGAGTAGCTAAAGGCAAAGATGGAATTGTTTCCTAGCAGCTTTATCATAGAAGTCCTTGTTCCTCACACTCTGCTTTTTCAGGCTGTGACTGCTCAGCCACTTTTTCGTGGTACGTAGGATGGATGCAAAACAGGTGTGCTCCTCCTAAGTGAAGGAAAGAGGAAAATATCCCACTGGGATTAGATTTTGAAGACCTCGGATACAGTTGTAGCTTCCCCATTTTGGAATCTGGCACAAACCATTTCAATTGTGAAATGTATTTCAAAAATCAAGAAAAAAATCTCTTAGGAGAGAAAAATGTGAAACTATCCCAAATTAAGTAAACACTGGTTAACTTTATGGTAATGTACAATAGGAAATTTTTACAATATGAAATTGATGGTGGGAGGGCTGGGCATGAAGCTCAGTATTAGAATGTTTACCTGTCAAGTGCAAGACCCTGTATTCCTTCCATAGTACTGAAAATTTTTTAAGAAATGCTATAATAATGGTGATAATTATATCCACCTCACGGGGTAGTTGTGAGTCTCAAGGAAATTAATTCTTTTTTTTTTTTTTTTTTTTTTTTCGAGACAGGGTTTCTCTGTGGCTTTGGAGCCTGTCCTGGAACTCGCTCTGTAGACCA
>NC_022026.1:25109106-25121703 GCF_000317375.1 Microtus ochrogaster
GAGAGAGGGTTTCCCTGTAGCTTTGGGGCCTGTTCTAGAACTCAGTTTGTAGACCAGGCTGGTCTCGAACTCACAGAGATCCACCTGCCTCTGCCTTCCAAGTGCTGAGCTTAAAGGCATGCACCACCACCGCCGGGCTCAAGGGAATTAATTCTAAAAGGTTTTGTAAAATGGAATGACTAAAACAGGCACATTGTTGATAGTCTATCTTTTGGTTATTAATACATCTGTTGATGAGTGGTGTAATTTTCAGTAAAGTTCAGAAAGAAAATACATGAATAAAAGTAGTTGGAAACAGACTCTTTCCTTCTTATCTTGATGGAAAAATTCACTCATCTGGGCACAGCTCGGTGATTAGTTTTGTATTCATGTGCATGGATCCATCTTAGCATCTGGAACCAGGCAATAAAAGGCAGGACAATGATTGACACTTAACTAATTTGGATATTAAGTCAAATGGCTAGCTTTCTTGCAAACCTTGAGACATGACACACTGAGCTGCAACAATCAATTGTAATTTTCCTTCTAGTTGTTAACCCAGGTGAAACCTGATGTCAATACTTTATCTCACTGTGTAATTTTTGTATAGAGCTCTGGATAAACTTTAAGCCACATGTATGTGTGACTATTAGTGTGTTAAATGTGGTCCTGTTTGAATTGTGTGCTGGTTAGGTTTTTTTTCTTTGTTTTTATTTTTGTCAACTTGACACAGCCCGAGTTGTCTGGGAAGAGGGAAACCCACTTGAGGGATTATCTCCATCAGATTGTCCAAAAGCAAGTCAGTTGGGGGATTTTCTTGATTGTTATATAGGAGGTCCCAGCCCACTGTGGGCAGTGCCACCTCTGGGCAGTTGGTACTGACTGGGTGATGTAAACAGGCAAGCCAGAAAGCAGTGTCATTTCCATTATTCTCTGCTTCGCTTCCTGCCTCCAGGTTCCTGCCGTCAGAGATGGACTGTGACCTGGGAATTATAAGCAGAAATAGACTGCTTCCTCCCCAAGTTGCTCTGGCCAGTGTTTTTTATCCCAGCAACAGAAAGCAAGCTGGCACAAATACTTAAGTTTATTTAATTCGCTGCTCAGAGGTAATTGATGTTCCAATAGCTGCCTCCTCTGATGGATGCCTGATGCCCCACAAATGTGATTTATTTATAATTTTTGGAGCATATGAAGATTATAACTTAAGCTAATAGAAAATAAACCACCATCCCTCTGAAATATAAAGACTGTGGCTGCTTTTCTGTGGTCCTTTGCTTACTCTCTCTCCCTCAACCCCTCCCTTGCTCGCTTCCTCTCTCCCTCCCTCCCTCCCTTCCTCCCTCCCTCCCTCACTCCCTCCTTCTGGACATGCTTATGTGTGTGTATGTGTACTGAGGATAGAGCATAGGGCCTTATGCATGCTGGACACGCCCTCTCCTACTAATCTATATCCCTGTGCCTCTCCTTTTTGATGGTGACAGTTTAAGGCCTTTTGATGTTAGTGAATATTTGCTGAACACTGAGGCTAGGCCTTGTTCAGTATAAATCATATGGCCCATTGCTTATATGGCCCCAGAAACTTGAGACACTTCATGTAGACTATATATAGTTCATGGACTAAATACCATTCATTCAGTAAATTCCTGGGTGCATACTATGTTCTAATCTTTGTTCAGATGACTGTTAGACACACAGAGTGAGTCACAGGTGGATATTGACCCCAAGAAGTTCCGAGCCTAGTAGGGGAAATGTGTAGAGGAGAAATCACTGCTGTATAAGGTATTAAAGTTGAGAACTTTCGAGTTGGATGGTGGACATGATTGTATGTGACATTAGAGAGAGGGAGAGAGCTCATTTCTTGGTGGAAGACAGAGGAAACAAAGGAGGAAATAGAATTGGAGCTTGCCAGAATTAACAGCACTGCGATTTATTAAACTGTTCCCGCCTACCAGTGATTCTTAATTAAATTTTTTTTTAGATGTTATACTTTATGGACAGGCTACTCCAAAGGAGATGGCTAGGTGGGAGTGTAGTTTTTGCTGTATTTTAGTAAGAGTCACTGAGAGCTTATCAAGAATAACAAGTTAGCATTCTATACAAATGTTTCTGACTGTTTTTTGAGACAGGGCCTCATGTAGCTCAGGCTTACTTTGAATTCACTGTGTATCCTGGGCTGGCCTTGACTTCATTATCTTTCTTTGTCACTGTCTCCAGGGTTGTAATTAAAAGGGTGTGCCATCAAACTTGACTGTATTTGTGGCATTTAACATTTTTTTTTTAAGACAGGATCTTGTTCTGTAGCCCAGGCTTTCTTAGAGCATGCTAAGTAGCCCAGGCTGACTTCAAACTTTATAATCTTCCTGCTCCAGTTTCCTGAATGCTGCGTATACAGGAATGAGCAACCACACCCAACTTTAGAGTATAATATTTGAGATGATCTCTCTATGTAGCTCAGGTAGGCGTTAAGGTCAAAAGTCTCCCACCTCAGCATCCTGAGTGCTGGGATTATAGACCTGTATCATTATATTTTTAATATAGCTCAGGATCAATACATCTTGTCTGTAAAATATCATATTACATATATTTTAGGCTTTAAGACCGTGCATTCACACACAACTAATGTGCTGTTGTCTGAAAGCAGCCTCAGTGAAAGAAGCACTCTAGGAAAACTTACTAAATGGAAATGTGATTTTTCCGACACTTTTCTCATGTCATGGTACTTTATTCCTTGGAATTTTGTCAAGCTTTACAACTATCACTAGTGGTGGTATGTGTACCCGGCAGTCAGGAGATGCAGGCAGGGAAGCTGAGAGTTCAAAGCAAACCTGGGACGGAATGGATTGTAGGACATCCTGGGATGTAACAGAGAGATCCTGTGCCTAAAAAAAAAAAAATCAAAAGAAAACTTCCCTAAAATGTGAAAGCCATTTTTAGTGCTTCCGGGGGGAGGATAACATATAAAAATAGTAAACTGGGTTTGTTTTACCAGCTGCAGTTTGCAGACCTTTGGTAAAGCTACTGAGGTTAAGTGGACTTTTCCTAGCAATCCAGCTAATATAATTATTGGTAGACTGGAATGCCATATCTCACATTTTCTAGTAAATGAATTGATTTTGGTATGCTATAAATTCTGTCTACTGTGGATTCAAGGGTCCCGGCTCACAGGAGAAGAGAGAAGGATGAAGTCGCTGGAAACGGGGAGGTTAGTGGGTCTGGAGGATCTGTGGGGAAAATCCAAGTCTCATCACCCTCCAATCTTAGTTAATGATTTTTAAATGCTCATTTGCTGGTGGTTTTTTTTTTCTTTTTCTTTTTTGGTGCAACAGAGTCTTGCTATATAACCCAGGCTAGCCTCGAAGTTGAAGCAATCTTCTTGCTCAGCCTCCTAAGTTCTGGGGTTACAGGTATGAGTGTTACTACATAACACTCACATAGTCTCTCTTTAGTGTTTTAGCTGAAGAAAACTTTTTTTTCTTTTTACAGTGCTAGAAATTGAACCTAGGGCCTCACACATGCTAGAGAGATGCTCTGCCACTGAGCTGTGTTTCCAGCACAATCCAGCGTTGTCTGTAGGCTAGATTGAATGAATTGTAGTCCCTGAGCTAAATCGTCTAGATTTATTAGCCAACAAGTCTTGACCTCTTGTCTGCTTGGGAAAGGGAGTGTGCCAGTCTTCAGGGAGAAAGGTTTTCAAAGACTAGAAACTGTTTTCTATTTAGCAAAGGGACGAGTATAGTATAATGAATGGCAAAGGATCCTAGATGGACATGATGTGGTCTGTGAAATAAAAATGGGGGAGGAGTAAGACTTCTACATAGCTGTGTAGCGTTCACTTCCAAACTTCCATTGTGTATTGTGGTTCAACAATTTTAAAAAGGAATGATTTCCCGAGCTACGGAATTCATGTTTACATCAGTTTTCATGAATTATGAATGTGTGCTGCTGCCCAGTCCTTCCTCTCCATCCCTACAGTCCTGGATCCCCCGCCCATGGATGCTCCTGCCTACAGTTAAGGGGACTCTTCCCGAATCACCTAATCAAGATAAATCAAGATAACCCAGCAGAGGCTTGCTGGAGGCCATCTCCTGCAGATTCTAGATTCTGTCAAGTTAAAAAGAAATCTGACCACCACAGACACTTTCTGTACCAGATAGGTACATGAAGTTGAAAAAATGGTTATAGTATAATGTGTGTAATTTTGATACCTTAGTCTTAATATTTTAAAATAAAACCACTTTCTTACAGTCTGCACTTTTGTTTTCAAAGTTAACTAGTGGCCCACGCCTTTAATCCCAGCACTCGGGAGGCAGAGGCAGGCGGATTTCTGTGAGTTTGAGGCCAGCCTGGTCTATAGAGCGAGTTCCAGGACAGCACAGCTAGGGCTACACAGAGAAACCCTGTCTTGAGAAACCAAACAACAACAACAAAAAAAGGAAAGAAAAAAAGTTAATTACTTTTTTTTCTTTCATATACATTTGAAGAGAAGAGTTTTACATATTTACAGTAAAGTGACCTTTGGTACCTTTTCAGTTCAGAATTCGGCAACTTGGGTGCCTATGTATGGGTTGCTTTCCTGGAAGGATAGGCCGCTTCCGAGCCTGCTATTAACAGCCTGTGTGGTCTTGAGTAAACCTTGACTTTTGAGTATAGGTTTTCTCTCTTGTAGAATTAGAGGTCTGCTCAGTGATCACAAGGGTTCCTTTTGGATTTAGCCTTCTGTTTTCTGGTTACCGTTGCTTTACTCAGAAAGTTAAACTCCCTGAGATGGTTCTGCCAAAATCAAGCAAGTGCATCTTGACTCTAGGAGAATAGGCCACAAGAAAAACCAAACATCCGTCATGGGTAGACAGCTTGAATTACACTGGCTTATTGGAGTGTGAACTTGTTGAGTGTTTTTGGAGGGAGATGTCAATCTGATGCTCTTCACTTCTGCCCAGAATAGCTGGGAGTCTCTTTAGAGGTAGGTTTAGAGCCATGATACATGGGAGTGTGATGTAATGTATGCTTTTACTCACAAGTTCACCTGTCATTATCTTAGTGACACTTATGTAACACTAATGAGCCACTGAGCATACCGAGTTGTTTTAGGCCCCCCAGAATAAATTGATCAATTTACTGGTGTATGATTTAGGACTTTTTTTTTTTTTTAGGTTTTTCGAGACAGGGTTTCTCTGTAGCTTTGGAACCTGTCCTGGAACTAGCTCTTGTAGACCAGGCTGGCCTTGAACTCACAGAGATCCACCTGCGTCTGCCTCTTGAGTGCTGGGACTAAAGGTGTGCACCACCACCACCTGGCTAGGACTGCTTTTTAGTAGATGTGAAAGCGCTCAGTGGGATTCAGTGCGGCTGCATTACCGTGTCTGTTAGAAGGCTTCCGAAGACCTACATTGCAGAGTAGCTGGACTGGGGGTAGTGGAAGTATGGTGGGAAAAAGGGGCAGTTTGTGAGCAATAATTTTATTCGGAGTGAAAGAGTAGTGCTGTGGCGCTAATGGGTTTAGCTTGACTCGCCTATTAAGAGAAGTTTTCCAATCAGGCTTAAGGATGGTGAAGGAAAATGACTCTCTGCCATAGCCCAAACCATTTGTTTAATCTGGCATCTGTTTCTCTAATCAAGCACCAGAGAATTTTCCTAAAAGCTCACGAGGATCTGGAAAGATACACAGTTTTCCAGGCGATTACCCTGGAAATCTCAACCTGAGTTTTCTTTTCTAGTCAGCCAGAGGATCCTTGTGAGCCATTACCGGGCTTCCTTCACGTCCTAGAACCTTGGGCAGTGTAAAGGGAATTCAATTTAATTCCATATAGATTTTCTAATCACCTACTGCGTGTCAGTGCTGCCCTGGAGATTAGGGAGAGGGCATGAGTCAGGATGCTAGAGAGACCGTGTCCTCTTGGGGCACACATTAACTATTTAGTTATCTATCTACTTATGTCAAGACAGTTTTGAGAAGGGGTACGAAGAGGAAATTCAGGGTGAGATACATAGTCTGTCGTATCTTTTGAAGTTGAGATTTGTGGTGTAAGGAAAGGGAATTTGACAGTGATAATGTGTTATCTATTGGTAAGGAGAAACCAAGGAGGAAGAGTACCTAAGTCCAACAGACTTGTGTTTCACCACCGTGATAATGGCCTTGGTACTTAACAAGACATTAATCTTTTTTTCTTCCTTTTGGTGTTTTGAGAGAAAGTCTTACTGTGTGGATTAGGCTGGCCTTCTACTTTTAAAATGTTTCTTTTTATTTTCTGTGTGCAGGTCATATGTGTGTGCTATGTAGTTGTTTATTTGCATAGCTACCTTATTTTTAAAAATTACTACATTTTAATTTATTTGGTGTGCTTGTATGACTGTGTGGGCGTAAGCATGTCACAGAGCATGCGTGGATATCAGACGACAATTGCAGGAGTCTGTTTTCCTCTTCCACCGTGTAGGTCCGGATGGTGACTAGCGCGTTCGTCCACTGAGCCATCTTACTTGCCCTCTTCCTTACTTTTGAGACAGGGCCTCTCATCGAACCTGACGCTCACCAGTTTTGAAGGATCCTTCTGTTTTTTGTCCTTTCAGTGCTGGTGATACGGGTGCACACTGCCACATCTAGTTTTTACATAAGCGCTGGGGATCTGAACTCAGGCCCTCAGGCTTGTGTGCCTGGCACTTTAATGGCCTTGCCGTCTCTGTAGGCCTTGGCATCCGACTTCTCTTTCTCTTACTTGAGTCTCTAAAGTGGTGAGATTGCGGTTACGTGCCTCCATGGCCTGCTTCTCTTTCCTCCACCTCTGTCATACTTCCCCAATTTTTCTCCCTAGAGGCAAGCAGTGTCGATAGTTTGTCTAGCCTTATTCTAGTACTTCCTCCAATTTCTGTCTCTTTAGGAGTGTGTTCCATTATAGGCAAATCTTAGCTGCTCTGCGACAAGCTTTCTTCGGCATTATATCTGGATGAGACCAGGCATCAAGGTCCGTGCCTGTGATCTCAGCACTTGGGGACTCTAAGTTTGAGGCCAACCCTGGCTACATAGCAAGATCCCAGCTTATTTTTTTTTAAATGTCCCTGGATGGATTGTAGACTAAAGAAGTCCCCAAAGCCACTTCTGCCTAAAAGCAAATGGACACCATCCCTGCACAACAAGGTCAAATCAAAATAACCCTCGTTATCTATTAAAGGCAAAAATACTATGTGGTTGCTGGTGACCTCTAAGAGCTGTATTGTAGCCTCCCATCACCCCCTCCTTACCTCTAGGGTAGTGTCGAAAACTAAAGCTTCATAGCGATGGTAGCCTTGCAGCATCTGGGGAGGCAAGATAGGATTGTGGCTCCTCAAAAAGTTCCATACCCAGAGCCATGTTGTATTTAGTCACCTTTGTGGATGACTAGGAAAGGTTCAGTCACGGGGCTGCTTACTATGGCACCTCGCACAGCTGGTTTGCCAGGAAGAGCTCTATCTCCAGGGTGTTGACATCACAGCTACTGATAGTTCTACAGCAGTCAGGTCGAGGAAGTGTTTGATCCAAAACATGAAAGAAGCAATTGAGAGTTCGAGCCTGTATGCTATGACATATCATTGTTTTAGTTAGGCAGGGAGATGGGGCAGGAAAAGTAATTACAACGCATTTGGATGGGAGAAATTGATAAAGCTATCTCTGTCATCATAGGGCATGGTACTGTGTATAGCAGTGGTTTTCAACTCTCCTAATGCTGCGATCCTTTAATACAGCTCCCCATGTTGTGGTGACCCCCAACCATAAAATGACTTCAAGGCCACTTCATAACTGTAATTTTACTACTGTTATGAATGTAGTATAAATAGCTAATATGCAGCCCCCCCATAGGGGTGATGACCCACAGGTTGAGAAACACTGATGTGTAGACTAGCCTAGGGAATTTGAAGAGGATTACTCAAGGCGCTAAGTGTAGCAGGGTTATAGGATACAAGGTAGTATAGAAAAATCAGTCGCATTTTTCTATGTTGACCGTTCCGAAGTTGAATTAAGAAAAATATTATTCATAATAACACCAAAAGAATAAAATCTTTACAAATGAGAATTTATAAAATTATGATATTCATTGATCTATGTCTGTATGTGTGCGCATGCACACAGATCAGAGGACAAGATATGCGAGTCAGTTCTTTGCTTCTACTATGTGTAGTGCCTTATTTACTGAGCCATCTTGCTGACCTAATTAGAAATACATTGAAAAGAAGTCCATGACCTTTTCACTGAAAATTACAAAACATCATTGAGAGCTGGGCATAAAGTATGGTAGTAAGAGGGCTTGCCTGGCATGAGCAAGGCCTAGCCCCGCCCCCCCCATTACTGAAAGAGATGAAAGATCTACTGAAGGGGAAGAAGATCGAATGGTTGTGAGTTAAAGGCTTACTATGGGATGGAAGACACCAAGGAAACAAGGCCTTCTAGAGACAACAGAACTGATGTATTTATGAACTCAGAGACTGTGGCAGTACGTACAGGGCTAAGCCAGAGGGCATCCCAGTGCTGAGAGGGGAGATAGACCCAAGACCCTATCCCTAACCCAGAAGCTCTCTCTAACTGAGAACTGTTAGCAAGGGCAAAATTCATTCTCTCCAGTGGAGTCTCACTGACTATATACAAAGCATACTTAAGGCCAGCAGTAGATGGGCAACACAAAATGAACTTACTGGTATTTTGGGAGTTTTTTTTTTCTTTTTGTCTCACAGCACTTTGTCTGGGCATGTCTTTTCTCACCTTACAAATCTTTTGCTTATGTATTATGTTTTCCGATTTTGTTTTGATGGCTTTCTCTGTGTGTGAATGTGTGTGTGTCTCACTGTTTGTATGTGTTTCCAGTGCTTTTTCTTTGGCTCTTTGTTTTTGTTGTTTCTTTGTTTTGTCCCATTCTGCTTTGCTTTTGTTGTAGCTTATTTTCTTATTAATTTTTAGATGACTTTATTTTCTAATGAGAGAAGGAAAGGGTGTGGATTTTGGGTGGTGGGGAAGTGGGGAGGATCTATGAGGAGTTGGGAGAAGGGAAACCGTAATCAGAATATATTGTATAAAAAACACAGCAAAATTTGTTATGATGGCAATAAATTCCACCTGATCTATGCATGTAACACTGTCTCGAGCCAAGTAGCTTTGTTACTGGAATTCATTAGCGTCTTACACTATTCCAAGCAGGCATGTAATTGATTATGTGGCATAGACTGGCTTTGAATTTGTGATAGTCCCTCTGGCTCAGTCTCCTGGGCGATGTGAGGTATGAGCCATCATCATACCAGGCAAAATGCATGGACATTTTAACATTGACATGGAAGGGAAGGGACCCATGTCAGGCAAAACAATCTTGAAAAAGAACTTAATTGGAGAAGTTGCCCCACTCGACTTTAGGTATTTTTTTTTGAGCTGTGCTAATGAAGGTATTGCCATCGATAAAGGTTTAAGAGGTCAGTGGAGCACAGTATTGGGGGAGGAAACTTCACATTGATGGTCGATTGAGTTTCATGAGTGAGTGGAAAGAAAAGGCATCAGCTGATGGTGCTGGGTCAGCCCACCGGGCTATCCACTAACATGCTGTTGGGTTCTAGTCTTTAAACCACACAGAATCTCACTGAAGTGGATCAGATGCTTCCCAGTAAGAACTAAAACTGTAAAACCGTGAACGTAAGTGATGTTTTCAAACTTCTTGGCTTTGAATCAGCCAGTGATTTCTTATTTGTGATGCCAGGTGACAAACGGGAAAATTGGTAAGTTAGAGTTCTACAAGTTAAAATTTGTGGTAGAAATAATTTTATTCAGAAAAAAAGATTGGAGCCCAACTATCCTGCCTAGAACTTCTAGTGCACTTCAATGAAAAGGGAAAATTGAAAAGTTATGTTTGATAACACACACACAAACACACTGAGTTTTATACACATATATGTATATGTATGGGAATAATGCTTATAATTCAATTAAATACAAAAAATCCAATTAAAAATGACAAAAGTAGGGGCTGGATAGATGGCCCAGTGGTTAAGAGCACTGTCTGTTCTTCCAAAGGACCCAGGTTCAATTCCCAGCACCCACATGGCAGCTCACCACTGTCTGTAACTCCAATTCTAGGGGATCTGGTATTCATTTACAGGCATACATGCAGATAAAACACTAATGCACTAAAAGTAAATAAATTTGAAGAAATGACAGAAGTAGCTAAGTATGCTGGCACACACCTGCACTTCTGGCCCTCTGGAGGTTGAAGCAAGAGCGTCAGGAACTCAAGGTCATTCTCAGTCACTTAGTTAATTCAAGGCCATCCAATCATATTAAAAGCAAAAGAAAAAGCAAAACAGGGGCAGGCAAGTGGTAAAAGGCACTTTACTTCCAGCTTGACTACCGGATTTCCATCTCTGGGGCCCAATGTGGAGAAAGGAAAGACCAGAGGCCTGTAAATATTCCTCTGGCCTTCACATGCATGCTGTATCATGTATGCACCCATGCACACATATGCATACCTAAATAAACATACAAATAAAACAAGCACTGACAGGGACAAACATTAAAAATATGACTTTGCTGGGTGGCATTGGTGCACGCCTTTTATCCCAGTACTTGGGAGGCAGAGGCAGAGGCAGAGGTAGGTAGATCTCAGTGAGTTCAAAGCCAGGCTGGTCTAAAAAGTGAGTTCCAGGACAGCCAGGAATGTTACACAGAGAAACCCTGTCTCGAAAAATAAAATAAAGAGAAACAAAACATGACCAGCTGAGTCCGGTGAAATGGCAAACATTATTGGAGAATTTGCAACTTCTATTTATTGTTGGCGTGCATAGCATGTTGTAGCCATTTAGAAAGTTTAGCCGCTAATCTTTTGCAGTTCTTCAACAATGGTTAGGCAATCACCCCACAAATAAACAATTGTACTATATTGTCTATCTATATCTATCAGAATTATTATTTATAATGACCAAAAGCGGGAAATAGCTTAAACGTTCATTAATTGAGAGGTAAATAAACATAATAAAAAGCCATTCATAAAAAGTACATATTGTTTATGATTCCCTTCCAGAAAGTCAACCTGCTAAAGTATCACCAGACTACTACTATTTGCTCAGGGCTGGAGGGTTAAACTGTATTGTGACTGCCAAGGGGTGAGGAGTGTCTTGTTTGGAGTTGTGCACTTTTCTTAATTACAATATGATGGTGGATGTACTGCTTTGTGAGTATACTGAAACCACTTGGCTGTGCACTGGGTGAATTTTACGGTGCCTAAGTAGGCACTTTGAGCTGTGTGCAAACATAAAATGCCATTGTGTTTGGAAAAGCAGAAGTGCTTACCTTATAGACTTAGATATGTCTCTGGTTCTCCCTTGTATCAGACTTGAAAGGCTGTTTTGAAAGATTCACGTCTGTAGCATTGGGTGTGTATCTAGGCAAAAGGAAGCCGAGAGAGAGAATTATTCCTTCTGTGACCAGGAGGAGCTAGAGTCCAATTTGGGACTGGCATGGGATTTCCTGGTTTCCCATTCCAGGCACATTCTGCCCTGTACTCTGAAGCAGGTACCTTGCTTCCATTTGTTTGGATGCCCTTTATTGGTGCCGGGGAGTGTGCTTGCTTGGAATGACCCAGTTGGCAGCAGGATAGCATATTAGTGGAACGTTGTCCTTTCTTCTTTGCCTGGATCATGGCTGAGATCAGGTGTTTCCCCTGTTCAACAGTCTCCCGCCACCCTAATTAGCATCTGATAGCCTTTTCTTCCCTTGTTATAGGATGGTAATGTATCTTGGTGATGTGACACCTGCCCTTTCTGTTCCTTCCCTAGGAGTCTAGAGTAGGAGCTGGTGGGGCCTCCCATCTCTGCTTGTCTGTTGACCTAGTGCAAACAGCTGCTTTTGGTGTAGCGTGTAGTATACACTGGGAAATGCGTGGCATTACTCATGGGGGTGACAAATTCCTCTCCCTTCTCTACATTATTTTTGTCCTAGGGCGGCATGGAATTTCTCACAAGTGGCAAGCAGTAGGGCCCAACAGTACCGCACCATGTTAGGAACTTCACGAAAGGCCATTCTTTCTCAGAAGGTTTTCATTAAGGATTTCCCAGAAGCAGGAGGGCCACGCTTCGGCTTCCAGCTCGCTTTCCAGAGCCAGGCTGTTGTGGAAATGCCTTTCTCTGCGACTGGGAAGTGAGGTTCTGTGCATGTGACAGTGGACACTGGAGGAGACTAGTGCTGAATTAACCCGTCCCTAATTTGTTAGGCGGAGTAGGACCCTGAGGAGCAGGCCGTGGAGGTGCTATCTACACATTCGCCCCTTACAATTTTCTTTAGAATCAGACACAGGAGGGTTGTGAGTCCCTGCACAGTGGACACGTTGCGTTTCTCTTGTCCTTGAAACCCCAGGATGGCAGCAGTCTCCCATTCAGTTGACCTGGTGAGGTCGCCTTCAGTAGTGCACACCTGACTTTTCAGGCTCTGTGGGGTGACCGTGAATGGTACTAGGTGGGGAAAGACTGGGCAGTGGTGTGTTAACCAGCTGGGGCTTACACAGTTTTGCTGGTAGAATGGAAGGAGAGAGAAAGCTGGGGTTTCTTGGCATTTTGTTTGCTTTTCCTTTGTGGAGAACAGATGCTGTTTAACCATCTTCATTCTTTCTTTCTTTTTTTTTT
>NC_022026.1:25122000-25124338 GCF_000317375.1 Microtus ochrogaster
CCTCCCTACCCCCTTCCCTCCCCTCCTGTTACCTCCCCCCTTTTCTGACAATGTCTTACTGGGTAACCCACTCCTGAAAAACTCACAATCCTTCTGGGATTACAGGCCTGTATCACCATGCCTCTTCCCATGGTTTTTCACCAATGGGTGGTATCTTGCCAGAAATAGATGCATACGGTGCAAAGGGCCTTTGTGATGTTTCATGAAACTCTTCCATATTTCAGATGAGGAAGCTGGGTGCCAACACATATCTTAGAGTCAGTTAATCACAGAATCAGTACTGAACCTAATATCTGTCCCATCGCCGTGCTCTTTGTACAACAGTGCACACTGGAAGTGTCTGCTCGTCACCAACCTCTGTTTGTGGAACTGCATTTCTATTTTCAGAACCATTTGCACCTTGTGAGAGGCTCTTGTGTGCTTCTAGCCAAGAATGCACCTCCAGTTGTGGGCCTACGTACAACCACATATTTTGCAGATCTGCTGGAATGGAGTAGGGGAAGGTTCCTTGAGTCTGAAGTTAAAGCTGTAGGGTTTTTTGGTTGATTTTTGCATGCCAGAACCTGGAGCTATAGAAGATCAAGGTAACTTCTCTAACTGTAACTGACCACTCTCAATCTGTGAGTGAGGGAGAAATAATTCTAATACAGTCGAGTTAGCGTTTAAGTGTAACAATATTTGTCTTAGATAACAAGTAAAGGTTTTTTTGTGTGTGTGTGCACGTGTGTGTGTGTGTGTGTGTGTGTGTGTGTGTGTGATCCTGCCTGTGGCTCAGAGTGTAAACTACCATTTCCAAAGTACTTTACAATATACAAGGTCTTTTCATTAAATGATACTTTTATTTATTCTTTGAGAATTTCATACAATTTATTTTGATTATATTCTTTTTTCTCTCCCCCAACTCCTAATAGGTTCCCTCCACCTCCCTACCAAGCTAATTTCATGTTCTTTCTGATAAGGTCGTTTAATATGCATTCTTCAACTTAATCTGAGAAGGAAGTGTTATTACCTGCAGTTCATAGATGAGGAAGCCAATGCTTTTGAACTTGAGTTTATCTCTAAAATTGCACTAATCAGTTGCCTGGCAGTGGCAAGGCTTTAATCTTGGGAGGCAGAGACACGCGGATCTCTGTGAGTTCAAGGCCAGCCTGGTCTGCAGAGCTAGTTCCAGGATAGGCTGCAAAGCTACAGAGAAACCTGAGCATTTTCACTGTTTACAGACTAACATATATTGCTTGACACCATTATATTGATTGTTAGGTGGTGTCATAAAAATAAGGACCTCGGAGTGTTGGAACGTTGCTCAGTGGTGGAGCATGTATGTGCCTAGCATGCATGACTGGGTGTTATCACCAGCACCACCAAGCATATCTTTCAGTTCAGCAGAGTTTTATCTGTGGTCTCACAGTCATGAGTTAACCAGGCAAAGCATTATGTTTTGGGGGAGGTGAAGTAACCCAGAGCAGGCAAAAGTCTCTGTTTTCCTGATGATGAAATTAAAGTTTGGTCATTTGCAAAGTTTGGTTAGTGTAGCAGTTTGGGCTCTAAACCTTAATTTGGTTTCTGAGTGTTTTTTTTTTTTCCTGCTCGGTCACACTGCGTCAGGACTCAGCAGTTTGGCCTTATCCGAGTTTGTAACACCTTTGCCTCCGTCCTGTTGTAGCTGTTAGGCTCTCCTGGGTGTCTGCTCAGCTCCCGCCTGCCTTCACCCTTGCCCTGCTTCTGCTCCTTGAGCCGGGCCTCCTCCTACCATCTCTTTCCTTAGCTTCCGCACTTCTGGCCCCCCATCAGGATTTTAGGCTGCCACTTCCCTTTCCCTGCAAGACCCCAGGAGGCCTTTCAGGCACCCTGCCTTATTGTGCCTTGGCTTTTCATTTGCTCTCCTAGCCAAGTGTCTCGCTTTGACAATTCATCTGCCCCACTTCAAACTCTGATTTCAAGTCTTTCAGAGCTTCTGCTGCCACATGACAGGCAGCTTCCATTCAAAGAGGTCATAAATATTGGTAAAGCCATAGAGGTATTTAGGACTTTCTCTTACCCATGCGCCTTTAATCTGTTCCTGCTTCCTTGGCAGTAGGGGGATAATTGGCATGGTTTTGGAGATTCCCATTAATAGGGATTTCCATTGCGCCAGGCAGCTTTGTGCTAGCTATGCCTATGCCTGGCATCATTTCTGAAGCAATTGTTGCTTTTGGGTCAGGTCTAACAAGTCCAGCAAGATCTGGCTGATTGAAGTAGTCAGTTGCCCACTGGGCAAGGCAGCACTTGCTTGCTTGGTCTTTTCTCCAAGGAGAATTTTGAGAGGGAGAGGGAGAGGGAGAGGGAGAGGGAGAGGGAA
>NC_022026.1:25124438-25133167 GCF_000317375.1 Microtus ochrogaster
TCTCTTAGAACTACTTGGAACCTTGGAACTGCTGTTGCTAATGTGTGGATCTCTGGTAACTTCTATTCTGGAAACTTCTGGTCAGTTGTGCCTCTCCTGTTTCTCATGGCATGCTTCCGAGTTGATGAACCAAGCAAGAGTTAATAACAGGATGTTTAAATTTTCTTTTTAATTAACATGTAATAGCCCTATTTATGGGCTACAGTGTGTGATAGGTCATCCCATAGATACGGTACACACTGATCACTGAGGGTGAGTTTTATTGTCTCACACAGTGTCTGATATCTGGAGGTATTGAGTGCTTTCTCCTAGTTCTTTATAACATATACCATAACTTAGTGTGAGTTATAGTCAATCCCTTGCCTGTATTTTGGTGCCCATCATCTGATTTGCTCTTTTTCTCCTACCTCTCACCCCCTCTCAGTCTCCAGGATTTAGTATCCTTTTCCCTTAATGTTGAGGTGAACGTTTTAGCTTTCACAGATGAGCGAGAACATGCTGTGTTTGTTTTCCTGCACGTGGCTTATTTCATGCAGTCTACGGTCCTCCAGTTCCATTAATTTTGTCACAAACAGTAGCACTTTGTCCTTTATGGATGAAGAATAATCCATTGCATATAATTTTCTAAAAAACTCCTGATGCTCAGGAGCTTCGTGTGGCAGTGCATGCCTGGAGTTTCAGCACCAGAGAGGCAGCGACAAGAGGGTTGCTGTGAATTGGAGGCAGTCTGGGCTACATAGGGAGTTCCAGGCCAATCAGTGCTATGGAGAGATTCTGTCCCCAAACATTCAAAAATCAAGAAAAAAAAATTGTTTAATAAAAAAGTGTCATCTTCTTGGCAGAAAAGATAAATGTAGCCGGGCGGTGGTGGTGCAGACCTTCAATCCCAGCACTCGGGAGGCAGAGGATCTCCATGAGTTTGAGGCCAGTCTGATCTACAAATCTAGTTTATGCACAGCCAGGGCTACAAAGAGAAACCCTGTCTTAAAAAGCAACCAAACAAGCAAGATAAATGTAGCCCTGCTCTGCCCATTGAACCTGTGAAGATTCTTGTTTTCTGATGGCGACGAGAAGTTGAATGCATCTGTGTCATTAGCTTTGAGATGTTCTGTAGCTTTTATCTTTGAGGATAGTGGCCGAAGGAAACTTCCTGGCTTTGCATCACTTCTCTTTTGCTCTTCGTTGAAAGTCCTAAGAATAAAGGAGAAGACATAAAGAGTTGTCATTTTCTTATCTGGAGGTCCTTTTTCTCACTTTGTGCTAAAGCAGGAGTCAGCGTGTGGCCAAATCTTATGTGCCACCCATTATAAGTAATATGTGCTTTTGTAAAAAAAAAACAATTTTAACGCATAAGGTCACCCCTTTGATTTTATATCATCAGTGGTTGATATGGCAGATGGCAGAATTAGTTCATTGAGTTAACAGTAGCCCTCCCAAGACTGAACTAAGTGGAACAAAGTCAGTTGGCTATCCTTCCTTGGGTCTGGCAAGGCACCTCCTTCCTTGAATGTGTCTGACGCTAGCTGGGTTGTGTAGTGAGGTGTGCAAGGAAGTGGTTCTGGAAATAGCCTACTTCCTCACACAGTATGAATGCTTGGTGTTTAGCAGGCACTCCGAGCTGTTTTACCATTTGAGTGAGCAAAGTGTTGCCCCTAAGCCCTGTTTTCCTAGTTCCTACCCTGAGGCATAACACCATGTCAGTTCTGATCTAGGAGTTTTGCTTTCCCTAGTGCCCACTCAAAATTGCAGTGGTTCTCTAGTGTAAAGCTGTTTTCTTTTTCTTTTTTTTTCTGTTTGGACATAGTTGCCTTATGTAGTCTAAGCTCGTTTCGAATTTGCAGTCCTTTTGCCTCTTAGGAGCTGTCTTCGGATATTTGGGATCATTTATGAAGGTCTTTTTGTGTATGTCTATTTGTTTGGAACTTTAAGCTTTGAGACGAACTGTTCAGCTAAGGTGATACAGAAGAAGCAACCTCCATCTCTGTGCTCAGAAAAGGCAAGGTTTCAGTATTACACTCTCTCTTTGTCATAAGCTGCAGGGGTTCTTTTCTCTCTCTTTGATAAGGTTGGGAATTTTTGGTTTATTAATGGGGGCTGACAGCAGCTCCCTTTCTAGTTAGCCATGATGTAATATACCAAGAAGTGAAAGCGAAGAGACAGGAAGCACAGAAGTCACCGCAGGGTAAACTGCCCAGACGGGCTGTTTGCAACTGGTCAGGCCTAAAGAAAAGGAATGCTGAGGATAACTTTTCTGTTTCCTTAAGTTCCTATTTCTTCCTTGTGTTTGTTTGTATGATTTTTCTTTCGGTGGAGTTATTTTGGTTTATGGTTTGGTAAGGACATTTTCTTGAAGTATGGCAGCTTACGTTATTTCTGGCAACTTTACCAAACTAGAGTGAGCTGGACTCGAAAGGTTAGCATGGCAGAGAGAATTCTCACAGGTTCGCCTTGGTGAGCATGGCAGAGAGAATAGGAAATGAACCGATTTTAGAAGAGGTTTGGATAGGTCATGGAGTCAAGCCTTCTCCACAGCCTGAGGGCTGGAGAAGACATAGAGTTTTTTTTTTTCCTTCAGTAATTTCTGTATGTGGAGAACATTAGAAACTGTTTTGCTTTGGAAATTTTTAACTTTTAAACTTCAAGGTTTTAATTAAGTTTTCTACTTTTGTCATTTTATGAACTTATAGGACATTTGGGATTTAAATAGATGAAGATGTGGTTTTGGCTGAAGTTGAGTTTCTAATCTTCAGTTTCAGCATATTTGATGTCTGGGAAATTAAGCTTTTCAGGAAAGAATGGCACGGTTTAGCATTACGGACTCGCATACATTACGATTTCCTTTGGAGGCCTGCAGACCTGGGATGTGAACTTGCCTGGTGACCTGTGGCCAGCTATGTATCCCCTCCCCCCGTGTGTGTTAATATGTGTTCACATATGTGCATGTATGCTTCTCTGTGTGTGCATGTTAGGGGTCTCCCCCAGTTGTTCTCCTTCACTTGATCCCCACCTTGTTTTTTTTTTTTTTTTTTTGACACAGTGTCTTTCCTTGAACCTGGAGCTCATTTTCATTTTTTTTGGATCTAACTCCTTTGCTGTTTCTAGACAGAGTCTGATATAGCCCAGGTAGGCCTGGGCTTGGCGAGGAGGAGGACGCAGCCTCATATGTTGGGCTGTGCTGGCTGGCCAGTGAGCTCCTGGGATCCTTGTGTCTCTGACCCCGCTCTCCCCCAGCACTGTGGGTACAGATGTGTGCCACTGTGGCTGGGCTTTCCATGGGTAATAGGGATCAAACCCAGGTCCTCATGTCTGCATGGCAAGCATGTCACCCACTGGAACATCTCCCTCGCTTCTGTAAGTTTCCCAAGGTCTCCGCTTTCTCAGTTATAACTGGAGACAGTAATGCCAACTTTGGTCATTGAATATATGCATCAGATAATGTCGTTGAGAATAATACCCTCCTGCCCACATCTCTGCAGTGCTGCGGACTGAATCCAGGACCTTGCCAGTGTTGAATTGTCTTCATAGTTAAAAATTCTTACTAAGCAATTTAAGTGCTTCCACGTATGGTAGAATTTATACCATAAACTGAAGTGGGCTGTATTGGTAACTTAGCTGGCGTTATATGTACATCATTCTTTGAAAATTCCAGAGTGCATTTTGGGAAGTGACAAGCAAAGGCACATGCGTGTAAATATCATCCTGCCACAGGGCCCTGTATGTACTTGAATGACAGATGCTGGCCTGCTGTTTTTTTTTAAAGGTTTATTTATTTCTTATGTATTCAGTGTTCTGCCTGCATGTACATCTGCAGGTCAGAAGAGAACACCAGATCTCATTACAGATGGTTGTGAGCTGTCATGTGGTTGCTGGGAATTGAACTCCAGGACCTCTGGAAGAGCCTTCTGTTCTCTTAACCTTTGAGCCATCTCTTCAGCCACAAGCTGGCCTCTTTTTGAATGTTTTACAATGCCCTAGTTGTTATAGAAGTCATTAAAAACCCCACAAGAGATTCACAAACAGGAGCTATCATGCACTAGACCTAAACAAGCTGGAGAGGAGGAACTTTGCCGTGATGGACGGTTGTTTGTCTTTCCCTTTGCTTCTTGCTTGCCTTACAGTCATTGGCAGCAGCTCTTCCTGGTGGCGGGGCACAGTGGCCAAGGCATTACTGAACCAGGGCTACTCATTCCTAGTCTACTATCAGAAATGATCGAAAAGATTCATACTGGACAGGAAAAGAGACATTTCCAAATGAAAGTCCATACTAAATTTCCACTTCCCCCTTTCTCAAGTACGTAGCTCAGATAGGACCCCCATTTGCAAATTCTTCTTAGTTATGCAAGAGTCTTTCGCTCTCAGTCCCTATGTGGATAGGAAAGTGGCTGTGTTAAATAGTGTCTGATAAATAGTTGTTCTGTATATTGAGTTAGGGTCTCATGGTAGCCCAGGCTAGTCTGGATTTCATGAATTTGTAACGATGGTTGCCTTGAAATCTTGATCCTCCTGGCTCCACCTCCCATGCATTGCGTCACAGGTGTGTGTCACCAAGCCCCACTCTGTCTTGAGATAGGGTTCACTGTATATCTCAGGCTGCCATTGGTTAGTTGATCTTCTTGCTCTTGGAGTGCTGGGCTTATAGGCATGTTCCACTATGCCATGCTGATAAATAGTTTTAAAGTGTGGTAAAATGGATACAATATAAAAGGTAACATCATAGCCATTTAAATCCCCCCCCCCCAACCCAGTAATAGGGATGGAACTCACCTAGTGCATGCTACTGACCTAAACCCGGACTCTGTCAGAACTGTTTTCAAGTGTATGGTTCATTGCTACTAAATACGTTGACATTGCTGTGCAGTTATCAACATGATGAATTTCTAGAACTCTCTACAGCGTGTAAAGTTAAACCTACCCTCAGTAAACAATTGCTTCCAGTTGCTCCCTGCCTCGGCCTCTGACAGCTGCTATTCTGTTTTCTGTCACTAAAAATTGGACTAAATTAAGTATCTCATATAGGTGGAGCTGTACAGCATTTTCCCTTCTGGATTCATTTAGCATACAATGATGTTGTAACCCGTGTTAGACTTTTATTGCTTTTAAAGGCTGAATTGTGTGCATAGACCAAATTGTATTTCTTTATTCATATATTCCACTTTTTTTGCTGTTGGGAAAAATGCTGCTATAAGAGCATGGTGTGCAAATATTTGTCATTTATTTTGGGAGTTTTCCCTGCTATGATCTGAATGTGTCCTTTAAAATTCATATGGTGGCACTTAATTTCCAAAGCAACAGGACTGAGAGGTATGGCCTCTGGGGAGGCATTCAGGTCTCCGGGTTCAGTCCCCAGGCCAGGATTAACACTGTTAAAGAGTTTGATGGCCCAAGTCTCCCCCTTGACCTTGTATTGTCCGTGGCATTCTGTTCCTCTACAGGATGCAGGCTTAAAGATGTCATCTTGAAAGTGGCCAGACACCCAGCAGACACCCAGTAAGTCTTAGTACCTTTATTTTTGACTTTCAGAGTCTCAAATTTTTCATTTGGGTTTTTTTGAGGCAAGGTCTTACTTTTAGTCCAGGCTTGTTTAGAATTCACAATGTAGCCAAGGCTGTCCATGAACTCATGGCAAACCTCTTGTCTTAGACTTCCAAGTGTTAGCACTCTAAGTGTAAACCACTATACCATCCAGTGTCTACTTGTGAGAAATAGATTTCTTAGAAAATATACCTTTTTTTGAGAGTAGGGTCTTGCTATGTAGTCAAGGCTGGCCTTGAACTCTCTTTTCTCTTGCTTCTACCTTCTGAATGATTAGATTGCAGGTACGTACTAATATGCTTGACCAAAATTTTTAAAATAAATTATTCTGTCTGTTGTTTTTGGTTTAGTAGCACAAATGTACTATGGCATATTCCTAAAGTACAATTGTGGTATCACACAGTAATTCCATTCTATTTTTTTTGAAGAACATAATACATAATTTTAACATTTTCTTCCAAATTCATAAAATGTTTGCAAGTTAACTCATAAATGCACTAGGCAAGTGACTGATTCAGACTGAGGATCTCTTCAGCTGGATATCTTGTATTGGACGATGATATTAAAAATTACTTTATGGGAAGAGTGATATTAATTTCCAGAGTGGTAAAATACTAAGAAGTCCTCATTTCTCTGTGTCTTGATCTCATATTAATTCTTCTAATCCCATCTTAAACAGGCTTATAATTCTAATTGAGATAATGTGGGGTAGAGAGTTTCCTCATGAAATTATAACATTGCTTAATTTTTCATTGTAGTTTTGACTTTTTAAACTTCATATGTATAGTGTGCATGCATATATACACATTCATGTGTTGGTGTGGGTATCTGTCCTGCCTGTGTAGGCCAGAGATTGATGTCAGAGGTCATCCTCAGTGTCTCTCCACCTTATATTTTGAGACAAGAAACTTGGAATTGACTGATTCAGCTAGACCATTAGCCAGCAAGTCCTAGGGATCCTTTTATCTCTGTTTCCTCAATACTAAGATTACAGACATGGGTCGGCATGCCTCTCCACCCGCTTTTAGGTACAAGTATTGACCCTAGGTCCTTGTACATCATAAAAAGTAAGCTACACCATTCCCAGCTGTGCCAGGCTCTGCTCCTGACTGCTGGGGATCCACACTCGGGTCCTCTTGTATAGTAAACACTTTACTGAGCTGTTCCCCCAGCTCCCAACATTCCTAAATTGAGCTTTGAAAACAATTCTTTGAAACGTCAAGAAGATATTTCTTCAAGTTCTGTTGGTTTATGCTCATTAAAAGATGTGAGTTCATTTCCCCCCACCTTGTATGATCTTGAGGGTTTCTCAGCCTTTAGTCAGCGTGTTTTTATGTGAAAGAATCATTTTTTAAATTAACATTTATTTTAACACCCTCCCTCTGCTGGATCTGTTTTCTGTCTGAAAGGACCTGAAAGTCAGCACAAGACACCCCAAGACCATATTCTCAGCACAAAGGAGATTTATTTGCCCCAGAGGGACAAAGGGCAAGGCCTAAGAGACAAAAACAGATAGAAGATGAGGGAGAGGAGGAAAGAACCAAGGGAAATGGGGAAGGGATGTTTGCCCCAGAGGCACAGAGTTGCAGGGGTGGAAGAGACAAAGACAGACAGAGGTCAAGGGAGAAGGGGAAAGGACCAAGGGAGATGGGTGGCTGTGGGGTTGGGGGAAGTCAGGAGGGATATTTGCCCCAGGGAGACAGAGGATGCCTTTGGATAGGGAGAGGACAGATGTGGCCCATAGGCAAATGACAGTTTGTCATGGGAAAGGGGGGACACCCCTGAGTTAGGATGATTTGGTTCATTTTGGTTTGGCATATTAATTAGGGTAGTTAAAAAGGGGCTTTTGATTACTTTGCTCTCTGGACCTTGGTAGTCCACGTCAGGAGGAGGAAGTGGTGAACTAAGGAAATAGACTTTGGTGTCTAGCAAGGAAGAGGGAATGGGGGAGAAGGGTAAAAGTGAAAAACCTGTTGGCGACATGTTTGCCATATTTGGGCCTGCTAGAGCCCTTTTAGTGTCCTCTTGAAATAGCTCCAGTTGTCTTGGGATATTCTGAATGTTGTTCCGAACATTCCAGAGCATTGCCGTTGTATCTGTAACGTTTTGAATACTCGCCCTAGTGATGGCTGTATTTGGTTGCACCTGTAGTTTTTGGAATCAGGCCATATCTCCTTTCCAGGATTGCAATCGGATGTTCTCAGGGAATACCGGATTGCACTCATGGAGATCATCTAGGGTGAGCCTGTGGCTCAGCAGAGAGAACACCCAGATCTTTGCTAATCATGTGATCTTAAGTACAGCTCGCCTTTGAGAGCTCTTGTTTCCTGTACCTGACACTTGATCAAGAACCCTTTGCCTTTTACTAGGGCTGATGGTACATGCCTGGAAACAGAAAAATCTATTTTTAATTGTTATATGCCTATAGAAAATGTTAGTCAATTGAGATTTTAAAACTGTAGAAGGAATCAAGTAATTTTTTTCTGTGGCTTAATTTCTTCTTGTTTGTAAGCTGGGATTCAGTTGCCATTTAGAATGGCTATTTTTTTTTTTTTTGGTTTTTTTGAGACAGAGTTTCTCTGTAGCTTTGGAGCCTAGCTCAGGTAGACCAGGTTGGCCTTAAACTCACAGAGATCCGCCTGCCTCTGCCTCCCGAGTGCTGGGATTAAAGGCATGCGCCACCACCGCCCGGTTTAGAATAGCTAATTTAATCTACCCAAGAAATGTAATTTTTTCCTCATATACTTGCTGCATTATGGTAAGGCTATTATACACTGAAGGTCAGTTTGGGCTGGTAATATAGTTTAGTGGCAGAGTGTCTGTTGTTCTAAAATCCCTGTGTTTTTATTCCCCGGAGTGGTGGCGAGTGTGTGTGTGTTTGGGGGGGGCTCGTAGACCAGTGGTGAGCCCTGGCGGATTCCCAGCGGGTGCCCATCCCAGGCAGTTGGCTGGTTCTTCCATGCGGCCGGTCCAGGAGAGCCAAGAGGGCGGGTGTGGACGGGTGGTGGGTAAAAGACACATAGACACAAAAAATAGGCATAGAGCTAAACATTTATTAAAGGAGAGAGAGAGAGAGAGAGAGAGAGAGAGAGAGAGAGAGAGAGAGAGGGAGACAGAGATAGACAGATACACTTGTGCACACGCGAGAGAGAGACAGGAAGAAGGCAACCAAGATGGCAACGATGGAAGGTCAGAGG
>NC_022026.1:25133267-25156243 GCF_000317375.1 Microtus ochrogaster
AGGAGGAGACAGAGATAGACAGAGACATGTGTGCACATGCCAGAGGGGACAGTAAGAAGGAAGCCAAGATGGTGACGGAAGGTCAGAGGTTGCCGGGAGTGGGCGTGGCTTGTCCCTTAAAGGCACAAGCGACCAAAGAATAACAGTGTCAAACATGGACAAGGCCCTGGATTTTTTTTTTTTTTTTGGTTTTTCGAGACAGGCCCTGGATTTTATTTCCAGTTCAAAAAATAAAGAAGGAAAGTCAGATTTATAAATCTCACCATGTAGAATAATAACTGGGAATCTTGAGGTTGGCTCCTCAAAAACATTTTTAAATAGTTAAGGTGGTGCTAGGCATTATCCCAGGGAAAGGATGCTGTTAATAAAGGATTTATTAATGGCTCTTAATAAATAACAGATGTATGTGATTTGCACCCCTTAGATATGTAGAAGCAGCTAGCATGCCTGCCAGTAATCCCACTGGGATTACTAGGGGAGAGGATCATGAGTTTGAGACTAGTATGGGCTACATAGTGGGACCCTGTCTCGAGAAAACAATGTGCAAACAAACCCTTAGAAGTAGAAACCAGATATGAGGAAGAAAGCTAGAGACAAAACTTTGATAAGAAAAGGAAGTGACAATTGAGATCAATTGAAACAGGAAGGGAACCTGCAAATGTCTGGGGATAAAAGCTGATTTAAGATCTGCAAGGCATGGAACTTTAGAGGCATCTTATGTAGGGGTCGGTGGTACTATGCACCTACCTGAACATTCCACACGTATCTGATAGCCTGGAGTTACAGGTGGCTGCGAGTCACTCATGGTGGGCCCTGTGGATGTAACTCAGATCCTCTCTAAGAGCAGCAAACAGACATCACTACTGAGCTCTCCCTGTCTAGCCCCACCAGTTCCTTTTTAGTGATGGTAAAAACACTGCATTTCCTTCCTTGACCACAGCATTTTCATCTTGCAATGCTGAGCAATGCTGAAATGCTGTCCCTCCGAACACCAATTCTCTCTTCTTTCCCGAGGCCTTTGCAGGTTTTTATTTTCCGTTCATATTGTTTTTGTTATTTTATTTCCTTTATGTGGGTAGAATTATACATTGTTTACCGTTTGGTGACTGACTTATTCTGCTTAGCATAATGTCTTCAAAGTTCATTCATGGTGTAGTGTATGTCAGAATGTACTCAGTTTAAAGACTACATCTACCCTTTCATGTATATGCCACGGTTTGTTTATTGGCTTGTTCCTCGGTGGACCTTTGGGTTGTTTCTACCTCTTAGCTATTGGGAATGTATTAGTGCTATGCAAATACCCATCTGAGGTTTGCATCTGAATTCCATTGCCTATATTACCTGAAGTGGATTGTCTCGTAGTTCTGTTGAAACATTTAAGTAAGCATGATACTATTTTCCATAATGGCTGTACCATTTTGACATCTCACTGCAGTTCTTTGAGATCGATAGATTTGTTACTTGTATAAGAAATTAATTTGGCTTCTTTATCTGTACAACCACCTTAATGATAGCAGTCTTCCCCGTCATGACAGAGGACTATAGACGCTCCCAGAGTGGTGCCAACTGGGTCTTTGCCGTGTGTGCCTTGTGTGCCAGGAAACTGCTGAAAAGTGAAGTTCTGGGGCGCATAAGCATTTTCCTTGAACTTCGCTGCTGCAGCTGTTCCACTGGCTCAGGAAGTGCCTGGCCTGTCAAGCAGTGCGTGACATGCAGTACCCAGAGCCTTAGAATTCAGAATGCTGCCTCTGTTGGCATTAATCATTGCTCCTTTGACTCGTGCTGTTGAGCCCAGGGTCACACACAAGGCACAGAAGAAAGAGCCCGTTGGTGCTACTCTCCGAGTTGCCACACCAGCACAACTGGGATAGGGAAATCTTTAAAAAAATATTTTTTTATTTGTATTTATGATAAGGTCTCATTAGCGGAAGCCTGAGCTGGTCATAAACTAATGAGGGTCCTGCCCACATTCTGGGTACTGGTATGACAGGCACGCTGCAGCCTCGCCCGGCTTAGTTTGTTTATTTACTTTAAGTTGAAAGGCATGGTTCCTCTTGGTTCAGTTACTGAGTTAGGTGCTCCCTGGACCTTGCCTAGATTTCTCCCGTTTGGAAATGGGTTATCATTTCAACATCAACACCTTTGGAAAGAAAACATGCTCAGACATGTGTCAAATGTTGCTGATCTGCAGTGAAGAGTAGCAATTTAAAAAGGGCTTCTGGCTCTCACATTCAGCTGTAGTAAGTACCACCCTTCTAAGAAGGTTTCTTCCCAGGAGTTGTGTCTTCCTGACTTGATTTTTTTTAAGATAGTGTTTTACCACATAGCCCAAGCTAGCCTCAGTTTTACAGAAATCCTCCTGCCTCTGGCTCCTGACTGCTAGGATTACAGTTATAGGCATGCATTATAACTACTGTGTTGCCACTGTGCATGGCAGGGCAATTTTTTTTTTTGTTGTTGTTGTTCTCAATACCGGGGATGGAATTCAGGGCCTCCCGAATGCTGGATGGGCACCATACCACTGTGGTATATCCCGAGCCCCATGAGGATTTTGAATTTGAGTTTTCAATGTGCCTCTCTTCTTTCATTAAGGATTGTCTCACCACTTGATTCTGTGCCCCGCACGGGTTCTGTATCTGGATTCTGAGGCTTGTGGGCTGAAGACTTCCAAAACAAACTCTGTAGAGCTTAGATTCCCGACTAAAAAGTGGTCTGCTGCAGTTGTGGGCTGGAAACCTTTCAGAGCTGGGTTTTTTTCCTCCTGAGCTTTTTTTTTCTTTTTAAATCTTCTCCCCTGACTAGTATTTAGTGTTGGCTTCTGAAAATTCCTATCTTGTGGGATACTGTTGTCCTTTCTAGGCAGGCTGCTTCTGATGCTCCTGTCCAATTACAATTCTTCATTAGGCATGCTGTAATTTCTGATTTTCTGGTTCTGTTTCTTTATCTCTCAGAGGAAAAGGATATGCACGATCCAGCTGATCAGTTTCAGAACTCATGGTCCTGTGTGGAATCTATCTTGACTCTCTTTTTTATTATGAAAATGAGTGGAGTCATTTGAAACCTGACTTTGTCAGTATGCCTCTGAATATCTTGCCAGGCTTGTTTCTAGTTCATTTTCGATTAGCATGTGCTCTGTGATATGTAGTTCTTTTGCTTAGCATGTGTTGTGTGTGATATGTAGTACCGCTTGTGAGTCTTACTGGGCTGTTGAACAAGACCAGATCACAAAGCCTTTCCACATAAGATATGTGGCAGGATTTATTTACACTTGGGGTTTAATGATTACATTCATTCTGGCATTTAGTCATTTCCTTTGCTTTGCTTTGAGTAAAAACCCAGCTAAGCATTTTCCCCACATCCCACTGACTTCCTTGTTTTGGTTTCTGGTATTGCTAGCCAGCCGTGAAACTTCAAAGACAGCCTGTCCATTTGTCCTCCCTTCTTTCCCTCTCTACTTCCTTCCTGTCCCTCCCTACTTCCTCCCCGACACCTCGCATGCAGTAGACCACCACGTCTGGTAGCGTTCCCTTCAGCAGGATTTTTGCAGTGATCTTTATTTTTTTTCTCTTGTCCACATGCGTCCTGCTGCTTTTCCAAGCCTGGTCACTTTTATCTGAGAATATAGTCATTCCCCACTCTTTTCCCTTTTTAGTTATTCGATACTGCCTGCAGATGAAGTGCTCCTGAGCAAAGCATCAGCGTGCAGCTCCCAGCAATACTCCATGGCTTCTCACACTGTTGCCTCCTTCAGGAAAGCAGTTGCCCCGTCGTCATGCTTTTCCATTATGAGTCCAGCTGCCTTCGCAGTTAGATTTGAAAGTTTTGAATACGCTAGAAGTCGTAGAGAATACTAAAATTAACCCGTGTTCACCCATATCCAGTGTCAACAATGAACTAATTTATGAACTAATTTATTTTATTGATGTCCATTGCCTATTACCTTCCCCTTGGGTTTGGATTAATTTGAAGCAGCTCTCAGATATAATGCCACTTTGTTTCTAAGTACTTTTCATCAAATGTACTCGGTCATGTATGGGTGTGTTTCTGGGTACAAAACCCAAGGCCTTGTGCGTGGTAGGCAAGAACTCACTGAGCTCTACTTGCAACTCTGAAATCCCATTTTATACTATTCACTTGTAGCAATGGTCTCATAGTGACTAATTCAGGCCACTGTGGGAATGAACAGTGGGAGACAATTTGGAAAATAAGCAGAGCTGATGACCTCACTTGGACTGGGAAAAACATAATTGGGCATCTATCATCAACTGGGATAATAAATGTTGGTAAGAGTGTAAGTCGGTGGTAGAATGTTGTGTCGACGGTGCAGTGGAAGACCCAGCCCAGTTCTGTCGCCACCGGCAGGAGGACTTCCTCTATGCTTTAGGGGCTTCCACTCTGGTAAATCTGGACTCTTAACTTCACCATACCCAGGTTCTGCAGTGTCAGTGATCAAATCCAAGGCTTCTGACTTGTTCTGCTGACTGACCCAAGTTCCCTGGTCTCTGTGTTGGAGTTCTTGCTTCTCAGCTGAGGCTGAGCTTCAACAAGGCTCAGAACCGAGTGGCCACTTTCCCATTCCAGGTGCCCCAAAGCTTTGCTGTGTTGTTACCTTGCCTCACTCATTCCTGTGCCGGTCGATAATTTTCGTGAGGTGTGGTCAAGAAATATTTGTTCGTTCCAGGTCAAGAGGGCATCAACAGAGCCAAGAAAGATTCTTTCCAAGTTCAGCTTGGTGAACCAATGAGTTTACTCGGGTTACTTCTAGGAGCATGTGTGAGGGTTGTTTACAAGGACCCGAGAGACTCAGAGGTATTTATACCCACCTTTTAGATTCGCTCCAAGACCACTGCAGCTGGGGCCAAGAGGGCGTGATGACTAGATGCTCAGGTGAGTGTCTGGTGCCTCACCGTGCCCTCCGAGGAGGGAATATTAATTCCCATTACCAGGGACCTAGCTTTCAGTGTGTTCTTCTGCTTATTTCATTGTCATGTTTGCGGGCCAGTGTATTTTGTAGGTCACCACAGTAACTCGGCTTCATGCTGGCTGATGGTCATGTCACACAAGAAGGAAATAGCTCCACTACGACAATCTGCGGGGCATGTGTGACACCTCTGCCATCCCCCCTCCATAACTGTTACAGTTTTTAGCTCGATGTCTTTCATCATTTTTCTTTCAGCAGCACTGGAGATCAAATGCAGAGCCTCACACATGCTAGGCAAATGCTCTGCCAGTGAACTGTACGCCAGCTCCTTTGAACCATTTCAATTGTTGTTATTATTTTTGCATATGGTAAGGCTCCAACTTCATTCTCTGGGATGTAGATGGGCAGCTTCTCCAGTGCCACTTTGTCGGGAAGGTTGCCCTTTTCCCATTGAATGATCTTGGGATATTTGTTGAAAATTAATTAACCATACTCTGTGGTTTGTTCCATTTGTTTGTGTGTCTGTCGTTATGCCAGTACCACATTGTTCTGATTAGCATAGACTTTTAGTAAGTTTTGAAATCACAAGTGTGATTTCTCCAGTTTTGTTATTCTCCTTCAAGGTCATTTGGTTTGTTTAGGGTCTGTTGAGATGGCCTGTGAAGTTTAGATTTTTTTTCTGTTTCTGAGAAAAGCACTTAGGGCCTGCATGGAGTCTACATTGTACTGGGTGTTGTCTTCCTACAGCGTTATTTTCACTCCATGCTGTGTTTTCTAATACAGAATCTTTAGAGTTTTTTTTGGTTGTTTAGATACAAGGTGTACAGAGATGCTTTTCAAGTTTCTTTTTATTCCTGAATTGGTCTGGCTAGAACTCTGTATGTGTGGAACAGGAGGTGCAAAGGTGAGCTTCCTGGTCTTGTTCCCAATCTTAAGGACCTAAGCTTTCAAATGTTCACTATTGAGAATTATGTCACCATGGGTTTTTCTTTTAAATGATTTATTTTATCTTATGTAAATGAGTGTTTTGCCTACATGTATGTCTGAGCGCCAGGCACATGCCTTGTGCCCTCCGAAGTTAGAAAAGGGCATCGGATCTTCTGAAGCTGAAGTCCCAGATGGTGGCGAGCCACCCTGTGGGTGCCAGGAACCTAACACAGAGGCTCTTCAGGAGCCAGTGTTCTTACCCACTGAGTCACCTCTCCTCCTTTCGCCTTGCCACTTCTCTCCCTCCCTTTCGTTCCCAGACGATTCTCATTACCTATGAAATTTGGAAATGTTGTGGTGAATATTCATCCCTTGTCCTCTTTGGGACAGTGAGATTGGAGGCAGGGTGGTATGGATTGTGATGGTTGATGCAGTCATGTGGGAAGAGATCATTATCTTAAACACATCCTTCAAATTGTTCCTGTGAACTTGGGTTGCTCTTAGAGTAAATCACCTTAAACCATGAATTCATGCCTTCCATCCTGAGAGACATTTAGCTTCAGTAGTTCTAGGGTGGAGCCACGAATTTATGGAGTTTAAAAGCCTCCCAAATGTGGCCGGTGGTGGTGGTGGTGGTGGTACACACCTTCAATGCCAGGACTCGGGAGGTAGAGGTGGACAGATGTCTGCAAGTTCGAGGCCATCGTGGTCTAGCCAAGGATGCACAGAGAAGCCCTATCTCGAAAGAAAAACAAAACAGTAAAACAAAAATCCCTCTAAATGAATTTGTAGCTCCTTTCTAATTCCTGGGGCCCTCTCTTGTTTCTTCAGTGCGCCACTGCATGCTTTGATTTTTGTTTCTTTCTTTCTTTGTTTTGAGGACGGGGCTTATAATCCGCCTGCCTCAGTCTTCCAGGGGCTGAGATGACACATTGTATGACAGCGTGCCTACTTGTTGTCACTGCCGCCTCTGTTGCCTAGCTTATTTCCCTAAAGAGAAATCTGATCAAACAACCAGTGCTTGCCAACAGATAAGTCTCTTCCCTGTTGAGAATGCAGCTGATCCTCCGCATTAGTTCATTTTCTTGTTGCTGTCCCAAAATCCTTGAGAATTTACTAAGAGTAATTAAAGTAATTAAGCCTAAGACGAGTTTACTTTGGCTCGCAGTTTGAGGGTAAAATCCATCATGGTGGAGAAGGCATAGCGGCAAAGAGTAATTCTCAGCTGTGTTTATAGGAGCAACAGGAAGCTGGTCGGTCGCCTTGAATCCAGTCAGGAAACAAAGATGCATACTGCTGCTTGTAGGTTTTTTTTATTACTATTCATTACTTTTTGGGGGCCCTGACAGCCAGCTTCACATGGAGCCATATTCTTTCTTATAAATGCCTGGCCTTAACTTGGCTTATTTCTTTCTAGTTGACTTTTCTTAAATTATCCCATATGCCTTTTGCCTCTGGGTTTTCACCTCTCTCTTTTTCTGTTATATCTTTTCTTTCCTTCTTATTCCATATCTGGCTCAGTGGCTGGGCATCCTCTCTCCTCCTTTTCTCACTCCTCCTTTTCTTTTTTCCTTCTACTTCTTCTCTTTGCGTGGCAGCCCTACCTATCCTTTTCCTGCCTAGCTATTGGCCATTTAGCTTATTATTAGACCAATCAGGTGTTTAAGACAGTCAAAGTAACATAGCTTCACAGAGTTAAACAAATGCAACATTAAAGAATGCAACACATCTTTACATCATTAAACAAATGTCCCACAGCATAAAAAAATGTGACACATCTTCCACTAATATTCCACAGCAGGTCTCAGCTCACTTTCTCTTTTTTTATAAAGTCCAGCCCAGGTAATTGTATCATTTCCATTCAAGATGGGCATTACACTTCAGTTAAAAACATCTCTGAAAACACTTTGTCTTAGTGAGGTTCCTATTGCTGTGAAGAGGCACCGTGACCACAACAACACTTACAAAGAAAAACATTAACTGGGTGGCTTACAGTTTCAGAAATTCAGTCCATTATCATCATGGTGGATATGGCAACATGCAGGCAGACATGGTGCTAGAGAAGGAGCTACATCTTGATCCTGCAGGCAACAGGAAGTGGTCTGAAATACTGGACATGGCTTGAGCATATATGAGAACTCAAAGCCAGTCTCCACAGCGACACACTTCCTCCAACAAAACCACACCACCTAATAGTGCCACTCCCTTTGGGGGCCATTTTCTCTTAAAGCACCACATAGCTTCACAAACACACTTAGGTGTTTGTTTCCTAGGTGATTCTAAATCTAGTGATATTGACAGTAAAGGTTAGTCATCTCATACTCCCATTGTCTGTAAAAATATTAAACTTTAAAAATTTTAACATTATTAATTTTTTGTGGTGCTAGGGTCATGCTAGGTAAGTACTGTATCAATGAGCTAAACCCCTATTCCCAAATTCCAAAGTATTTGTTTTCTGTTTTGAGGCAGTATCTTATTATGTAGGCCTGGCCAGGGTTGTACCTACTGTGCAGCCTTGGCTGATCTCAAACTAGCTTTGTAGTTTTAGATAAACTTCACCTCTCGATTCTCCTGCTCTCACATCCTGGGTACTGAGACAGTAGGCCTGGTCTAGTTTCCGTGGTGCTGAGGTTCCAGCCTAGGCCATTGTTCATGTTAGTAAAGCATTCTGCCACATCCCAGCTCCTTTCTAAGTCAGGAAATTTTGCTAGATCCATGTTAAGTCAAATTGTTCTCCGTTGAGAAGCTCTCTGTACCATACTCCAACATAGTCAATTTATCTTATGCCCTTTGAAATGCTAGATGGAATCAAGTTTTTTCTTCTTTTTTACTGAATTTATGAAATGTCTTTATTTATTTATTAGCATATATTAATTGCATAAAACAATGTGCTTCGTGCTGACATCTTCTTAGGGGTATATCATGTGCTTGCTTCTATTTACCCTGTACCTCATTACTAGAGGATTTTAACAAGGTTTATGTAGATCCATGAAAATTAGTACCAGTTGCAGAAAATTTGGCTGGAAGAAGTGGGCTGGTGGGTGGTACAGAAAATAATGGCTTTGTCAGAGCCAAATATGGTTATTAGTTCCCCTGGTATATATGAGAATTTGCTGGTAGCAAAAGATTATTTGAAATAAAACACTTCTAAACAATAAGGAGGGTTGTGCAATATTGGGTTTGGCCTTCTTTTGAAATATTAGACCCTAGAGTTTGGATACCGGCCCAGTGAGGCCACTGGCAACAACTACTAGTGCAGATTCAGGATTTTTAAATTTCTGGAACTTCAGGCTATATTCTGGGAGACTGCTGCCAAGGTGGGGTTGGCTACAGAGGCCTGTCTTTTCTGCCATAAAATGACTGGATTTTGAAATATATCCTTAAAAGGAAATGCTTTATTTACTGTAGTCTTTCAGCTTCAGGAAGGGGTTAATGGTGGCTTTGGTTAGCAGTGGGTTTGGAAAGTGTTATCAATATTTGTGCCCAGAAAAATCAGTAAAACCGTTTTTCCTTCAAGCCATCTTCTCAGAGACTCTAGGTAGATGCTGGCCATCCTCATCTACGCTGCCATTCTCTCTGTGTGCTCATATCAGTAAGTTCATTGCTGCGCCACTGCCTTTTGTAGCTAACTCCCTGGAGGTTGATGCTTTACTCTAGCTGATTTACCTTCAAGTTGACAGACAGCAGAAATAGAGACCTCATTGGTTTTGATCTCGAAACCAGAGTTCGTCCTGAGATTTGTAGGGAGGATTTCAGAGCAGGCATTAACAATAGTAAATGAAATTAATAAGCGAAACTTCCTCAACCCCGCCCTCGTGACTCCTGGGATGAAGCTGATGAACAAGCACACATGTTTGTCTATTGGAGGTAAACAGTTCTAGACTTCCCCAACATTTTCTTAACGTTCTTAATGTGCTCTCAACTCAGTTTTACTTGGATTTCAAATGTGAGTAACAGACCAAAGTGGAATTTGCTGTTTGTGGATTTTTAAATGAAGAGTTATTAAGGAACATCTGGTTGTAAAAACTCTCTCTCTCTCTCTCTCTCTCTCTCTCTCTCTCTCTCTCTCTCTCTCTCTCTCATGCACGCACACATAGGGGTGGGGAAGAGGAGGGAGGGGTGAGAGAGAGAGAGAGAGAAAGAGAGAGAACACAGATTTCTTAAGTAGTAAGGTTCCATGCCAGATCACATCTTAGTCTCAATGTGCAGAATTCTACCAGAGCTTTTCTCTTTTCTTCCCCCTCCTCCTCTCTCTCCTTGTCCTTCCTTCCTTTCTTCTTTCATCTTTTCTGAGACAGAGTGTCTGTGTGTATCCCTGGCTGTCCTAGAACTCACTCTGTAGACCAGGCTGGCCTCGAACTCAGAGATCCATCTGCCTCTGCCTCCTAAGTGCTGAGAGTGCTGGAATTAAAGACGTGCACCGCCACACTTGGCTAAGAAAATTTCTTAATCAGACATTGTAGGGAATGCAGTACATAATCCTTCCTTTTTCTTTATTATCATCTCTTCCTTTATGATTAAAATATTCTCTCTCTTGATTTCACTCCCCACAAGTTCTTCCCCTTTGGCCTGAGCTATTCTTGAACTGATTTTTTTTTTCTGTCCCCACTTCCTAAATGCTGGGACTGCGAGTGTGTCCCACTGTGTCTAGATTTAATGACCCCCCCCCCACAACCTAGGACTTTGTAATCAGAGTCATATCTCTGGCCTTCACTGTTTAGACTTGATAAGACAAAGGATAGCAGTGTTTTTGTTATATTGACCTGTGGCAAAAACGTTTAGGGCTCCAGGAGATCTAATTAAGATTTTATTCATTTTTCCCTTGGGGAAGCAAAAGTAATACGTTCTTGGCATTGGACAGGCTATGTTGTCCTTTCGATTGTTCTGGACATTGCCATTTATCTGGTGTTCGTAGATGTTTTATCTGCGCTGTAGTCAACACTAGTAGTTGTTTACACATTGTCTACGAGCAGTAATGCTTTGAGTTTTGGAACTTCTGAGCTAGTTTAAGCCTCTCAAATTTCCTAGATAGGAACTGGGGACTTAGAGGGCCCCACCCAGGATTACCCAGCTAGAAAGAGCACTCTCTTGGCTTTAACCTTAGTGCCTTTTCTGGCAGTGTGTTTTGAGGGGCCCATTGAAAGGCTGAAGTCCAGTGGAGTAGTCAAGATTTCTGTGATCTTTGTGAATGGGAAGGTCTTGGCTAGTCCTAAATGTGGTCAAATGGTAGAATATGGACTTTAAGTAAAGGATCATATACTCTTAATTTTAGTAATCCAGGAAATTTACTGCATATGCTGTGTGACAGTATTGGGGAAAATGGTACTTCTCATTAGGCTTTAAAACTTTTTTAAAAAAATCCTTTTTCAAACAAAGTCTCAAGTTAGGCCGACTCACTATGAAGATGATACTGTCTTTTAACTTACAATAATCCTCTGGCCTTACCCTCTGAGTAACTGGTACTATAGAGGTCTTCATTTTTCAAAGAATACATGAAGTGATGGAGTGCCACAGGCCTTGAGCCAGACTCATAGTAATGAACATTTTGAGGGTGTGGCTCTTTGGACAAAATGGTGTACTGCATGACACATTGCATCACCCAGCGCCACTAGGATAGATGAAGAGGTGGTGGCAAGCCAGGGGATTGGGGTGAGTTTGTTTTGTTTTTAATTGATTTGAGGGGATTTTGGGGGGCATGTTGCAGGGGTAAGGGGAGGATATAGAGGGACTGGGAGGTGATTGGGGTGCATGAAGGGAAATTCCCAAAGAATCAAGAGTGACTTAAGGATCTAGAGCAGTGGTCCTCAACCTCTCAGCCTCTTTGGGGGTTGAAGGATTCTTTTTTTCTTTTCTATTTTTGGTTTTTTGACACAGGGTTTCTCTATGTAACAGCTCTGGCTGTTCTGAAACTTAAGTAGACCAGGCTGGCCTCACACTCACACAGTCCTGCCTCTGCTTCCCCCGTGCTGGGATTACAGGCATGCACCACCACCACCTGGCTACGTTGTGATTCTTAACAGTAGTAAAATTACAGTTATGAAGTAGTGTAGCACGATTAATAAAAACCCAGAGACAGATATTGCGGTTCAACCTGAAGGTCAGAAAAACAAAACAGTCAGCCACTGGTTCTTAATCTTTATGGCGATCCTGCCTCCAGGAATCTCGGAATGAGACTGTGTGTGAGAGCTGTCTTATCCCATTTTATATTCCTCTTTAGGGCTGGCTTTAAAGGTGTGTACCATTACCGCCCAGTTTTTATGGCAAATTAGTATGGCTACTGGGATTACAGGTGTGTGTCACCACTGCCTGGTCTGTAAGGCTATCCAGTGGGGCTGTTTTACTCTCTCAACTTCAGGCAAGCTTTATTTATTAAAATACAAATGAACTATTACTACAAAGTAGCAATGAAAATAATTTTATGGTCGTGGTCACCATAACAGGAGCTGCGTTAAGGGTTGCAGCATTGGGGGGGGGAGGTTCGAGAACCACTGGCTGTCACAGTAAGCTTAAATGCGATGAAATCCTTGTAACCCATTCTTTTCTTTTCCAACTGCCCCCTAATTGTCACTAGGAGTAAAGTAAACCACCAGCTTGCTTCATTTCTAGTTTCACTCTTCCCTATAGCTGTAGGTGACAGAGAAATTTAGCCTCACTTCCCAGCTACTTAGTTTTGGTCGAAGTGGGTGGTGCCTGGCAGATTCGTCAGTGGGGAAAGCTTTGTGAACATAGGCCTTGCTTAAAGTGGGGTCAAGTGCTCAGCGTAGTCACCAGTAAGGCTGAGGGAAAGAGTAAACAGAACTCTGGGCTTTGGGGCTTCCCTGAGATCAGCAAATGTGATTAGAGCTCTCCTAATTAGAGAAAAAGCATTGAGAGAACAAGTTGGAGCTCTCCGGAGCTCCCCGGGGATTCGCCCTCTTTAGGACAGCCTGTTGTTTTCCAGTTATTTTCCCTTGTTTTTCATGTTGAGTTTCCCTTAGAGGATTTTCTTCCAGCACTGCCTGTTGAATTTCTTTTTGATTGTGCCAGAATGTGTTTTGAGTAGACCTAGGCGTGTTGTACTTGGTCTGAAATGAGAGGGGATCTGCTTTTCTCCCCCGCCATCCCTGACTCCTACCTAATACCATTTTCAGCGCAAGCTCCATGCTTAGCAAGATGACAGTCCCCCTCCCCCCAGGTGGCCCAAATGCTACCATATCTTGCCTATCCCAACAAATGAAAGTGAACTTTGTGGATTCTATAGGCTTTAGGAAAATAATATTTAGAATTTGCCTTTGGTATTGCTCTGCATTCTATTCTAACTTGCTTGTAGATATGCCTTCATTTTTAGTTAAAGGAAAAGTAGTTGGGCTCACTGCCATTTTCTTACACATAGTGTTGCGCTGTGCTTTTCCTCCATTGTCACTCCCTTGGAACTCCCTTGGAGTTCCCCTCCAATTGACTCCCTTCCTCCCCCCCAAATAGTCCGGCTTTTGCTTTCATGACATACACGTACATCTAGACAAATACATTTTGCATATTAAAGAAAAGTGTTTGTGTTGTCTCTCTTCTCCTCATTGCCCTTTCTTATTCCTCCTTCCTCTTTCCTGGGCGTCCCTTCCTCTCTGCATTGAAAGGAAGGATCAAAGTGGGTGTCCACTGCCTTCGGGGATCTTTTCTTTCTCGTTTTAATATACTTCCCCGATGACTTAGCTTGGTATTTTTGCCATGGCGTGTGTTAGTGTGTCTTCTAAGAGTTTGTTGTACAAGTCTCAAGAGCTCATAGTGTGGTTACTCAAAACAAAACAAAACAAAACAAAACAAAACAAAACAAAACAAAACAAAAACAAAAATGCCTCTCCTCATCCCTGTCCATATGAATCCGTGCCCTTTTATTCCACACTTGTGTAGGCTTTTCCTCTTGGCAGTCGCTGCGCTGTTCTCAATCTTTCTAATTTTGGCTTTTTCGAAAGTGTTATATAAATGGAATCATGCAATATGTGACCTTTTAGATAATATTTTCCCCCAGTCAGCATTATTCCCTTATGACCCATATAAATATGTCAGTAGTTCATTCCTTTTTATTGCTTAATAGTATTCCTGCGTGTGTTTGTGCCAGCTTGCTTACCCGTTCCCCTGCTGAAGGACACTTGGCTCGCTTACAGATTTTTGGTAATTACAAGTGCAGCTGCTGTCATCTTGTGACTCCTTCTATAAGGCAAACGCTCTAGATGGATTGTGGGCTGAAACACATGTCCTTAGTTTTACAGGAAACTACCAAATCTTTGTGCAAAGTGGAATGGTTTTCTGTTCCCATTAGCGGTGTAGAAGAGCTTTAGCTTTTCTGCATTCCTGCTAGTACTTGGTGTTGACACTGCCGTTTCAGCCTTTCTAGTGGACTGGAGTGGTAGCTAAACCTTAGCATGCTTCACCATGATGACTACTGATGTTGTCAGTGACACCACTTGGGTATTTTCCCTCTGTATATTTTCTCTGAGCAAATATTTTTGCCCCTTATATAATCGAGTTGTTTTCTTACTTTAGAGTTTAGTGAGTGCTTCCTGTATTCTGAATGGGGATCTCTTGTCAGACACAGACACATGCCTTTAGGTATTTTCTCACAACCTGTCTTTCACAAATCCTTTCAGTGGGACAGTTCACATAGCAAAACATTTGTAATTAGCTTTTTGTCTTATTTATTTTATTTTATATGTATTAGTGCTTTCCTTGCCTGTATAGTTTATGTACCACATATGGTACACGTGGAGGTTATAGACAGTTAGTTGTAAGCCACCCTGTGTGTGATAGGAACCAAACCTAGGTCCAAAGCAAGAGCAACAACTGCTCTTAACCACCGAACCTTCTTTTCAGCTCCGGATTTGTAATTGGATGAACTCAAGTTGTTTCCCTTCTTGGTGGATGTCGCCCCTGAAGTTGTGTCTAAGGACATTTCCCCTGTCTTTAGGTCATGAGGAATTTGTGTCCTCTTTACTTTTTAGTGCTCAGACTCAGTCCCAGGGCCTCACTAATGCCACGGAAACTCTTAGGTTTAGAGGTTTGTTGTTTCCGATTTTGAATTCAGATTTGGCATCTGTGTTGAGTTGACTACTTTGGAAGGACAGAGATTTAAGTGGAAGCTTTTTGAAGCCTGTGGCATTAAGTTTGAGGTCTTAGAAGTCACTTAACCCTTCATCGACCTCACTTTTATTTTCTCCGAAATGGGAATAAGTCAGACTGAGTAGTTTATCCTTGGGCACAGCTGCTCAGGATGCTGAGGCAAGAGGGTTCCAAGAGGTTGAGGTCCATGTGAGCTACAGATGGAGGCTTCAGTTCAAAATAAAAAAGCAGAAATGAAAGGAGGATAATAGGATCTGCCACTTAAAATTGGGATGAGAATTCCCAACTCTATATGCAAGCGCCTAGCTCACAGCAGCCACTGTGTGTTACAGTTTCCAAGTTTGAGATTTGCCTTTGTAATTTATAAAGCTTGGTGAGATGTACTACAGTGTCCCTTTACAGCCCTTCCAAGGGTGGCGGGGCCTATAGGCCAGTGCTGAGGTCAGATACTGGCTGTTGGAGTCTAGGAATGATGACTGTCACCACTTAGCAGAAGACATAGCAGTTTCTTGTTAGGGCAACTGAAGCCAGGGACAGTTTAATACAAGGCGAATGTGTTGCCAAAACAAAGTGAAAAGGAAGTCAAATCATTGAACAAAGGGGTAAAGGCAATAGCGTTCAGGACCGTTACTATGAAGAAACTGGGTGTCAAGCCTCCTTTATTGACTGCTGCCTTGTGTAGAGTGGATTGGCCTGCCTCTTTCCCTTCTGAATGCCCTTTTCTACCTGGCTGGTGTTTGAAGCGCTTACCCTTTCTTCTCCAGAGGGAGTCAGGCTGAGCTGTGTTTTTCTGTGAGCACTACTGCTTGCAAAGCAGCAGCCTGGCAGTGTGCTGGGGACCCCTGTTGGGAAGCTTTCTAATACTTCTGAGCAGGGTGAAAAGGCTGGAGAGCCCTATCCGGAAGCTGACTGTGTCTGTGGTAGGTCTTGTCTGGGAGTCATTTCAAAAGCTGGATGCCACAGCCCCTTTATTGATCCTCACCATGCTTCCTGGCACTTTCTGCCACGTAGGCTCCCTGGAAACTATTCTTGCTTCCTTAAAGCAAGAATTGGCAGCCGCAATGTTGTTTTTCCTTTCCGTTTGATCAGTGTTTTGCCAACCTAGGTGAATAAATCTTTTGTGTCCACATGTTTATAACACACTGTAAGGAAGTGCTGGTAACTGGAAAAATGGAAGCCATAAGCAGTGTAAGCAGAATATTTATCAAGTGAAATATTTTGGCTGCATGAAAGGGCGTCACTGGGAACTATCCCTGCAACTGAAACGGGCCTTTAGCTAAGAGGCACAACAAAACCGATGCATTTTAACACCTCGGACTGAAGAAATAAACACTGTGGTCTTCATATGCCAACCTCCAAGAAAATAATGACCCCCGACTTCAGTATGTTGCATATTAGAAAGTTGTGTCGTGTCTTCTGTCTAATTTGATCTGAGAACAAGAATAAGAGCACCAGGCAGGCACTATTCCTTGTATTAGATATAAGCTGTTAGGTGGAGCTTGGGGGTGCTGTGGTGCTGTGATTGATAGAATGAACCTTGAAAAGACTGGGAACCTTTGAAATTTTGGAGTTAAATACAATATGATCTAAACTTGGGATTTTCCCCATTTGTAAGTATACTTACTACTCGTGGGCATGATTTGCACCTATAATATACAGTCATCGTTACTGTTTCTGAAATTTCTTCATTGTCCCCAACAGGAACTACAAACAAGAAACATTTCCCCCTTCTCATTTTCTTTCAGATTCTAATAACTTCAAATCTGCTTACCTGTCTGTGTGACTGCTTATTCTAGATGTTTGATAAAATTAAAGCAATATTTTCCAGATCTATCTGTGGTTGTAGTATTATTGTAAAATGTTTTTCTTTTGTCTCTTCTTCCTCATCAGTAGTTGCTTGGTTTTACCTATTGACTCTTTTACTCTTTGCGGGGAGAGCCACTACCCAGGTCCCAGATAAATACACAGAGGCTTATTCTTACCTGTAAACGCTGGGCCTTAGCTTGACTTGTTTCTAGCCAGCTTTTCTTAACTTCAATTATCCTATCTACTTTTTATCTCTGGGCTTTTTTTTTTTTACCTTTCTCTATTTCTGTATACCTTTACTTCTTTCTCCATGACTTGCTGTGTAGCTTGGTTGCTGGCCCCTTCTTTTCTTGCTCCTTCATATCTTGCTTCCTGATCCCTTTTTCTATTTATTCTCTCTGCCTGCCAGCCCTGCCTATCCTTTCTCGTGCCTTACTAGTGGCTGTTTAGCTCTTTATTAGTCCAATCAGGTATTTTAAAATGGCAGGCAAAATAACACAGCTTCACAGAGTTAAACAAATGTATCATAAAAATGCAGCACACCTTTGCATCATTAAACAAGTGTTCCACAGTCTAAACAAATGTAACACATCTTAAAATAATATTCCACAACACTCACCCTCCTTTTTTTGGGTTCTGACTATCCCAAAACTCTCTATGTAAATCAAACTGGTGTTAAACACACAGACCCTGCCTCTGCCTCCTGAGTTTTGGGATTAAAGGTGTGGACTGCCAACATCATGCCCTGCCTTTCCTCTTTTTTTAATACTGGGGATAAAACCTCAGGTCTTTATGCATGCTCGGCAAATGCCCTATCATTGAGCTGTCTCTTTTTCCCTTCTTTTCCTTTCTCCTCTCTTTTTATTTTTTATTATGCTAAGTGTAGCACGAATAATAAAAGTCCAGAGACAGACAATGGGGTTCAAGCTGAAGAACAGAAAAGTAAAACAGCCAGTCACTAGCTCTTACCTCTACCTCAGACCAAAATATGCGATCCTGCCTCCACGAATCCTCAGTCTGAGACTGAGCATGAATCCTCTCTCCTCCCATTTTATATTCCTCTTTAGTGCTGGGACTAAAGGTGTGCACCACCAACACTTGACCTCTTGGCTTTTGGGATTAAATGTGTGTGCCACTACTGCCTGGCCTGTGTGGTGGACTCTTGTGACCGCTTTGCACTCTGCTCTTCAGGCAAGATTTATTTATTAAAACACAAATACTATATCACCCTATTTCCCCTTTTTGTCTAAAATAAAAAAGAAGGGTATAGCTATTATAAGAAAAACTATATACAATAAGTACAATAACAATATACAATGTATATAGGCAATAAATACATCAACAATGTCTAACCATTTGCATTTGACAAATTCAGATAAAACACTCCATATTCTATCCTATCTTAATGAGTCCAAAAGGTTATACCAAATTCACTTTCTATTCTGATTTGCATTATCAAATTATCTTTTAGTGTCTGTCAACCTTTTATACTTTATACCTCTTTTTCTGAGTCTGGTAAACAAGGAAAACTATAACTATATAACTATCAGCTCTTCAATTTCCTCAGAGACCCAAGAAGGAAATAATATTAACCGAGTAAGCAGGGAATGCAATCAAGTAACTTTCCAAAAAATTGAGAAAGGACAGAAACAGAGAGCTGCCCAGACAATCACCCAAGGTTCCTCTGCAAAGTCGGGGCATCCATCCTTGGCCTACAGGCCTAGCATATCCAACAGACTTTTCTGTGAAGCAGGATATTCTGAAGGGCTGTCCCACCTTGTCTTAGAATATTTGACAGTCACTCTCTTTTCTGTCCTGCTTGTCCAATTAGGATAGCATACTGTCAGCAGTCAAGGCAAGGACATTTTCTTGCTCAATGGCTTAATTTTGCCATAAAGAAAATAAACTCACTGTGTAGTTTCTTCAATGCCCATTATCTTCTCTGAAATAAATTGTTACTGCCAGGAGCAAACATGTCTCATTGTCATCAAAAAAGAACCTGTGTTATTAAAACATTTTAAATCCTGTAGTCTGTAGATCTCTGAAGTGTTTGAAGATGACCTATCTATTTAAAATATATCCCTGTTTAACCTTGAAAGCATGCCTAATGTGACTAATTACTAACCTGAATTTTCTTATTATACTAAACGGTTGGTAATATAATAACTTTTGATAACTAGAAATTTGTATTACATTGTTAAATGAGCGGCATAGTTACAATACCTTAAACAAGATTAGAAATGTCTGTACAGTGTGTTTTAACAAAATTAATCTCAAATTTGTATCAATATACAAAGTTTGTATACAGTATACAAAAGTCCAATCCAAAAAATATTTAAAACTAGTAGTTGCTTCTTAAAAGTAGATTCACTAATCAACTGTTGTAGGAGCTGCGGGCTGCATTCCTACCGCCCCAGCTCCTGGCCGCCTGGCTAGCTTATGCTCCAAAATAACAACACACAAACTGTATTCTTTTAAAAACTGCTTGCCCCATTATATCTAGCCTCTTCTCGGCTAACTCTCGCACCTGGACTGGCCCATTTCTAATAATGTGTGTAGCACCCCAAGGTGTGCTTACCGGGAAGATTCTAGCCTACGTCCATCCTGGGTCGGAGCTTCATCGTGTCTGCCCCAGAGAGCAGAGCTAAGGCGTATGAACTCACTTCCTCTTCCTCCCAGCATTCTGTTCTGTTTACTCCACCCACCTATGTTTTAACCTATGAGGGCCAAGCAGTTTCTTTATTTTTTAACCAATGACCTTCCTCCATCAATCTACCTTTTTATCCTATCATATCTGTATCCCCCCTTTTTCTTTTCGAAACAAGAACTCTGAATCTTATTTCATTTGTTCAACTTTCCTTCTGATCATAACCATGTAACCTTTCCCTTACTTTTGTTTGACAGGGTCTTACTATATAGCCCAAGTTAGCCTGAAACTCATAATACTGATTTCTTTAACCCCTGAGTCCTGTTATTACAGGGGTGAACTAACATGCCTGGATAGAATACTTGGGGGAGAATTTAATTTTTAAAAATCTGTTTTACTTGTATCATTTTATACCATTTTACCCTCTTCTGGCCTCTATGGCTTTTAATGGGAAAATGTCTGTTAATCTTAATGAAGAACCCATTAATGAAATAAATTACTTTTCTCTAGCTGCTTTGTAGACTGTGTTTTTGGTTTAAGAAAGGTAAGAAAAGAATACCCAAACAATATGACACAAAAAATTCTCCAAAAATACCTTTGATTTAGGTTTGTGTTGTCCATCTAATACTGGGCATGGAGCCTGGCTTCAGTGTCATTTATATCCCCAGTGGGAGTGGGCATCAATTGCAGCCAGCTTCATGGTTAGGGTGAGGAATGGTGTCTACATCGTCTGTCACCTTGTACCTGTGCATGCTGCCACAGTTGCTGTGAGTTCGTATATGTATCTGTCCTCTTGTCCTCTTGGATCTGTAAGACAGTTTCCTTGGTGTCATCTAACCCCCGTTACTCTTGCAGTCTTTTGGCGTCTTCTTCTGAACAGTTAGTTCCCTTGCCCTGAGGGAAGTTCATGGAGACCTCCCATTTAGAAGTGAATGTTCCAAGGTCTCTCACTCTCTGCACATTGTGCAATTGTGGGTCTTCATGTTAGTTTTTACTACTGCAAGAGGAAGCGTCTTTGGTGATGGCCAAGTGAGTCCAGGTCAGGTGTGGCCACTGGGGATCCCAGGTGGAAAGTGTGACTTGTGATTTTTGCTCTTGAAACCTCATTATTTGAATATTATAATGTGATAATTTTGAAAATCAGATATACTTTCATTTTAGGATCATCCAATAATCTTTTTGATTACTGAAGTTCATATAGCAGTCTGCTTGAGTGATGTTTACAAAGTGTATTTGCAATGAATATATTCTTTATCCTGTGTGGTCACTGGGCTTGGTGTTCAGTAACAGTTTGACATACACTTATTTTTTTTTAACTAATGTCAGGAACTTACAAAGACATGAAGAGGAAGTGAGCTCATACTTACAAAGACAGAATCCATCATCATCATCAATCATCCTCATCATCAATAGCAACAAACTTCTACTAGTCTTTGCAGATGGACTCCCCTCCATTCCATACCCCTATGCCCAAGCTCTTCTTACCTATGTTCCGTTTACCCTATGGTTGGTCTTATGCACGCTAGGCAGGCATCTGACTACTGAAGGATCTCTCCAGCCCTCCCTTCTTTGTTTTCTTTTGTGACAGGATCTTACAAGGCTGGTCTTAAATTTCCTATTTCCCACGAATAAGCTGGAATAGTAATAAATGCCACCACACTCTGCCAGCTTACAGTTTTCAAGTCATAGAATTTTGAGCTCAGTATTAGGTAAAATACAAGTGCCTGGTTTAGTCCTTCATGCCGCCTCTCAAATTGGTTAGAAAAGAAATTCACAGTAGTTTGTGAATAAAATCTGTTTTGTTTCCTGTGGAACTAGAGCCCAGGGTCCACAGTAGGATACAGAATGAACAACTTTAAAACATCAAAATGCCACTTTCAGTATGCTAAAGGTCATTGGCCAGAGGCATGTACAAACGACAAAAGAATGCTCCTACTTTGAGGTTGCCTTTTTCTTGATTCAGTCTTCAGTTGGTTGTTGTGGACCTTTGCCTACATTCCAGAGCTCTGATAAAGTCCATTTTAAACTGTTTCTGCTTTATTTTGATGTTTCTGTGGGGGAAGGGAAATGCCTTCTTTGTCCTTTTGTTAATGTTACCCTGACTACAGTTTTAAAAAGAAACTCCCATGTTTTTATTTTGTAATTTTAAAAGTTAGCATACAAAGCAATGGGTGTCCTACTCATCATTTTGCTTTATTCTTTCTCCTCTTTCTCCTCTTCCTCCTCCACTGTCCTTTCTCATCAATCTCAGATTCATCTTGCTGGTCCCTTCCTCCCTCCCACCTCTACTTCTTATACTGTATGTATCTCATTATGCTATTTTAAACACTTGAAAATATTTATCATTTATTTTATGCATATTGATATCACCTGCATGTTTGTCTGTGCACCGTGTGTGTGCCTGGTATTTGAGGAGCCAGAAGAGGGACTTTCAATCCTTTGGACCTCAAATTATAGATGGTTGTGAGCTGCTATGTGGGTATTGGGAAATGAACCTCAGGTCCTCTGCAAGAGCAGCCAGTGCTTTTAAATCCTGACTCATCTCTCCAGCCTCTTTGAACTCTTTTTAATTTAGATTGCATAATGTTGGATTCTGCATCAACCAGTTACTAGCTCTGTAACCTTGGGGTAGTTATTTAACCTCTTTTCCTCCTCTAATGCTAATAGTATCTGTCTTTGAGAGTGTAGTAAGAATAGATATTCTTTTACCACACTTAGAATGTCATGTGTTAAATTATTCTATAGTTATATATACCACTACTAAAGAACATAATTTCAAGGTGTGGTATGCATGATGTACAAGATAGTATGATGCATCATGATTCTAGAAATGTTAAAATGTAGAAATGTTTGTATCTCAAAACTGATGTGGGATCATCATCATCATCTAGGCAGGCTTTGCATTTTGCTTTTAGAGTACCCAGCTCCCAGAGGGCAAGTGACTTGCTTATTATGGCTTTATAGGAAACTATGATGTAACCTCATTTTAAATCTGTCCCTGATGCATGTTGTGTATATTGTGACATCAGAGGTCAGGTTGTCTCTCCCATATAATAGTTTGCCTTATACATACTGTCTTGCTAAGTTCTTAGCATTGCATGTATTAGATGTTTGCTAGCAATGTACTGTCAGTGGAAAGAGGAGGAGGATGACTTTGAGGGGTTGTTTTTTGGTGTGTTTGTGTGTGTGTAATTTTGTTTTATTTTATGCTTGTGCTGGGAATCAAATCAAGGGCTTGTGCATGCTAAGTAAATGTTCTAACAGTGAACTGCATGTACCCTGTCCCTCGAATCTTTTTTTTTTTTTTGTAGAAAATTATACTAAAACAAGACTGGATGAATTGAGTGTGTATATGATTCAAAATCAGTTGCTACTTGGTTGCCATGAGACCTTAGGGAGCCATTTTAATTCTCTGAGCAGAATAGTTGTAGAAACAAAATAAATAAAGGTAATTTTTATTTCATAAAGCTGTTTTACTGTGTGAAATGATATCCCATCTAAGTATAGTTAGGAGTACATGATCGACTTGCACCAAATAAGACTTTTATTTATTTATTTATTAAAGACTTCTGCCTCCTCCCC
>NC_022026.1:25165543-25166092 GCF_000317375.1 Microtus ochrogaster
CTTCTGTTGTAAGATCATTGGGTTCTGGTGTTTTCATGTTGTTTTTCAGTTTCTTTTGGTGCCTGCCCATCTCTCCCTATCCAAGCTATCTAATGGGTCTTTTAATACAGGATCAGGTTTCCCTGCTGGCCTGGGGCCCCGCTTACAAAATGCCCTTGCTCCGTTTCCTGGGTTCCCGCTCAGGCCAAGATCCTTCTCACCACTCAGAAGGGTCTTCAGGACCAGGACCAGGCTCCCCATTCACCAGGGTCCTCGCCAACAAAAGGTCTACCCCTCTGCAGGCCAGCCACCAAAACAGAGAAACTCCTGCTGCCCCGAGCTCCCGACCCAGCGCCCAAACAGGCTAAACTGGGTGATCCCGTGGTCCTGCGGTAGGGAGGGGGAGTGAAGGAGGCCCCTAAGTGCAAGCTGGGATGGGTCAGGGAGAGAGAGGTCGCAACCGAGGAGGAGCAGCCCCAGCAGAGGGTACCAGCCCTCGCAGACTAACTGGGGGGGGGGGTTAAGGGGGTCGGGGAATGCCCCCGCTCTGTTTCCTGTGTCCCGCTGCAG
>NC_022026.1:25166330-25188637 GCF_000317375.1 Microtus ochrogaster
TGCCGGTGTCTCCGCCGCCAAATAAGACTTTTCTAATTAAATTTTTATCATTGTAATTCTCTTGTGTAAAATAGCTTTAGAAACATAATAAGTGGAGATAATTTTTATTTCATAGAGCTGTCTTAGCATATGAAATATTATCTAAGTACAGTGATAAGTACATGCTAGATGACAGACTTTCACCAAATATCAGTTTTCTTTTCTACTTTATTTTATTATGTTTATTTAATCTTGTATGTGTGCAAAGTGTAGGTCAAAGGCCAACATGTTGGTTCTCTCCTTACACTACGTACATCCGGGGTATGAAAGTCAGGTCACGTGGCTTGGCTCCAAGCACCTTTATACGCAGAGACACTTAGACAACCCACCTTTTCTACTTTTTTTTGTGGGCTGGACAGAAATAGGTGCACTGATGCTTTCCCTTCTCAGCTCAAACCTTGCTTGTGATTAGGGATGTGAAAAATTAGAACAGCAGTGGTCTCTGGGGTGTGCTTGTGACTGCGGGGAAGAAAGATAGCAGCTGGAAGCTGTGATGCTCCAGGGAGCTGCTTGTGAGAAGATGGCTATTGCTTCATGTCAGTTTGTGCCTTCTGAGATGCTCACTTCCTGCGGGTGTGTTCTTGTAAGGGCCTGGGGGTGATCCTTTCACCCCGAAAGGCAGTGGTCCTGCCTCTGGAATAGCAAATTAGAATTGCGTTGAAATACCGTTTTTTCTCTGTTAGAGAGTGTGGTCATTTGAAGGCAGTGCTTAGTGAAGTGGATAGATTCTTTGTAATGTAAAAACTTTGCCCGCGGAGAAGTGCTGACAGCTAGAGTCTATTATGGAATGGATAATCTTAGTAATTATTATGTTCACAACTTTCTGAGGTGAGGATTAGAGAGAAGATAGTAAATCAGTGTTGGGTGGGTAGTTGAGAAGTCCATAGTAGAAAGTTCTTCTGAATTCCAAAGCTCATGGTGTCTGCCACAGTATTCTAGTATGGTGTAGACCAGTAGAACTTTTGGTAATTGTGGAAATGTTGTTCTTTTGGTTCAGTACCCATTAGCTACATGTAACTGTTTAGCTCTTGAAATGGGACTAATGTGGCCGAAGAAGTGAATTTTTAATATTAAGAATTTCTGTTAATTGATAATCATATATAGAAAACTAAAGTTTCATCCTCAAACAGATGCCTAGGGATTTTCTTTGTTACCTCTTGGCTGTTCATAGCCTACTACTTAACAATTGTTAACTGAAAAACCTCAGGTAAACTTAATTGAGCCATTTGTTTGAGCAAGGAGTGATTCATAAATTAGCCATTCCTTAACCAGGAGAGGTTCAGAGAGCTCCACCCAGCACTGTAGGCAGGCAGTGTTTACAGAAAGAAACAAAGAACTGACATTTTGTAAATGTAAACAGCTGCTTGCTTAGGATGTGAGGTGTCGCTCTGAGTGGCCTGGTGTGAGCAGTTTGCACCTGCTGCCTGGCGAAGCTTAGCTGCTGTGCCTGGCTGAAGCTCAAAAGTACCCTTTACAAAAATTAAACCTAAGTTTAGATTACAGGTTGTTTCCACTATAAATTAAGTTGCACTCCACTGCTTATGGAGGCTGATTTAAGTAAAATTTAACTTAACATAGTAAGAGAATCTAAAATTCATCTCGATGGAAACAGTAAAATGAAATCTTATCTGTGACTCAGGGCTTGTAATCCCAGTACTCAGGAGGCAGAAGGATTACTGAGTTCAAGATCAGCCTGGACTACCTGACAAGAGACTTGTCCCTGCAAAATAAGTAAATAAATAAATAAAAAACATGTAAAACTTTCAACTCTTTCATAAAAAAATATTTATTTATTTACTTATTTATTTATATATTTCATGTGTATGAGTGTTTTGGCTCCATATAAGAGTCCCGCATGTGTGCCCAGTGCTGGAAGAGGCCAGAAGAGGGAGTCAACTGCTATGTGGATGATGAAAATCAAACTCTGGTCTTCTGAAAGAGCAGCCTATGTGCTCTAACCACTGAGCCACCACTCCTGCCTCTAGATCAGCTTTTTTAAAGACTACCAGTTAATATGTATATATGCAGACATATAGCTTTGGCACAGGATACCGTTATTTAGCTTTGTTAAGGTTATAGGCAGTGGAAAAATTGAAAAGTTGAATGGCATTAGTGCCCATTGTCATTATTTTCAAAATCTAACTTTCCACAATAAAAGATGGAACAGATTTCAGTAAATTGTGGAAGGACAAGGTTACTGCTGTGGCTAAGACAGAAATATGGTAAAATATTATTTCAAAGGAAGTTTAAAATCAGGGATACTAACTACAGTCTGGAAATATCTCATTGAAGACTTTTGTTATTGAATGAAGGCATAGGAGATTACAAAATGTACTCAGTGACCACAGTGACTGTTAGTATGTCAAGAAGTCCCAAAGAATACCCATGGCAGTTGTTTTACAAGTGGATGTTAGAGATCAAGAAAAGATAGTTTATAATTTTCGTTGGTTTTGATAATAGAGGTTGAATTATGGTCTTAAATATGCCAGAAAAGTGTTGGGCCACTAGAGCCAAGACATTTTTATTAGTTATAGAAGACCCCAGGCAAGTTTATTTGTAATAGTCAGAAAATGGAAACTATAAACAACCTATATGTCCCTCAACTGAAGAATGGATAAAGAAAATGTGGTCCATTTACACAATGGAGTACTACTCACCTTTTAGAAAACAATGACATCAGGAAATTTGCTGTCACATGGATGGAGCTAGAAAAGATTAACCTGAGTGAGGTAACTCAGACTCAGAAAGACAACCATGGTGTGTACTCACTTACAAGGAGAACCGTGCTACAGTCTACAGACCTGGAGAGGCTAAGTAACAAGGAGGGCTCGGGGAGGGGCAGTTGCATGATCTCCCTGGGAAGGGGAAAGAGAATGGACTTTGTCAGTGGATGGTGGGGGTAGGCTGGAAGGGGTGGCATGGGGATGGGAACAGGAGAGATCATGTGTGTTGTTTTTTAAGCTTTAAGTACTTGAGTTTGCATCTATGAGAAGGTCTCTTTGATTGTAGAAGATAGGTAATTTTAGTACAGAATGATGTGACACACGCTCAAGGATGAGAGTGGGCGATGGCCAGAGGGGACATTGCAGAGGAAGACACTCTCACAGCAGTCAGAAAGCTGGCTTTTTGCTATTTATTTTAATCTCCTCAACAGACACGCTTTCCTAAGAACAGTTTTCCTGTCAACGTCATTGACAAACCCATTTGGATCAGCTCTTTAAGGGATGGGGCAGATAGACTTTCTGGTAGTCCATCCCAGGCCACAGCAGACTCAGATCCCACCCCCCTCTCCTTTCTCTTCCCTCTCCTCCCCTCTTCCTCCTCCTGGCAGGGTCCCATTGTAGCTCAGGCTGGCTTTGACCTCTCGATCCTCCTGCATCTACTTTCTAAGTGTTGGGAATATATATGTGTGTGTGTGTGTGTGTGTGTGTGTGTGTGTGTGTGTGTATGTGTGTGTATGTGTGTATATATGTGTATATATGTGTATACATACACACACACACACACATATATCTCCCAACATGTTAGCTTCTTCGTTCTAGTTTATAAGCAGCTGATTATGAGGTAGGGGTCCAATCTCATTGACCTTTTAATCTTGCTCATTTCTAACTACTTGCCTCATAATCCCCTCTCAAGAGTCGAGACCATAAAACCAAGTGTCAAGGAAACATGACTGTGTCTCCGTGAAATGAGGCATAGAAGGCTTTAAGGTTTTCATTCTTGCTGACTTTCAGATGTTAGGAGAAAAATCAAGGAACCAGACTGATTATAATTTAGTTTGCCCATTGAAATCCAGGCACTCGATTGCAGAGCTGTTTGTCAAAAGGATGATAGTGTCTGAAGTGGTTTGAATTGTGTTTTGTGGGTTGTGTATAAAGCAGATGAGCATTACTAAAATAATCAGAAATACGCACATCACTTAATCTTGATTGAGTGTCCTCTAGTCTTATAGAGGGAAGAAAAATGAAGGCAGATAACCGAACCAATGGAAAACACTTTGAGTCTGGTGATATAATTTAGGCAAATCAGCACAGTATTTGATAGCTTTTATTCTGAGTATAGGAAGGCAGAAACAGAACTGGCTTAGAGCCAGCGGCGACACGAGGCAGGAGCCAACAGTAAACTTTTTGTACCTGTTTCTCTTTCACATGTAGGTAAGGTCATGTCCCTGCTCACTTTCCTCAGCGTCTCTTTCCAGGGAGTGATGAGTCCAGCTGATAATTCCAGGGAACTTTCTGGTGTTAAGAGGAAGAGCCTGGTGTAGTGGGAGAAAGGGCCTTTCCAAAGAGACACTAATTCTTGGTCCTGTGGGCCTTGGAGGCAAGTTTTAATTAGTGTCTGTTTTGCCTTCGAAAAGAGGTCTATCCCGTTTTCCCAGTGGATTAGGCAGTCTTTCCAACCCATAATCTTTGATAGCCTGTTCAAATTCATTGTGTCTAGGGGCAAATTGCCTTAGAAATTGGGTTCCTCATCTGGGAAGAGATAGGAATATAGGAAAAAGGCAGAAAGTAGCCCAGAAGAGCTGAGAGCAGAATGACTGTCTATACATGCCCTAAGGAGAGAGTGTTGCCTTCCAAGTGAGATGGGTTTCCTCATCAAGCTTTTTGGCACATTACACTGTGTCTGAATAGCGCATTCTATCTTTCTGGGGGCTGTAGTTGGGAAGAGGAATGAAGAGAATAGCTAATTTTCAGGGATTGAAGACAGAGTTAGCAATCTGGGAAAGAAAGGCGGGAAGGATCACTATAATTTGGAAAAGCTCTCTGGAGGCCGTGTCAGGGAATGATTTTAGTGGCTGGCACTGGAATGAAACAGGGTGGCTGACAGGGAGTTATTAATAAAGCTCACAATGAAAAGATTTTCCTGATTAAGGATTGAAGGAGATTGTGGCTTCAGACTAGAGAAAATATTGCTTATGGTTAGGAAAACCTTTTGAGGTTGTAGCTGGGATAGTGGTTACTGCCTTATTTGCATGCCAGTGGCCCGCACTCGGTGGAAGTTAAAAGGGACACCAGTAAAGACTCAATCACGGTTTGTCTCTCAAGCGTAGGTGATTATGACCATTAATGTGTGATAATTTTTGGAAGTTTGAAGATAATTTGGGTTCCTAGTTTTAATAGGTTTCTGCCCAATAAATGGAGAGAACATTTTGGGGTTCCTAATAAAGTACGGTTAAATCAATAAATTATTCCATAGCCAGCATAAAGTCGTAAGGTGTCTACTATCTGATAAGGGCTGAAGGCCAGGTGTCCGGAATGTGAAATAAGAACACGGCAAGAGGCCCCACTATGGAGTAGAAAACTTACTGTAGTATCTGCGACTTAAGATTCACCTGAGGCTCTGTCTCACCAATGATGAGGTTGATGATCACGTTGGAGGTCAGCTTGGCCGGAAGACTTCTTTATTCCAGAGAGAGAAAGGAAGAGGAAAAGGGAGGGGGGAAAGAGGAAAGAGGAGGGGGTGGGGGAGGTGAAAGGGGCACCTGAGGCTGTGACGCAGGAGTTCTATCCCTTGGGGTCAGTAAGCCCTCTGGCGTCAGGTGACCTGCCTTTTTACTTTTGGGGCAAGGAACCTTAGGAGGGTCCTGGATATTCAGGTAGTTTCTTTTCGTCACTGCAAACGTGGCATTTCCTCGCCAGTTTAAGAAAGGAGACAGTTGGAGATCGGAAGTCACCCTACAAGGGCACAAGCGAATATGTACAGCTACTCACAGCTCTAGCCTCCAGCTTCCTCCTTCGTTCTTTCTTTAGGTTCCAGGTATAGAAAACTGAATATTCTCTAAGTGAGAGGGGAGATACTTGCCGGTTTCCCAGTGATAGTGGGAAATGGCCAGTTTTGTCATTTAGCTGTGGGCTTTCTGTAGATGTTCTAATTTAAGTTTAGAGAATTCCCCATAGACATTCTTTTTAGTCTGATTCTTTTGATAGAATCACGCGCTTTCTTCTTTAGCCTGTTGCCAGGTTCGTTTGCATTGATTTCTAAGTGATAAACTAGCTTTACGGTCTGACATATAGCCCACTTGATTGTCATACATAATTTGTCTTACACTTGGCTCGATTCCGCCACTAATATTTTTGCTAATGAGTTTTTGCACTTATATTCATGGGACCCATTAGTGTTCTCTCTCCCTTTCTCCCCCTCCCTCTCCCTCTTTCTCTGACAAGATCTTAATGTAGGTCTTAATGATAGGCCTTGAACTCATGATTTTTCTCCTTCGGTCTTTCAAGTGCTGGGCTTGGAGGTGTCTACTTGTAAATCTAGTAAAGTCAACGAATTTTCCTTTCCTGTAATATTTCCCAAACTATCTTTTTATGGCTCAGATTGCTCATTTTAAGAGCACTGAGTTGATTTACCTAGTGTAACTGAACTAGTTTATAAAATTCAAGTGTTTAAATGTATTTATCCACATAGATAGTTGCAGGCATTTTTTAACTTATTTAATCCTCCCAGGAAAACCTTTAAGATTGGAGCTATTAGGAGGTTAAGCCACTTGTCTCAAGTCATAAGGCTATTTGATTCAGATTGAAGATTTCAACTTAGCTCCGTTGCTGTTATGTTTGTCTTAATTATTCTTGCCAATAATGAGACATTACTACTGGATGTGGGGCAGTGTCTAAATGCTATCTGTAAACTGTTCCAGGAGGCTCGTGTCCCAGGAGGATTTCCTTCCTGATTGTCTATTATATTTCCATTGTGTGATTTCTTGTACTTCCTTAAAAATACTGAAACGCAGGCATTTCCTCTTTTTGCTGTCCTGCTCAAGCAGTAGGACCTCTAGGGAGTGTAAGCCCTGGAGGGCTGTAGTTACTATAAAGAATGTGGAAACGTAGACCCAGGCTTTCATAGAGTTAGAGTGTTAGCACAATTTTCAAACTCCTCTAAAGAATGAAACAGCAGTTCATATGAATTTTCTTGCTTGGTATATGTTAAAAGTTACAACTATAATTTTATTATAACTTTCGAAGACTTGGGGGGGGGACACAGAAAATGATTATACCTAAGAGGTGTAACCATTGCTGAACAGAAAGGGTGACTCAGTTTTTCTTTTTAAAAGCAGAACTGTTGTGTTAGTCAGGTTCTTTTAAGGATCTGAACTAATAGGATAAAAACTGACGGATGGGACATGACCCGAGAAATCTAACAGTGGCTGTCTCCGGGCAGAAGGGCTGAGAATCTGTAGTTGTTCAGTTCATGAGGCAGGATGTCTCTTCAGTCCCAATCTGGCACTGATGTCTGGGAGGATTCCTGGAGAGCTGTTGGTTTTTAGTGACATTGGAATCCTGAAGAAATTGGCAGCAACAGGACAGGCGGACTTGCCAGCGAGAGTGAGGGCAAGCAAGCAAAAAGCAAAATTTCCTTATTCCATGTCCTTTTATGTGGGGTGCTACCAGAAGTTGCAGCCCAGATTCAGGATGGGTCTCCCTTCAAATAATGTGATTAAGAAAAGCCCACGCTGGAGTGCCTAAGCAGATTGGGTCACAGATAATTCTAGATGTTGTTGACAACCAAGGTTGGTCATTATGATCTGTTTAAATTGACACTTAGGTTAAAAAGTGAAAACCTTGAAGCTGAGGGGATGGCTTAGGAGGCAAGAGTGATTGCTGTGCAGATATAAAGACCTGCGTTCAAATCCCAAGGATCCATGTAAAAAGCGGGGTGTTTGTGGTACCGTGTGCTTGTGAAAGGGTGATTGCTGGGGCTTGATGGCCATTAGCCTAGCTCCAAGTTCAGTGAAGAGACCCTGTCTCAAAAAAATAAGACAGAGACTGGCAAGCAGGACCCTCAACATCTTCCTTTGGTCTCTGCACACACATGTGCACATATAACACACACATACACACACACACACACACACACACACACACACACACACACCCCTTACATATTCATGCAGAAAAGGAAACCCTTTAAAAGAATCAAAAAGGACACACTACTTGGTGCTGTGGCTCATGCCTCTAATTCCAACTTTAGGGAGGCCGAGGCAGAAGGATTTCTGGGGGTTTGATGCAAGCCTGAGGTACATAGTGAATTCCAGGCCAGTCAGGATTACAGAATGATAGCCTGTCTCAAAAAGTGAAGAGAAAAAGATGCACAAAGTGTATGTAACACCATTGGGTTTTCCAAATGAGAAATGCTTCTAAGTTGCAGCCCGTGACTGCCATTACTGGAGACTAGGAAAGGAAAGAGAGGGGGGTCTGTAATCAGAGCCCTAGCATGGGGATCTTTTGACAGTGGTATTCTGAAATTCAAATTGCAGTTCTACCACACAATAATTGTGTGATTTACAGTAAGTTAACTTATTCTCTTTAAGCTTTAATTTCTTAGCCTGTCTAGTGTAGTGATATTTAATTTGTGTTTTAGTAAATTGTTGGCCTATTCGTTTGGTATGATAAATAACCAGACCAGCTCAAGAACAACAATTATAATTTAATAATTGAAAAAGGGGGAACTCATGCTACAAGAGTGGGAGGTCCGAAATCCAGAAGGGTCCGGCAAGCACCGGGGAGAGAGAGAGAGAGAGAGAGAGAGAGAGAGAGAGAGAGAGCGAGCGCCTGCATCTCCCCGTTTTTTCTACCTGGGCTCCAGGCGGCCACACCCTAACCAGATGTGATTGGTTGAACTTTCCCATCAATAAATAAAGCTTGCCTGAAGATCAGAGAATAAAACAGCCCCACTGGTCAGCCTTACAGACCAGGCAGTGGTGGTACACACCTTTAATCCCAGGATTTGGGAGTCAGAGGCAATGGATCTCTGTGAGTTCAAAGATCAATGCAGAGCTAAATTTAGATGGTGGTGGTTCACACCTTTAATCCCAGTACTAGGGAGTCACACCTTTGATCCCAGCACTAGAGGGAGTATAAGATAGGAGGAGATAGAGGTTTAGTAGGCTTAGGCGGCTTAGGCTGCTTAGGCTGCTTAGTCTGTGGTCACCCAGCCTTGGTAGAGGTAGGACTTCTCTAGGGGCTTGTCTGCTTTGCTTTTCTGGTTTTCAGGATGAACCCCAATATCTGTCTCTGGGTTTTTATTATTTGTGCTACAGTCCAGCCTACATAGCTTTGATTGGCCTGAAACATGCCATGTTGGACCAGGCTGACCTCAGACCCACAGAGATTGCCTGTCTCTACCTCTTGAGTGCTGGGATTAAACCTGAGCACCACCATGTCTGGCTAAAATGTAATTCCTAGTCTACAAAATGAAACACATTCTAAACAAGGACTGACATTTTTTATAGCATGAATTAATAAGATTATGCTTGTAGTGTTTAATACTAAAGTAAACATGGTATAGTAAGAATCCTATAAGAGCATAATCCTAGAGTTTAGTGTTAGTATTCTAGAGAGCTGTGACTTCATAATTGCCTGAGCCTTTTTTCTCTTAATTATATACATATAATTTGGAGAAATGTATGTGTGTGTGTAATTTGGAAAAATAAATGAACTCTCTAAGAGGCTGGTTAACTATTCTTTAGCTAGGAAATGTTTGAAATACACAGTTTTTTTTCTGGATTATAAGTCACATTTGTAAAGATGATACATTGAGAAAATGATTTTCTGAAGGTAGATAGTCCTTAAAGACTGTGGCTACCAAGTCAGGGTCTTGTGTATGCTATGCATGTGCCTTACCACTGAACCACATCCTCAGCCCCAAATTATTTCTTAATATAATTAACTAATGTTTGTCTCTTATTGTTCAGGTCTCTGAATATTATGTATTTTTAGAATAATGGCTCTTTAATTTTAGATGTACCCATCTCAATAAAAGCATCCCAACTAAATTGGTAGCCATAGAACAAAGACAGAAAAACAGATAAATAGTCCAATTTGTTGAGAGGTTGAAGAAAACTATAAAAATATAGTAGTTGTGAAAAATATACAGTACATACACATTTAGGTTTAATTCATATAAAACAATTTACCCATTAAAGTTGTACAATCTCATGGCTTTGGGTATAGTCACAGTTTTCCAACTATCACTGCAATCAATTTAGAAGAACATTTTGCTACCCCAATAAGAAGTCTTATTAGCTGTCTCTCCTCATTCCCTTCTCCCCTTCCCCCCTCTCTTTCCTTTAACTGTCCTTCTTCCCCCTCTGTCTGTTACCCCTTCTGCTTCTTCCCTTACCGTCTTAGAGATCAAACCTCGGGGTTTACCCAAATGTTAGGCATTATTTTAGACTCCAGGCAAACTTTCACTCACCTTTCAACCGTTTCAAAATAGGAAAATACTTCATCTTGAAAGCAGGTGGCGTCTTGTTCTTGCCATAGATAGCCTGCAACCAAATACAAACGGGGGAGGGAGAGCTTAAGCCACGTTTATCAGCAAGGAACTCAAGTTATCAAATGTCAGGAGCATGTTCAGATTTTATTGGTCTGCATTCCATAGCAGACACTCATCTTCCACATTGGAGAGCAATAATGTTCTATGAACAACTTCCGAACTCCACTCTGCCTGTCTTCTTTAGTTTCCTCTGCTGGCTTCTTAGAGTGAATTCCTAGTCTTGCAGATCCCAGATTTTCTCATGCGGTTAGAAAGACTTCCCATTTCACGAGGAAACTTCTCTAGTTACTGTCATGCGAGATTGAAACCCTTCCGAGTCTAATGGTGGAGTTCTGCAGAGCTTGGATAGATAGAGGCTGAACAATCCACTGGAAAAGTATTCTTCTGTGTGATTCTGGTGACAGGTGCACCTCCTGGACCCAAGCAGGGTGTGTGTAGACAAGGTCAGGTTGTTCAGGCCAGACTAATAACTATATGCACCAGTGTCTGAGAGAATGGATCAAACACACAGGCACACAGGTAGGAAATATTAAGAACGAGGACAGCCTGAAGTGTTTTTTTTCTTCATAATTTGAAAGAGACATCTGGTATTCTACCTCATTGTGGCTTTTGAAGTATTACTTACCCCAGCCTTGGCTATAGGCATTGTTGATAGCTTAGATCATTGTAATCCTCTTGATTGGTTTTGTTTGAATAACTGTGGATTTAAAATGTCTACAGTGAATCAGAAACCCGAGGCTTTGAAATCATATACTTTCACTAACTTTCTTATTACTTTGTAGGTTTGTTTATTAGTTATGTAGGGTCTTGCTATGTAGCTAGTCTGAAACTTGTGATCCTCCTGTCTCAGGCTCCTGAGTGCTAGAGGTGGGTGCCAGTATGCCTGGTGACTTCTTGGTCCTCAACATCTATTTTGCTTATTTTCCATCACTGTGTTCTGGAATGACATCTTAAGTTATATCACTGTGGTGCAACTACAGAGAATGACATTAAATTTATTAGTCTCAAAAGAAAAAAAAAATCACGTATCCTCTCGTTGGTGGGTCCTAGACGTTGTGGTTGCTTAAAATCATATAGGTACTGATGAGACGAAAATAGAAAGTGTTTGGAGATCAAAGAGGACTGATGGCAGGGGAGAAGGGGAGAGAGGGATATGGAGGATATGTTCAAAGCGCATTATATGTGCGTTTGAAAATGGCCAAATGTGACTGTGTATAATAAAAGAAAATACTTTAAACACTTTTTATAAGAGTATATGCTAGGAAGAAAAAGATTTGCCTTGTACAACTGTGTTGAATATGTTAGAAAACGAAGTAATAGCAATAAAGAAGCTTTATAAAAAATTGTAATGAGTACAATGAAATCTTACAGATAATTGACTCTTAGAAAGAATTATAGGGTATAATTATTTTTGCATTAGTAGATAGTACCATGTTTTAGTGTTTAAAGGTCTGTGTGTGTGTTTGTGTAGGGATGAATACCTATAACCTCGGTACTCAGGAGGCGGAGGCAGGAAGATCATGAATTTGAGGCCATCCTGGACAACATATAACAAGATCTTTTCCCAAGATAAAACAAAATAATTCCCTGGTTGTCTAGTGGTTAGTATTTGGCATTTCTCAAAACAATACAAAATAAAACAGAGTAAAAACAGTAATATATAAGCAAGTGACAGAAACAACAGGTTTTATATTTATACTTTAAATTAGTAAATTTTGTGGTATATAAGGTATATCTTCATACATGTATTTTTTAACTTTTTTTTGCTGGATTCTTGGATTTCTTCATCTTTATGTTATCCTCTACTTCTGGCTTAGGAACAATGTGTTCCTTTACAGTGAGGACCGTCATAGTGTGGCAGGAGAATTTCATGTATTGGTTGATCCCAACATGAGTGCTGTAAGTTCAGTGGCACATTTTTGTGTGCGTTATTTACTTACAGATGTTACACGACCACCAACTCTATATCTAAACCTGTAAGTTCACTATTACTCTGCATTTTTAAGCATGTACAACAAAATTTGGTACTTTTTTGGGGGGGGCTATGGGTTGTAGTAGAGTTTTCCTGTCTTGATTGCCTGCTCCCAATTAATCACTCAGAGGCTTAATATAAATTATAAATGCTCAGCATAAATAGATCAGGGTTATTACTAACTAGCTCTTAATATTTTAAGTTAATCCATATTCCGTATTTATGCTCTGCCACGTGGCAGTACTTTTCTTAGCATGGCATGATCATTTCCTGCTCCCTCTGCATCTGACTGGTAACTCCTCTGGTTCTGCTCTTCCTCATCCCATCATTCTCAGCTTGGCTTTCCTGCCTAACTTTATCCTGTACAGCTTTTGGCCAGTCAGCTTGTTTATTAAAGCCATCATAGTGGCATATATTCACACAGTATACAGAAGGATTATTCCACAGCAATTGGTTCTGGGCACATATAGTAACTATGGTGTGTTGGAGGAGTCCGGTTGTTGGTTCTCGGCTGCCCGGCTAGCTTAGACCTGAAATAATCTCACAGAAACTGTATTATTTAAATCACTGCTTGGCCCATTAGCTTTAGCTTCTTATTGGCTAACTATTACATATTAATTTAACACATATCTATTAATCTGTATATCACCACGAGGTCGTGGCCTACCAGCAAAGTTTTAGCATGTCTATCTCTGGTGGTGGCTCCATGGCGTCTCTCTGCCTTCCTTCTCCCACCATTCAATTCAGTTTTCCCTGTCTACCTAAGTTCTGCCCTATCAAGAGGCCAAGGCATTTTTTTTATTCATTAACCAATAAAAGCAACACATAGACAGAAGGACCTCCCACACCATTTTCCCTTTTCTGTTTAGATAAAAAGGAAGACTTACAGTTACAATATTTATATCTACTTTATCTCTTATTATAACTGTTGTGATCCAGCTGCCCTCACTTCCCCTGACTGACAGCAGAACTTCCTTGTGGTCTGTAATTGACAAGAATGTTTGTGTTCTTTCTGGCTGGAGGTTTTCCATAGAAGCAATAGAGGTATAAAAGGTTTTAGCTGAGGCAATATAAAGCTTGCTGTTCTTCCACTTGAAAAGAAGCTTCCGTGTCTCAATCCCCCCTCCCCCCCACCAGTCTTGGCTATCTAGGCCATGCAGGTGTGGCAATAACTAAGGAAAAATATATTATTACTATCTACACTTCAACTCCATAAAAGACTCCAGAAGGATATAATATTACCTAAGTAAACAGGAAGTACATTGTAAGCAACTTCTAAAACTCTAGAATTGACAGAGACATATCTTACTGCCTGGATAGTCACCCAAAGTTCTTTTGTATCATTGGGGCATCCATCTTTTAGCCTACAGGCCTATAGTATCCGGCAGACTTTTCCTTGAAGCAGGAAATTTCAAAGACAGTTCCGCCAATATTGGCAGTTTGTCAGTCACTTTCTTGAGTATTCTGCAGAATGTCTCAGACTCTTTCATGTAACAGGAACCCTGAAGGATCGTCTTAGCTATAGGCAAGTTCAACAGTCATTTCTCTGTGGATCTTGCATGTCCAGTTCATCTAACAAATGCCATAAGGAGCATCTTCGATGCCCATCTTCCTCTCAAAGTAGGTTGATGCTTCCAGGGTCAGATGTGTCTCACTGACATGAAAATTCATAAATTTTTGAAATATTTAAATGCCATAATGAAGGTCTCTGAAAGATTTGAAGAATACCTAACTAACAGAAACACTGAAAGGATAGAAACTGCTTTCAAGTGTCCTATTTCAGATGCTTGGTGGCTTTTTGAATATGTGTACCTTTGGGGACCTAGAAAGTGTTTTTTTCTTTTTACTTTATATATTTATTTTTGAATTTTTGAGATAAGGTTTCTCTGTGGCTTTGGAGCCCGTCCTGGAACTTGCTCTGTAGATCAGGTTGGCCTTGAACTCAGAGATCTGCCTGCATCTGCCTCTCAAGTGCTGGGATTAAAGGCATGCATTACCACTGCCTGGCCTGACCTAGGGAGTTTTATGGGTATAATTAAAATGAACACAAACCCAAATCAGAAGTAAATATTACATTCTTCTCATATAAGGAATATATATTTTTATATGTGTATATATGTCATGAAAGTAAAAGGGACAGATGATAAATGGGCTGAGAAAGAAATCAGAGAAACATCACCCTTCACAATAGCCACAAATATCATAAAATATGTTGGAGTAACTCTAACCAAACAAGTAGAAGACCTGTATGAGAAGAACTCTAAATCTTTGAAGAAAGAAATTGAAGAAGACACCAAAAAATGAAAAGATCTCTCATGCTCTTGGGTAGGTAGAATTAACACAGTAAAAATTGCAATCTTACCAAAAGCAATCTTCAGATTAAATGCAATGCCCATCAAAATCACAGCAAAATTCTTCACAGACCTCAAAATAATAATACTCAACTTCATATGGAAAAACAAGAAAACCCAGGATAGCCAAAACAGTCCTGTACAGTAAAGAAACTTCTGGAGGCATAACAATCCCTGACTTCAAACTCTACTACAGAGCTACAATACTGAAAACAGCCTGGTATTGGCATAAGAACAGGCAGGAGGACCAATGGAACCAAATAGAAGACCTGGATATTAATCTGTTGATGGAGTTTTCTGTCCTGCTCGGTTCCTGCAGTTATTAAGTCCCAAAGAAATCATACAGAAGTCTACATTAGTTATAAACTGATTGGCCCATTAGCTCAGGCTTCTTATTAACTCTTATAACTTATATTAGCCCATTATTCTTGTCTGTGTTAGCTACGTGGCTCGGTACCTTATTTGGCAAGGCAGTCACATCTTGCTTCTTCTGTGGCTGTGTCATGACTACAGACTAGGACTTCCTTCTTTCTAGAATTCTCCTGTTCTCTTTGACCCACCTCTACTTCCTGTCTGGTTGTCCTACCTATACTTCCTGCCTGGCTACTGGCCAATCAGCGTTTTATTAAAATACAATTGACAGGGTACAAACCATTGTACCACAGCATTAATTTACACACCTTCGAACACCTGATTTTTGACAAAGAAGCAAAAAATATCAAATGGAAAAAAGAAAGCATATTTAACAAATGATGCTGGCATAATTGGATATCAATATGTAGAAGAATGAAAATAGACCCATATCTATCACCATGCACAAAACTCAAGTCCAAATGGATCAAAGACCTCAACATAAGGCCATCCACACCAAACTTTATAGAAGAGAAAGTGGGAAGTACACTTGAATGCATTGGCACAGGAGACCACTTCCTAAATAAAACCCCAACAGCACAGACACTGAGAGAAACAATTAATAAATAGGACCTCCTGAAACTGAAAAGCTTCTGTAAAGCAAAGGACATGGTCAACAAGACAAAACGATAGCCTACAGAATGGTAAATGCTCTTCTTAAAGGAGCCACAGGGACCAAAAACAGTAAAGGCACAGAGGCAGGGCCATGAAGTAGTGCATTGTTATATTTGGAGACATTCCAAATGAAATCAAATAGGGAGTTCTCTGGGCACTGAGTGAAAAGCACAGTTCTCAGAAATGATGAGCTTGGGAGAGAGGTGACCAAGAAAACAAAACCCTATTAATAGGCGGCTGGATCACAAAACAATAGAGTCCACTGAGAAAAGAACTAACAGAGCAACAGCAGTGAAATGCAAGAGAAAACAAAGACATCTGCATAAATGGAAAGCACAGCATGTTCGTCAGTCTGCAGGAATAAACCATCTGACTAGGGTTGGGGATGTGGTTCAGTTGTAGAGAACTTGTCCAGAAGTAGGCAGGCAACATGGAGAGACTGGAAGCTTCACTGGGAACAGGAAACAGCTGGGAGAAATGGTTGCCTCAGAAGGATACTAAATGTGCCCTTTGAAATTAGCTGGTCAACCCAGAAAACACACGACAGAAATCAGTGTATTCTATGATTTTACGTAAGAAGAAACAGAAGCCAAGAAAAGGAGCTTGGCCTTATTAAAGCTTAATCCCAGGCCAGAACTCTTACCACCAACCTCAGATGCTTTCTCCAAAATTCTGTCTGTGTGCTGTAAATGATATTATTTTCATAAGAAAAATCTGAAATCCCTATTACATCCTAAATTGTGTTAATTATGAGCAGCTGGTAATATAATCTTACTTTCTCTTCTACTTTTGTTAATATATATGTACTCATGACTTTGCAGGGTATTTTCCAGAGCTAAGTGTGGTGATGTATGCTTCTAGTTCAAACACTGAAAAGACTGATAGGGGAGTATTATGAGTTTGAGGCAGCCTAGGCTATAAAGCAAATAGTCTTTGTCTCATTGTTTCAGTGATATCTACTTAATTTTCTTAATATGGAATGTATTTAAGGAATGGGATCAATGTACTTAGGGATAAATTCCTAAGTTTAAGCATCTTCAATAAGTGGTTTACTTTCTGGATAGTCAGTTGGATCGAGCATTTATTTGGTAGCCATTATGAGGTTGTGCTTGATTCAAAGGATATACATGATCTATGTTTCTGCCTATTTTCCTGCAGATGACGAATTTTATTCTCTGTGCCAGTGACGGGATTTTGTTCTTTTTTATGGATGAATAAAACCTCACAGCATTATTCCATAATGACTCTTTGAAATATTTCTATTTATTTATTTTTTTGAAATATTTCTACATTAAATGTGGTTGTGTGTACATGGCAAACTATTTTTTGAGATTATTTCACTATGTAGCTCATGAGCTTCCTGTCTGTGAGTGCTTGGTAAGAGGCACTGGGAGTTGATATGTACAGCTGCTCTGCTATGTCCAGATGTTTTCCTGTAGTCATCCTTTTGCTTCTGGCTGTTACACTCTTTCTGCCTCCTATTCTTTGCTTTAGAAGAAGAGGGTATGATAGGTACAATCCATTTAGGGTTCAGCATTCTGCAGTCTCTTATTTTCTGCACCTTGGTCAATTGTCAGTTTCTGTGTTAATCACTATCTACTGCAAATAGAAGCTTCTCAGATGAGGGCTGAGAGATGCCCTGATCTATGGGAGTAGCAATTAATCACAGGAGTTGGTTTAATACTATGTGCATTTAGTAAAATGATAGGGGCAGGTTCTCAACTAAGGCTTCTAAGCTGTCTAGTTGTAGGTTTGTTCTTGGCCCAACAATGATGCCCAGGTATGTGTTTCATCTTGTTGAGTGGGACTTAGAGCCAATCAGAAAATTTTCGGTTTCTCTCATGATATTTATGGCACTATAACATGAGTGGGCATGGCTTGCCAGGCTAGTCTTGATTGTGGCTCCCAGGGTTCATGGATGGATCTAATTGATGATTATTTTTCTCCTCTGGTAGTGTGCTTTCACCTTGTGGCATTGGGACAGCTAGCCAGTAGGGACAAAGCTTCTAGGCTGTAGCAGCTTGAATTCTCCATGTTCTATGACTCAAATATATGGTCTTCAGCAATATGGCCCTGCTATTAAGTTCTAGAGGGCAGCCAAGAACAATGGCAGTGGTCTGTAATATTTGGGGATCTTTGGGACCTTCCCTTGAATGTCTCTCCCCATGAACCTTGTGGTGGTTTGAATAAGAATTGCCCTCAGCTGGGCAGTGGTGATACACACCTTTAATCCCAGAACTCAGGAGGCAAAGGCTGTTAGATTTCCGAGGCCATTCTGAACTACACAACACAGTGAGTTCCAGGACACCCAGGGCTACACAGAAAACCCCTTTCCAGAGGGGGGAAGAATATAGCCCTTAAAGGTTTATATATTTGAATGCTTAGCCATTTAGGGATTGGTACTATTTAAGAAAGATTATGTGGTATATATGGCCTTGTTGGAGAAAGTATGTCACTGGGGGTAGGTTTTTAGGTTCCAAAAGCCCAAGCAAGGCTGATTGGATTTCTCTTCCTGCTGCCTGTGGATCCAGGTGTAAAACTCTCATCTATTTCTTCAGCAACATGTCTGCCTGAATGCCACCATTCTCACTGTCATGATGATAATGGACTAAACTTCTGAAACTGTAAGCAAGCCCCAATTAAATACTTTCTTTTATAAGAATTGCTTTGGCCATAGTGACTCTTCAAAGCAGTAGAACCACTAAGATAAAAGTTGGTATCAGGGAGCACAGAATTGCTGTGAAAGGACCAACTGTCCTGCTTATTAGTGGAATGTGGACTTTGGGAGTTTGGATTAGGAAAGGAACTGAATATTTTAAGTGGTGCTTAATATGTTATTCTAGTAGAAACAAGGAAGATACTGCCGAGGGTGATTTGAACTGTAGGGTCCCAGTTCAAGAAATTTCTGAGGGGAAGAACATTGCTAAATGGCTGGAGACTGTTCTTACAATATTTTGGCAAAGAATGTGGCTACTTACAGCTCTTTTCCTAAATTTTTTTTCTGAGACTAAATTGAGTTTTGGATTACTGAAATTGGCAGTGGAGATTTTAAGACAGCCTAGTATTGACTGTGTTACTTGGTTATTAGTGGCCACTTTTATGTAGATGTATAATGAAAAGGAGCAAACTGGGTAAAGAAGAATTAAAAAATGTACACTTTGAGGAGAAAAGGAACACCAGGAAGAATAATGGAGCTAAGTCTAGTGCTCAAGGACTTAAAAAGTTTGAAGAAAAGCCTGATGCTAAATGGAAAACAGGGAGTAGTGATCTCAGGACAAGATTCTACCCATCTAAATGTCCAACTTGTGAAAAGAAATTAAAGACAAGCTTAAACATTGAAGGACTCAGCAACAGAAAGTTGATGAAGATGAAATTGAAGGAGGGAGAAATTCTAGCCCCAGCCAGATATAGAGCATGGATCATATGGTTTTGGCTTTAGAGTCTAGGATGTAAGAAAGATGCCGTGTAATCTCCCTCCATGGCTAAGGAAAGCCAGTGAGGTCAGATTATGTGTCAGAGCTGTTCCCGCATGGAAATCCAGAGAAGCCATTGCATGAAGCTGTGAAGGTAAAGCCTGGATTGTGTTAGAGACCCAATGATGTTGGAGATGCTCATGTTGTGGGATGCCTGCCCAGAAGAGCTGCAGAGCTGGTGTGGAAACAGTCCAAGAGAGAGACCTGTGCTGTAGTAAACAAAGCTGAAAGGAGTTGGAGCTCTGAAGAGTGCCTTGAAATCAGACATGCTGAATTTCGAGTTTGCCCTCCTGGTTTGCAGTCCTGCTTTGGTCCACTGCTTCTTCATTTATTCTGCTTCCTCTCTTTCCTTTTAGAATAGCAATGTATGTTTTGTTCCGTTGTCTGTTGTTCACTACTTTTTGATTTTGATTTTATGGGGGGCTATGATTAAGAGAATGCCATGAATCTCAGAGACTTTGAACTTTGTACTTTTAAACAATGCTGAGACTGAACTATGGGAACTTTTGAAATTAAACTGAATGAATGCATTTTTGCATTATGATATGTGTATAAGCCTATGGGGGCAGGGAGTAGGAAGTGCTGGCTTAAATAAGAATGTCTCCCGTTGGCTTATATATTTGAATAATTAGTCATCAGAGAGTGGCACTTTTTGAGAAGGATTAGGAGGTGTGACTTTGTTGGAAGAAGTATGGCCTAATTGGAGGAAGTGTATCATGGGGGGGGGGGGGGCTTTGAGTTTCTGAAAGCTCAGGCCAGGCCTACAGATTTGCTCTCTGTGAATTTGGATGGAGAACTTTCACCTACTTCTCCAGCCCCATGTCCGCCAACATGCCTCCATACTCCCTGCTGTGATGATAGTGGACTAAACCTCTGAAACTGTAAGCAAGTTCAAAATAAATGCTTTCTTTTATAAAAGTTGGGGTGGTCATATTGTATCTTCACAGCAATAGAACACTGACTAAGACTTTAGCAGTTTTTTTTAAATGTTTATGGGGACCCCAAATGAAACATGCATAGCTTAATATTCAAAGCTAACATCCACAGATGAGAGAAAACATATGGCATTTGTCTTTTTTTAGTCTGAGTTGTCTTCTTCAGAATGATTGGTTCTAGTTCCATTTAGGCACCTGTGAATTTTATAATTTGATGTGGAATTTGTTTATTTTAGACTTTATTATAAAAACATATAAAGACTATAGAACTCAGTGAGCTTCTATACTGTTAGAGTAGTCATTCAGGACAGAAATTGTGGAGCTTAACATTGGGTTTTAAACTATCACTACCAAATATATTTTCGTGCACTTATCCATTAATACCATTTTTCTTAATAGCTTAATAATATCCCAGTGTATAAATATATAATATTTCGTTACCCATAAGTTGATGGACATCTAGGATTTTTGTATTTTCTGGCTGTTGTGAGTAGAGAATCAAAGAACCTGGATGAGCAGCTATCTCTCAATTAGGGTATGGAGTCCTTTGGGTATATATCACATGGTATATCTATATTTAGCTTTTGGAAAAACCTCCAAACTGGTTTCTGTCTAATGATTTTGCTAAGTTTACTAACTCTAATCCTTTTACTTACCTTTGGGACTTTCTACATATAAATTTGTGTCTTTTGTGGACAAAATAACTTTTCTTCTTCCTTTTTATTATTAATACATTTTATTTCTTTTACTTGCTAAATTTCGTTGGCTAGAACTTCCAATACTATGTTAAATAGGAGTATAAAAACCATCCTCAATACCCTTACTCCACTGTTGACTTGTTTGCGATGATATTGACCAGCCAAAATACAGGATCCACTGCTATACTAGTGGCAAATCTGTTATGCAGTAACCAAGCACTTTGTGATTGGATTTGTTGCCCATTCCACACAAAGGAATTCATGTCTGGTACTGCAAACATGGACAGAGCCCATGGTTGAGGGTAGCATAGTTCCTACTGGGGAAGCTACTGCTTTTGTTTTACCAAGTGTGTCCATCATCTAGGTAATTCAATATGCTTGTCACATTGCCTTCTAAAAGCTACATTCATGACTATAGAATAGTGCCGCTGGCAAGATTGCTCAGCAAAGTTGCTTCACGGAGTAGTCAACACTGAGTGCAGAGACTCATAACTCATTAAAATGCTGAGAACAAATGAAAGTTGAGTGTTGCACCATAAATGGGCCAGTTCTCTCAGACTTCATTGCTCAACATCGTGTAAGAAGGGATGGAGGATGGAGTAGGGAGTGGTATGGAACCACATCTTCCAGGAATGGTTTGTCTGTTGTGCTCTTGAGCTCACAGAAACCATGATTACTTGTGTACGAATTGAACTTACCAATACCCTGTCCTGGAAGAGGGAGGGGATCCTGAGCTCCCACACTTTCTGAGGCGTTCTAAATAGTTAGCAGTTTACGAGGAATGGAAAGACACTTTCTTCAGTGGTGTGGCTACTGTGAAAATGCCCATGTACTTATAAATGACACAAATGAAATTCGATGGGTCACACATACACAGAAAAGAGATGAAAGTAAAAGAAAGAGCATATTTATGGAGAATGAGATTAGGCAGTATTGATTGGGCAAGATGTGATAATAGGGGTGAATATGATCAAAATACTATTAAGTGTATATACAAAAATACCCTACTATTTGGCAGATGTGTATTTTTTAGAGAAACCTGCATAAGTTTTTTAAAGCTTTACTTTTATTATTTTTTATTATTTGTCTATGTGAGGGTATGCACATATGTGTGCAGATGTCCTTGGAGGCCTGAGGCTTCAGATCTCCCTGAAGCTGGAGTTATAAACAGGTGCTGGGAAATGACTTGGGAGCTCTTAACCACTGAACCATCTCTTCAGCCCCAAGCACCATAAATTTCATTGTATTCTAAGAAGACTCTACAAGGCTTTCAAAATTTAAGTCACTACTTTCAGTAGTTCCATTTTATGCAAATTGTACGTATTTTTATTAGTTCTTCATATCAAGCCAGTTAGTAACAGTTTACTTTAAAAATAAAACTAACTGGCTGGGCGGTGGTGGCGCACGCCTTTAATCCCAGCACTCGGGAGGCAGAGGCAGGCGGATCTCTGGGAGTTCGAGGCCTGCCTGGTCTACAAGAGCTAGTTCCAGGACAGGAACCAAAGCTACAGAGAAACCCTGTCTCGAAAAACCAA
>NC_022026.1:25188767-25197115 GCF_000317375.1 Microtus ochrogaster
TCACAGAGATCCACTTGCTTCTGCCTCCCGGGCACTGGGATTAAAGACAAAGGCACATGCCACCACACCCATCAAATTACTAGTTTCTTGAAACATTTTGCCATATCATCTTATTTTAATGCTCCTACAAACTTCTGAGCAATATATTATTGCCATCTTACAACCGTAGAAGCCAAAGGCAAATAATAGTATCTGATCAAGAACCAAGACTAAAATATTCAATCTTATACATATTTTCACTATGTCATTCTATCTTGGAAAAGCATAGGGCCCTGCCAGGTGGCAGTATGAGGAGCCATTTAAACTAATTAATTGTTAAATATAAAGGGGCACATTTGTGAAAAGAGCACTCTGTTTTCATAATTAAAAGCAGTCAATGTGACCAAACCCAGCAATCTCTTAGGTATTTTCATTGTGTCAACTACCTTAGATTCTACAATAACACCTATCAACTTTAATTTTATCCCAATTAAGTGTTGGGTGTAAGCCAGGAGTATTATTGAATGCCTACAACTAATCTCAGTACTTGAGTTTAGCAGTTCAAGGCTAGTCCTACATGCGACCCTGTCTCAAAAAATTGAAACCAAGCCAAACCCAAATAAGGAAGCTATGGTTCCACATGCAGTAACTGCAGCACTCAGGCGGCTGAGGAAGATGATTTCCGCAAGTTCGAGGATAACCAGTGATGTATAGTAAGAGTATGTTTTAAAAACAAAATCAACCACAAAAGCCACCAAATTCTTAGTGGAAGTGGGGTTACTGTGCATCATGCAGGTTAGTATAGATACCAATATAGTGGATAACATTTTGTTCTTGCTTGTCTATTACTTGCCTTCACAACGACTCAAAGCTAATTGGAACTTTTGTTCTACCATTTCAAATTTTATTAAAGATATTGTTGGATTTTTTTTTAGTGTTTTGGATGTTATTGAGTGTTTTTCCCACATGTATATTCATATACCACATGCCTGTCTGGTTCCAACAGAGGTCAGAAGACGGCATCAGATCCTTTGTAGCTGGAATTTAGGGATGGCTGGGAACCATCATGTCAGTGTTGGAAACTGAGCCCATTCCTTTGCAAGTGCAACACGTGCTCTTTACTGTTGAGCCGTCTCTCCAGCCTCTCATTTCTTCCTTTCTTTTCCCCGCTTTGAATGCCCTTTTAGTTTCAACTCCAGGTTAAATATGCTGCATCAATTCTTCTTATGCACTTCCTGGGCAAACTAGATCCCTTGTAGAATTCACAAGGAGTTTCTTATACTGGAGACAAGTGGTTCTGGCTGACATTGAGAATATACTTATTTTAGAGGAAAACATTGTGACCCACTTACATGGTTGTTTGACATCAGTGTCCCACTCTGAGTGAGCAACAATATTTGTTTCAGTATGTTTTAGAACTCTCTGGTGGTATATAGCAATAACACTAAAACCCGAAGCCCCAACACCTTTCCCAACATTTAATATTCTAGTTTAGTAAACTGGGAGTAAATGGCTTATATTTTAAAATGTGTTTAGAGTTCTTCCCTAACCCTTGGCCTCTTATATATAGCACTGACTTGTGAGTTGTTCGCATGTGGTTTCTATATGCTCAATCTTGGTAGGCAGAAGCTGACTCTTATGTACTCTCTGCCTTCCTAGTACTCACAGCAGTGTCTGCCCCACAATCTGTGCTTTTAGAGAATTCACTCACTCACTCATCCATTCATTCATCAATTCATTCAACCGCTGTCCTGTGCAAGGTGTCTTTTAGGTGCTGGAGATAGGAGGTTCTGGCTGTCACTGAGAATATAATATCATTTTTGAGTAAAATATTGCGACTCACACATGTAGTCATTTGATTGGTGTCAAGTGCTGAGGGCAGACACATTCTCTTTTTTCTTTACTTGAAATACGTTTCCTACTGAGCAAGCAACAGTATTTGTTGACAATAATGAATTTCATATTCTTCACAAGGCTCTGTATGTAATTCTCAGCCCTCTCCCACATAAAAATTTTAAACAAATATCTAAATTATTGAAAGCATGTATTCATCACTGTGAGCTGCACAACCTTTCAGTATTTTGAGGTTTCTTTGATGATATTGACACTATATTTTATATGTTGAATAATGAAGTGTATTAAAATTCATGAGACTTGCATATACTAGTGAACTAGTGTTTCCCAAGTGAGCAATGAATGGTGCTATAAAATTACACATATGTGAAAGTCAGTCATGGGTTTCAATCCGTTCAAAATCCAAGATAGATCAGTTTGTTACTGAAGATATGAAAGGGTCATTGATACAGTTTCTGATTTACACATTGCCACCAATCTTTGAGAAACTACTCTTTGTAAGATTTTGATTGGCTTTGTACTTTGCACATAATCTGAATGTATTTCTCAAAAGTTCATGTGTTGGAAGTGTGATTAGTAGTCCGGCTATGTTGAAAGGCTGTGGAGTGTTTACAAGATTGTCTGAATAGAAGGGAATTCGGTACTCAGGGGCCAGCCACCCAGCCACACAGCTGCCACAGAGGAAGAGTGAAAGTAAGATACACAGAAATAGAAAAAGGAAAAAGCCCAGAGGCAGAAGGTAGACGGAATAATTTAAGATAAGAAAAACTAGCTAGAAACAAGCCAAGCTAAGGCCGGACATATATAAGATAGAATAAGGCTCTGTGTTTGATTTATTTGGGAACTGGGTGGTGCCCCCCCCAAGCCAAAAAAGAGTAAAACTTCACACAACAAAATACTGGTAGCATTGTCCTTAATAGGCATTAATGTAATTCTTTTAGGACCTTCAGTTATTTTTCATGAGAGGGCAACAGTGACCCTATCTGGCTTCCTGTCTTGCCATGTAACAGCTCTGTTCCTCTTGCATGTACTCCTACCATGTTACCATCTTCTATATTGTGATGTTGCCAGAATGTCCTTACAGGTCCTGAAACAGGCGAGGAGTCCTAATTTTAGACTTTCAACTCCCAAAATGCCGACCTGAACCTCACCCATTACATTCCAAACCTTGTTTCTTACATATTCTCTAAACCTAGGTGTTCTGTTGTAACAAAGTGTGGCAGCCAGAATGGGAAAAGGTTTTCCCCTACTCTACAGCTGACAGAGGGCTAATATCCAAACTATATAAAGAACTAAAAAAAAAACCTAGAAATTCATAAACCAAATAATCCAATTAAAAATGGTGTACAGATCTAAACAGAGAATTGTCAGCAAAGGGATCTCAAATGGCCCAGAAACACTCAGGAAATGTTCAACAAACATCCTTAGCCATCAGGGAAATGCAAATCAAAACAACTCTGACATTCCATCTTACACCTATCAGAATGACTAAGGTCAAAACCACAAGTGTCAGCTCATGCTGGAGAGGATGTGGGACAAAGGGAACACTCCTCCATTGCCGAGGGGAGGACAAACGTGTACAGTCACTTGGGAAGTCAATATGATGGTTTCTCAGAAAATTAGGATTTGATCTACTTCAAGACCCAGAGATACCACTCCTGGGCATATATACCTAAAGGACGCTCCAACATACCACAAGGACACTTGCTCAACTATGTTCATTGCAGCTTTATTTGTAATAGCTAGAAACGAGAAACAACTTAGATGTTGAATAATGAAAATGGATAAAAAAATGTACATTTATACAATGGAGTAATATTCAGCTGTTAAAAACAATGACATCATAAAATTTGCTGGCAAATGGATGGAACTAGATAAAAGCAATCATCCTGAATGAGGTAAATCTAGATGAGAAAGACAAATATAAAGGAATATTAGCTGTAACGTAAAAGATAATTATGTTACAATCCACAGATCCAGGGAGGCCACGTCGCAAGGAGAGTTCAAGGGGGGTGACTTGGAATGGAGAAATAGAATAGACTACACCAGTGAACTGGGGACAGGTGGCATTGGGAACAGTAAGGATCAGGTGGGGGGAGGGAGAAAATCCTAGGAGAAATGACTAGAATTGGGAGACATTCAGGAGTGAGGTAGAAACCTAGTGCAGTTGAAACTCCATGAAATCTATTAGAGTAACCCTAGCAAAGACTCCTAGTAATGGGGGTCATGGAGCCTGAACCAACCATCTTCTGTAACCAGGAAGGGCCCCAAGTGAAGGGATTGGGACACCAACCCAGCCACAAAACCTTTGACCTACTGTTTGTCCTGCCTGCAGAGTGTTCTGGGACTGGAGCCTAGCTGAAGCCTCATCAGCAACCAGAGAGAGACTGATGGGAGCAGATGCAGAATACCACAGCCAAACATTAGGCAGAGCTTGGGGAGTTCTGCCTAGGAGGGGGACAAAGGATTGGAGTAACCGGAGGAGTCAGGGACCCCGTGAGAACACGACCCTTAGAATCAACTGACTGGGACTTATGGGTTGCAGAGATCAGGGAGCCTGTAGGAGTCTGATGCAGGTCCTCTGTTTACTTGTAGGATAGAATTCCTAACAGTGGGAGTGAGGGCTGTCTCTGACTCCTTTGTCTGCTTGTGGGACCCTATTCCTCTTACTGGGTTGCCTTATCTAGCCTTGATTTGATGGTATGTGCCTGGTCTTACTGTAGCTTGTTGTGTTGTGTTTGGTCAATGTCCCTGGGAGGTCTGCTCTTGTCTGAGAGGAGGTCTTGGTGGGGTTCTCTGGGGAAGAGGGGAACTTTGGGGAGGTGGGTGGGGGGGAGACTGGGGAGAAGAGGGGAGGGGAAACTGCGTTTGGGATGTAATATATGAGAGAAGACAAAACAACAACAACAATAAATACAACAAAATAAAGTTTGGCATCAAAAAGGATTGCTACAATTATCTGAAAGGTTTTTCCCATACCTTTTCCAGCTACATGTTTATGAGAAGACAAGATTCATATGTCCTCAATCAAAAAAAAAAAACCCACCACCAACAAAAATATCCACATTCTAACGGAGTGAATGCACAAGCAAATATGATAGCATAGATATTTTATGTTAAGTCAGATGTTAAACATATTTGCAAAATTGTAACTTAATTCCAATTCTAATGTATTTATTATTTTATAGCACTGGAGAAGTAGGGGCAGGAAGATCAGGAGCTGAAGGCCTGTCTTGGCTCATGATGAATTGGAGGTCATTCTAGGGTACATCGGACCCTGAATCAAGGCAAAAAAACAGAAGATATTATTTGTAATCAGTTTTCACAGCTGAATATTTATTTTATAAAGCTTTATAGGTTAACTAGTTTTATGTAGTTTGAACTACAAATGGTAAAGTAGTTTGCAGTAATAAAAATGTGGTACTTTGGGGCTGGAGAGATGGCTTAGTGGTTGAAAGTACTTTTTGTCCTTGCAAAGAACGCAGGTTTGATTTCCAGCACCTATATGGTAGCTCACAATCCCCTGCAATTCCAGTCCCACGGGAATCTAATGCCCTCTTCTGACTTGAGGTGCTAGCCATACATGTGTTGCATAGATGTATATAATATTCTGCCAAAACACCCATGTACATAAAATAATAAAATAAATCTAAAAAGTATTGTAAAGAATGTGGTACCAGTCAATCCAAAGTAAGGGCAGATTTCCATATTGTATAGCTTTCTGAATAGTCAGGCCGTTCCAAGTATAAACCTCATTAAGAAATGAGGCTTAAGTTTTGTTTCTTTTTTCATACATTCAATATTATTGCAATGTCAGTAGCCTAATTGTAGTTTTTTTGTGGTTAGGAGTCAGTCTCTATTTCTGAAAGGAATGAACCTGTATATTTCATAGGGAATTCTTAGACATAGTATAGTACTTAGTATATGGTAGATATATTACAGCTAATATCGACAACATTGAATATCAAATACAAAGTAATTAAAAGTTCTATAATTATTGTATGCAAAATAATTTTACCTTATTTATTATTTATATTACCTAATTTATTCTAAGGGAAACAAAAATTATATATATATATATTTATAAAGCTGTTTTTGGTGCAATACACCAACATTATCTGCATATAGCAAACCAAAATTGTGTATTTAGTTTCACTGTAACTAACAGTATGCAAAAAGAATTTCTACCTTATTTAATTAAATATATCTTAAGTGAACCTAAAATTATATTCTATAAACTTAAAGTTTTTCTGGTGCCATACATCAATCATATTTGCAAATAGCAAAGCAAAATTTTGTATAAAGGAATGCTTTCCACCAAGCAACAAGATGCAGTTCACTTTTGAAATGGCGAGGCATATTTAAAACACACTAGGACTAACTTATAGATCTAAAACATTCTAGGACTAACTTTTAACTTTGCCATTCCTATTTACACTACTCAGTTATGCACGGATACTGCAGTATAAGCTTACTTCAAGAGACAGAGGTCTCTTAATGCTAAGTGAGTAAGAGCTGGACATACATAACAAAGGAAGAACAAGCTGAGATTTCAGCATGAACCATAGGTGCACATTGAGATTTTTCATCAGTAATATTTTTCCTAAAAGTGTTTTTTCCTTTTTAATTGTTTTAGAATTTCTCATTCCTAGGGTATTTTTACCTCTCCTCCTGGAGACACAAAAGAAATGTCTCAGATCTTTATATATATCTCTATTTAGAAAGGGATGTGATTCTGGCTAATATCCCTTTAGATTCTTTGTTCTGGAAGGAAAATAAGTAAATAAAGCAAATATCACATCAAAAGGGAAAAAATGAGGAAAAAAATAATTTCAGAGTTTGTTACCTCCGAAGAATGGAATAGATATTTTAATATAGTACTAGCCAACAAGTGCTCACCATTCCCTTTTCATATTTGCTTGTATATGGATATAAGGATATTTGATTAAAGTTACTTTGCAGTTAGATATTTTAAAGTCATAGGTCTTTAAAACTTGTTGGTAATAGATATCTTGAGTGTTCCACTCCTACTTTTATGCATGAGATATAGGTGAACTTGTTTCAGGCTTTAAGGGTAGGTATTTCTAACTGGGAACCAGTGATATCCTAATGTTCTGCTTAAACCAGTCCCAGGGTCATCTGTGACAGTCCTAGCAATCAGTACTCAATTTTTTTCTGCAAGTATTTTAACATGGCCTCTATCCCCTCTGCAGAGCCCCAAATATTTTTTAGCACTTCGCACTCCCTCTCATTGGCCTCCTCCAACTTCATCTTGGTGGTAAAGCGCAGTAGGGCTTTGGACTCTTCCAGGACAACTGTATTACATGAGGCGAGCTCCTTGATTCGAATCATGACTTCCTGGCTGAAGGTCTGTGGCCAAAATACCTGGGAGACCAGGCCCTTCTTACAAGCTTCCTGTGCTGTTAGTTTCTGCCCACTGAGCAACATTGCATTTGCAGAGTCTTCTCCCATAGTATTGGGAAATGTAAAGCTCGAACAGCCATCTGGACTCTGTCCAAAGGTGGTATAGGGGGTTTGAAACCAAGCCTTTTCACTAGCCCAAACCACATCACAAAGAGGCAGTATAGATGCTCCCAGGCCAAGGGCTGGGCCATTGACTGCTGCAATAATAGGCTTCTTAAACTGAATGAACGTATTCACAAAATTTTTGATCATTTCTGCCATTTTAGCACTTTCTCTTTTCTTGTTCACTGTGAGGCGCTGTATAAAATAAGTAAAGTCCAGTCCAAAGCAGAAGACATTGCCAATTGCGCTGAGAAGTACCAGCTTGCTGTCATCAACAGCAGCCTTGTTGAGAGCATCCTGAAGTTCTTTCATCACTTCTAGATTTAGTGAGTTATTTTCTGATGATTTTGTGGATAACAAGATGTGGGTGAAGCCATCTTGCTTCCTCACCACGATATCTCTGAATCTGGAGGAACTCTCCACCAGCCTTACACTGAAACGCCTTTCAGAAGGCCTTCTCTTGCCAGTACATCTTGGCCTGTTCTCATCAGGTTTTTCTGGAGCACTTGTCTCCTTGGTAGTCGTTTCTGTAACTGTTTGTTTTATGTTACTTGCATCCCCTGATGGAGATTGTCCTGTAGTAGCAATAGTTAAAGGTGCGGCCAGGTCTGTGGTCATGGGGCAGGATGAAGATTGACCTTTGTTGGTAACAGCCAACTGCGACCTTGTTGCTGCCATCACTTGGCCAGACAGAGATTGACTTCTTTTGGCAGCTATTAAGTGCTTGGCAGTGGAGGCAATTACCAAACCAGACATCGATCGACTCTTTCTGGTAACTGCTAAGTCTTTCTCCTTGGCTGTGGTCACTGGGCCAGGTTCACTTTTGGCACCTGTCAAGTGTGTGGCTGTATCTGTGGTCACCAGGTTGGATGGAAATTCATTCTTTCTGCGACTGGCCAGTCGCGTGGTTATAGTTGTGGAACTTTTTTGGTCAACAGCCAAGCCTGTGGCCATGGCTTTGGTTACTGGACCAGTTGAGGACTGACTTT
>NC_022026.1:25198705-25229752 GCF_000317375.1 Microtus ochrogaster
TAGCCATGGCTCTGGTCATTAGGCATGGTGAAGATTGGCTCTTTCTGCCACCAGTCAAGTATGTGGACCTGGTTTTTGGCACCGGGCCAGACGAACATTCGTCCATGGTTGTAGTCACTGGTCTAAACAAAGGCTGGCTTTTTCTGGCAACAGACAAGCGTGTAGCCATGGCTCTGGTCATTAGGCATGGTGAAGATTGGCTCTTTCTGCCAATAGTCAAGTACGTGGACATGGTTTTTGGCACGGGGCCAGATAAAGACTGGCCCTTTCTGTTGACAGACGAACGTTCGTCCATGGTTGTAGTCACTGTAGGGCTAGACAAAGGCTGGCTTTTTCTGGCAACGGCCGAGCGCGTTGCCATGGCTACCGTCACTCGGCCAGAGGCCTGTGGGTTTCTTCGTGAATTTCTACCACTTGCGACTTTCTCACCAAGGCCCAGTAAAACCTCATTGGGTTCCTCCGTGGCTACTTTCTGTGTTAGTATGTCCTGGTGACCCTTCTCGGTTTGACGCGGTTTCTTGGGGCTCTTAGTTTGAAGGCCAGACGCCATTTTCCTTTTCTTAACTGAGCGGCTAGGAACGCATATCTCCACACCTGAGGTCATGGAGCTCCTGCTCTTTGCTTTTGAAAGTCGGGGCATTTTTCTTGACTTTCTTTTAGGCATTTGAAAACAAGTCTTTAAACTTGGTGGTATTAGGAAAAGCTATTGACTGACCTGAAGATCGACTGACTTTCTGGCGTTGCTGTTTAGGGCCCCGTCGGCAGCGTCAAGCAGCTGTTCTGTCGCCCTCCGTCTAGCTCTTCTAGAGCAACGACGGACTGTGTGTTGCACTCAACAGGGCCTACTTCCGTTTCATAGATGAGATCCTAACTGTTCTAGCCTTTCCATGGGGCTAGAATAGTCTGGTTTGCATTTCTTGTTATTTTTTTTTAGTGATTGTTATTTATGAGCCATTTTACTCCTTTCCATATATACGTAAGCAATTAATAGTGAGAAACCAGTGCTAATCAAGAGAACAGTGACTGAAAAAGTTCCTGTTTTTTACTCACAGTTCTTTGTTTATGGGTACCACATTTATTTATTTACCTACTCATCCAATTGAGGAAATTTTGTTGCTTCCAAGTTTTATCACTCACGAATAATGCTGCTATAAATGTCTTTGTGCAGATTTTTGGGTGAACATATTTTAAGAGTTTTGAACATTTTTGTTTCCTAGAAAAATTTTAATTAAAAAATTAGTACACAAAACAACGGGCTTAATTATAAGATATTTGCTCATACATAGCACAGATTTTGCAAAAATATGACTTTCAATACATAGCACAGATTTTGAAAAAATATGACTCTCACAAAAATGCCTGTCATGCTTGCAGTAGTTATGCTAATGTTCTCTACATCATTTCAACTGCAGTATAAGTGCCACCCAGGTGAGCCCTGGTCATACATTTTTGACGTGGTAAAATATCAAGGACTGAAATTGAAATCGCTGTTTTTTTATGTATTGCTAGTTTTAAAATATTATTAATATTTTCAGACAGGCTCATCTTGCTATATTATTAATATTTTCAGACATGTTATCTTACTATATTGTTATTAATATTTTCAGACAGGGTCTTACTACGTAGACTAGACTGAGCTGGAATTCACTATATAACCTGGGCTGGCCTCAAATGAAAGATCTTCCTGCATCAATCTCCCAGAGCTTGGATTGTAGGTTTGATATGCCATGCCAAGCTATTGTTTAATTTTAGAAGAGGATTAAATTGTCTTCCCAACTGGCTGCACCCATTTTGCATTCCCACCAACAATGAGAATTCTAATCTTCCATATCCTCATCAGTTTATAATTTTGAACATATTTTCATGTGTGCATATGTATTCTATGTATAGGCATGAGCATAGATTGTCTTACAATTTTTTCAATTAGGTTATTTGTTTTTTATTGTTAATTTTTAAGACCTCTCTGTATGTTTTGGATAGCAGACTTTTTAAAATCATATCTTTTGCAAATTTTTTTTAGTCTGTAGCTTATGTTTCTTGACATTGTCTTTCACAGAGCAGAAGCTTTAAAAAATTAATTAATTAAATTAATTATCAACTGTTTCTTTCATCAGTTATTCTTTTTTTGTGGGTAGGGGGAATGTTGAGACAGCACTTCTCTGTGTAGCCCTGGCTGTCCTAGAATTCACTCTGCAGAGCAGCCTGGCCAAGTGCTGGAATTAAAGACATGCAGTACCACCACCCAGCTCATCAATTATTCTTTGATATTGTCTGTAAAATGTCATTGCCATATTTAAGGCCATTCTGGTTTTTCCTTAAATTATTTTTCAGGTGTTTTTTGTTTTACATTCTTTTATGGTCAGGGGGTCCGAAAAGAGGATCGATCTTTCTTTCTTTCTTTCTTTCTTTCTTTCTTTCTTTCTTTCTTTCTTTCTTTCTTTCTTTCTTTCTTTCTTTCTTTCTTTCTTTCTTTCTTGACATGGTTTCTCAAAACCTATCTTTGGCTGTCCTGGAACTTACTCTGTAGAGCAGGATAGCCTTGAACTTACAGAGATTCACATGTCTCTTCCTCCTGAGTGCTGGGATTAAAGGCATGCACCACCAGGCCCAGCTACTTTGGAGGATTTCAATCTTGTAGAATTTATCAAGGCTTATTTATTGTTGTACTGAATCATATATCCTGGGAAATTTCTTCGTGAACTTGAGAAAACTGTAGTTTCTTAGTAGAAATGCTTAAAAGTCTTTATAGATGTATGTTGTATCTTACATGTTTGCAGGTACAGGTGGTATGAGCTGCCACGTGATCAGTAAGAACCAACCTTAGGTCCTCTGTAAGAGCATTAAGGTAGAGTTGACATTAATGATTTTTTTCCAATTACGTTGTATCTATTTATGGAAAATAAATTTTTTCATATATTCTGATTACTGTTTCTCCTCCCCAAACTCCTTCCATCTCCTCCCCACCTTGTTAGAAAACAAACAAACAACTTAAAAAACAAAACAGAATTGGCCCAAACAAGCAAACAAAAAGCGAAAGAATCATGTACAAAAGAGACACACTCATTTGTACACACAGAAATCCCATAAAACCACAGAATATGTAACCATAATATAGAAGAAGAAGACCTGTAATGTAAAAAAGTTGTACAGATACAGCCTTATGAGACAACTTTAAAAAACTGAGTTTGTTTTGTATTAACCATCTACTGTGGGCATGGGATCTGGCCTTAAGTGTGGTTTGTATACTCAATGAGATCCAGTTGGAGAAAACTAATTTTTCCTTTCCAAGTGGTTATCAACTGGAGATAGCTTTGCTTAGGGATGGGGGCTTGTGTCCACTTCCCTTCTCAGCTGGGACCCCGTATGGTTTAGACCCATGCCGGCTCTATACATTCTGCCACAGGCTCTGCTAGTTCCTGTGTGTGTTTGCTCTGTTGGCCTTTGTTTCCTTGGTGTCCTCCATTCCCATTTGCTCTTATAATCTTTCTGCCTCCTCTTCCACAAAGTTCCCTGATCTCTGAGTGGAAGAATTTGATGAAGACATCCTGTTTGGCAATGTGTGTTTTAAGGTACCTCACTTTCTGCATGTTGTCCAGTGGTGAGCCTCTGCATTTGGTTTTATCTACTGTGGGAGGAAGCTTCCTTAATGATGACTGTGCAAGACACTGATGTATGAATACAGAAGAATGTCTTTTGGAGTCACTTCTTCACTATGTACCTTTAACAAAATAGTAGTATTTGAGTTTTCCCTTGGCCCATAGCCTATCTAGCCTCAGCTTCTTAGCCATTCCAAGCACTGTCAGGGATGGGTTACATTTCATAGAGTGGTCCTTAAATCCAACCAGATATTACCTGGTTACTCCCACAAACTTTGTGCCACTATTGCAGCAGAACATCTTTCAGGTAGGTCATCATTGTAGACTGTAGGGTCGATAGCTTGTGTTTTGTTTGTCTTTCCCCTTTGTTAGTGTACAGAGTACCTTAAAGTACTCGAGATACTAGTCAGTAGGAGTGAAGGCTCTAGGTAGGCACCAGCTCCACTTCTCCATGTTCAATGAGTTGTGTAGGCATCGTTTTCAGCAATAAAGCCTTACCATTAGTTGGTGAAGAGCAACCAATAGTTTTGGTGATAGTCTAGTATGTTTGAAAATTTTCTTAGAGTCCTCTTGGCCAACAATTTGATTAGATATAATTCATAACCAGAACTGGAGGTTTCATTTGGTGGCAAGAGATGTCTAGTAGGAGCTTTGTCTCCCCTGTTACTTTGTTATTCCATTTTGATTTCTTTCACATATGTATATATTTGAAGAAGCTTTTACTGTATTAGGTCTCTAACAGCCCCTCGAATCGCCTGTAGTTTTAGCTGCCCCTCACCGTATTCCCTTCCTTACACCTTTCTTCCTTTTTACTCCCTGTTTGATCCTTCCGTTCCAGTCCCCTCTACTGTCCTTCTATAACTGTCTATTCTATTTTCCCTTCTTAGGTAGATCTATCCCCTCATCAAGCCCCTTACGCTGTACCAGACCTCTGGTTATGTTGAGTATAGCCTGTTTATTGATAACAACTAATATCTACACATAAATGAGTACGTACCATGTGTGTCATTTTGGGTCTGGATTAACTCAGGATGACTTTTTTCTAGCTCCATCCATCCATTCATTCATTCTAACTCCATTACCTGCAAATTTCATCATTTTTTAAACAGCTGAGTAATATTTCATTGTGCAAATGTAATGCACTTTCTTTATCCACCTTTTTGTTGAGGGAAATCTAGGTCATTTCCAATTTTTGACTATTATCAATAAGTAGAGCAGCAATGAATATGGTTCAGAAAGTGTGTCTCTGGTAGGTTGGAGAGTCCTTTGGCTGTATGCACAAGAGCCGTGTAGCTGGATATTGAGGTAGGTCTGTACTGTCCACACTATGGGACTGTATGTGAGCTAGAAAAGGGCCGGAAATTGACACACACACAAATACAGAGACAAGGGGAAACGGGTCATCCTTGAAACAAGAATGCCAAGAATGCCAGCTTTATTGTAATATGGAGCAGCTTATATAGTGCTCTGGCCATGCCTCAGCTCTCGGGATCTTTCAGCTGCAGCCACCAGAAACTGCTCTCCTGTCTCATACTCAGAGCAGCTGTAAACCCAGGAAAACAAAGCAGCTGCAAGCATAACAAATTGTTTACAGGAAATTCAGGGTCTGGGAGTCCACAGCCCCCAACAGCTCCCCCTTTTCTATATAATTAGCACTAACTTTTTTAACTGGCCTGGCTGTGGCACAAGTATGATGGAAAAAAGGAGAGCAACTAACCATATGCAAATCTCACAAGAAATCCAACTGCTCTTATAAGCTGGAAAATGCCCTAGTGAGCGTATTCATTCTACGTTAAACATGAATGATATTAAATGCTGGTGCTGGCTACAAGATAGTCACAGCAGCTGTCTGGTTGATGACAATTCCAGCTGCCATGAAGGAGGCCTCAGCAGTGACAATAGTGGCCACCTGTGGTGATCTTGAAGTCTCAGCTAGGATGGCTCGGCAGCCTTCCTTGAACTCCAGATTATCCTGCCTCTGCCTCCTTCAGCAAATCCTCCAGCAAGCATCACCACAATCTGCCAGAGCAGCAGTCAGGCTTGGGGACCTTCCAGGGCTACTGCATGAGTTCCCTGGGTCCTATGGGAAAGCCTGCCTCTCACACAGCAGACTCTTGGGCATGTGGAGCCAGGAACCACTGCCCCGTTTCCCTCGCCCCACCCCTGCCTTCTCCATTTGCTGCACCAGATGGGCAGCCCAGCGGGGTCTGAGTGGCTCTGGCTTGCCTTGACTCCAGCACTTGTTGCCGCAGTTTCCAGTGCTCCTGGCACCACGACGGTGTCCCCCTCAGCCCTACAACCTCTAGTAAACAAATTTGGGAATTTGGGTATTGTTCTCTATACTACTTTCTGCTATTTATTGGGCGAAGTTCTTTGGGGGTATTCACAGCACCATTTCAGGAGGTCTTGGTGCATCAAACCGCATTAATCTGGAATGAATCCACATGTTCTCATTTTCTGTGGAAACAAAAGCAGAACCTCTTTTCCAAAGCAACATATCCTTAGACGCATATTTTAAAAAGTCAGGATACCTTTCTTAGCAGTTCTCAGAATCAAATCTCTCTCTCCAGTCAAGAAACCAAAAGACAAAACAATAATATACATAATCCAAATTCTCTGTGGACATTCTGTCTTTACATGGCTTATTTTTTTACTCCTTTTAATATGATTGCCTATACTCTGTCTCTTTAAAAACTTACTGTTTTCGTTCCATTCTTCCTTTTAATCTGACTGTCTATACTCCGTCTCTTTAAAAAATTACTCTTTTTATTCCATTCTTTTTGAGGCCTTTAATTCACTCTCCCTAATCCTGAGGGCGATCTCTCAGTGTGTCTCTAGTTCCTGATCTCACTTGGGGCCTCCACCTGTATGTGTCCGCATGTACTACATATCTGGACATGAGTCAGGTAAGGAGCTGGAGATTGACACACATAAATACAGAGACACAGGGACACAGGACATCCTTGAAACAAGAATGCCAAGAATGCCCCCTTTATTATGTTCAGGAGCAGCTTATATAGTGCTTTGCCCACGCCCCAGCTCTTGGGATCTTTCAGCTGCAGCCACCAGAAACCACTCTCCTGTCTCATGCTCAGAGCAGCTGCAAACACAGGAAAACAAGTTCTTTTGCTCAAAACAGCTGCAAACATAACAGGTTGTTTACAGGAAATTCAGGCTCTGGGGGTCTACAGCCCCCAACAAAGGTCCATTCCTACCTTCCTGAAGAACCACTACATTGATTTCCATAGTGACTATTCAAGTTTGCACTTCTACCCCAATACATAAGTATTTGCCTTTCTCTACAATGTTGCCAGTATGAGCTGTCATTTGTTTTATTGATTTTGACTATTCTGACAGGTGTAAGATGATGTCTCAAAGTAGTTGTGATTTGAATTTCCCTGATGACTAGGATATTAAATGTTTCTTTAAATGCTTACCAGTCATTTGCATTTCATCTTTTGAAGATTCTCTTTTTAGATATGTACCCCATTTTTAATTGGGTGATTTGTTTTCTCAATGTCTGGTTCTTTGCATTCCTTACGTATTTTAGATATTAGCCCTTCATGGGATGTGTAGTTGGTAAAGTATTTGTTCATTATCTAGCTTTCCAGTTTGTCCTTCACCACACAGAAGCCCTCAGTTGCTTGGTTAGAGTTACCCAATAATATTTTTGAGGCTATTATGAAAGGTCTTATTTTCCTAATTTCTTCCTTTGACAACTTGTCAAAAATCAGACAGCTCCTGATTTTTCTATTCTTCTACTTTGCTGAAAGTGTTTTCCAGCTGTTATCAGTTTCCTGATGGAATTCCTAGAGTCATTTCTATATCTTATCATCTCTAAATAAAGATACTTTGACTTCTTCCTATTTGAATCTCCTTGACTTCCTTTAATTATCTCATTGCTCTAGTTAGACTTCAAGTACTGTATTCAATAGGTATGGAGAAAGTGGACAATCTTGTCTTGTTCCTGATTGTAGTGGAATTGTTTTGAATTTCTCCCCATTTAATTTGATGTTGGCTATAGCCTTGCTGTATATTGCCTTTATTATATTTAGGTATGCCCTTTTTTTTACCCCTAATCTCTAGTACTTTTTTTTGTTTTATAGGGACAGGGTTTCTCTGTGTTATATTCCTAACTGTCGTGGACCTAGCTCGTGTAGACCAGAGTGGCCTTGAACTCACAGAGATCTGCCTGCCTCTGCCTCCAAGTGCTGTGATTAAAAGCATGCACCACCACCGGCCGGCTCTCATGTATGTTTCCATTATTTGTAGATTTTGTCTTTTCATAGCGTCCTAGATTTCCTGGATGTTTTGTGCCTGGATTTGTTTAGATTTAATATTTTCTTTAACTGAAGTATCCATTTCTTCTATCTTGTCTTCCATGACTGAGATTCTCTGTTTCCTCTCTTGTATTCTGCTGGTGGACTTACCTCTGAGGTTTTCGTTTGCTGTCCTAAACTTTTCATTCCCTGTTTTACCTTACTTTGGGCTTTCTTTAGTGTTTCTATTTTTCTTTGTTGTCTTAAACTATTGCTGGGGGCTCACGTCTTCCTTGGGGGAGCAGGTGAAAAAGCACAGTGTTAACGTCTCTGACAACAGGAGTCAGGTAGAAGGCATAGAGCAGACTAGTTTATTTAACAATGGAGAGAAGCTTATATACTCTCCCAGCACCTAGGCATTCGGATCCACTGACAGATGACATCGCATGGTCTCCCCTCATTAGCTAGGCATCGTCAGGACCTCTGACAGCACCTGTTGCTAGACCCTCAGGAAACATTGCTGGGTAGTCCCTCTTTAGCTAGGCATAGTCAGGACCCCGGATAGTACCAGGCAGACTCCAGGTTTGCTCCTTTTGGCTTGGTAGGCCTTAACTTCTTACATTCAAGTGTATTTATCATTCATTCTACTATTTGTTTGTGTTTTCACAGACTTCCTTAAAGGATTTATTCACACCCTCTTTAAGGTCTGTGAGTGTATTACCAGTGGCTATTTTGAAATCATTGACTTGTGCTTCAGCTATATTGCATTTTGCAGGGCCTACTGTAGTAGCATTGCTGGGTTCTGAAGGAGTCACATTGTCTTGGGTGTTAGTGATTGTGGCTTTGTGCTGGTGTCTCAGCGTCTGTGTTTGCGAGGACTGCGTTTCTAAGTGTTGATATCTGTTTTCTTTGGGTGGGTCTTAAGTTCCTTGTTTCTGCTGTCCTCTCCGGACCTTGGGAAAACAGTGACTATGGCTTTCTTGGTAGGGAGTGCTTCTGAGTCCCTTTCAGGTGTGGCCTCTGTGGGTCCCATATAAAATGTGTTTCCTGGTACTGGGGTCTGACAGGAAGAAATGTGGGTGGCCTAGAAGTAGTGCTGGGACTGAGAGGGTCCATAGGATGAAGGAAATCTTGATCTGCCTTGAGTTTAGGCAGAATCCCCAGGGAGTGGCATCTTTTACTGTGGTGGGGATGTGACTGAGGACAGGAAGGAGAGAAAATCACCTCCTGATTTTCAGATTGGTGTTGACAGAGGTCCCAGGTAGAAAGTACATCTAGGTATTGGTGGCTGACACAAAAAGATGGGGTGAGGGAGGAAGGCTGCATCCTGGAGAGGTTCTACACAGTTCCCAGGGAACAGAGGTAGAGAGGGAGCTGAGTTCTGTTACGGGGCTGGGTAAGACTAGGGAATTTGCAATGGGGGAGAGGAAGGAGAGTGAAAATCAGCCCTAGGTACTTTTAACAACTGAACCATACATATCTCCAGCCCCATTTTGTTTTGTTTGCATTTTTAAAGACTGAATCTCATGTGGCCCAGGCTGTTCTTGAACTGGCTATGTAGCCAAAACTAGCCTTGATTACTAATTTTTCTCCTGGTACCTCTCAAGTGATGGAATTAATAGGCATGGTTTTGTATAAAAAATTGCTTTGAGGCCATCTCCCATTTTGTTACTTGTTCCATGGTATATTTCAGGGAACAATTTGTACTAAATACATACTGTTTTGGAACACGAGCTATGGTTTTCTGTGTCTGTGTCATGGTGTTTTATTAAGAAGTGAACATTGACTTAGCAGGTAATGGCATAGGCAGCCTGGGTGTGATCCCCAGCACCCATATGATAGAAGGGAGAGGAGTGACTCCAGAAGGTGGCTCAGTGTTTCACAGCACTTGTCGCTCTTCCACAGGACCTGGGTTTCCTGGGTTTGGCTCCCGTTACCCATATGGCACCTTACAACTTCCATAACTACTGTGCCCGCTGATTTGATGCATTATTCCCAGCATGTTTTATAGACATATGTGCAGGCACACACAAACATACACTCAAAATAAAAAAATAAATAAAGTCTTTCAAAAGTATTTCTAAATAATAAAATGTGTCAGTTCTTAAAATTAAATCATTTAGTTTTCCGTACAGTTTACCATTGATTGTCCCTTGTTGTTTGTTTGTTTATTGACATTTTAGATTTACAATCATTCTGTAAAGCGGGTATTCTTTTTTTTGTAATGAACCTACTGAAGTCTGTGGTAGGTTAGTTCATTGACTGTTTAATGTTTGGATAACAGTTTCATTAAATAATTTGAACTAATACACTTACTAACCTTGACTTCAGCATGTCTTTTGTGTTTTGGGATATATCTTTAGCACTCAGCCAGACAGTTTATAATTTGACCTTTGCTTACCTTATGCTTTTCTTTGGCTTGTGCATGGTTAGTTAGTTTTGGATGACCAGGGACTTCTCAAGTCTCTCTTGGGCATTCACACATCTCAAGGCATGTATCTATTCGCATGCAAAAATGTCTTTCTATATTTCTAGTAATAGCTTGGGGCCTTTCAAAGGACCCTGCAAGCAAGCCATTCTCTGTTCTGTTATTCTCTAATTTTTTAACCAAATATCTTGATTACACTCTTACTAAACCAGTTTGCTAAGCTTCTTCCTGCTAATACAACTTAAAATAATTGTGAATGTTTGCTTTTTGACATTGTCATTAGTATCTTTTAGGCAGAATTAGTTTCAAGTCAGGACAATGAAGCTCTCTCTTGGGATCCGTCAAATTGGAGGAGTAGAGAACTCTTTTTAGAGTTGGGACTTAAAACCTTCAGGCACATTTTGCCCCCTCTGTGGCTTCTGAGCTGTTGGTTTGCAGTTATTGCAGTTGTGGTGGTGTTTCCAGTATTGCTGCAGAATGGGAAGACAATACTTTTCTTAGGATAACTTGAGTGTATCACAAAGGAATTCTGTTTTTTTCCCTTGAATAAACAATCCTCAACTTAAGTCTTTAGTTGTGTATTTGCAATAGATATGGTAAGAAATTAGCCAGGAGAGAGAAAAGAAAGGCTAAAGACTCAGTTTGACCTCAAGCAGTGAGAGCCATTTTTTTTTTTATTATTTTAAGAGGTTGTCACCCCAAGAGCCTGCTGGGAACAGGAGAATGTGCCTGCCATGTGGGATCTGAGAATCTGATTTTATAGTTGAGAGAAGGTAGCAGGGAGAACCTGTCTGCCTTTGCTGAACCCAGGAGCTACTTTTTGTAGAAAGGATGTGAGATAAGTCAGATTGCTTTTGTAACCTCCGAGCTCTAGGATGTGTGCTGGGGTTTGCTGCTTGCTACCATTTCATGGCCGTGGGCAGATTTCTTGGAACTTTGGGCCTGTTTTATGGCCATAATTTTGTAGAGGGGATTTTCTTTATTCGAGGCCCTTCACATATAAAGGATAGAGAGAGTCATTTTCTTTCTGGTGGCCTCTTGATGGTGGAGGGGATATTGTTTTGGAGTTTTGGGATCTGGAGTGACTCCAAAAGAAATATTATTTTTATTTTGTCCTGTGTGGTAGCCTGAGTGATGTCAGTGCTTTGATCTGGGAAGAACGTCTGTAAAATGTTGAAAAGACAGGATTAAAGTAGGGGGGCCATTAAGGGGATGAACCAGGATAAGATGGAAACAAAAACTCATCCAGAGGAAGAGGCTTGGTGTTGAATTTTCTGAGCCTGGTTCTGTAGTGGCATTTCACTTGTATTTTAATAAATAAAGCTTACTCAAAGATCAGAAAAGGAAAATAGCCACACTGGCCAGCTTTATAGACCAAGCAGCAATGGCCCATACCTTTAACCCCAGTAACCACACTGTTTGCCATAGAAACCAGGCAGTAGGTGTGCACACTCTTAACCCCAGAGCTAGAAAGGATTATAAAATGGGTAGAGACAGCTGTCTGTCTTAGTCTCATTCTGAGATTTCCTGGAGGCAGGATCACCACTTTTAGACTGAGGTCTAGGTAAGAACCAGGGGCTGGCTGCTTTACTTTTCTGATCTTGAGGTTGAACCCCAATATCTGTCTCCAAGTTTTTATTAATCATGCTTCATGGTCCCTATGTCTTTGACCCCCATCTTGAACTAGCTTGGATTTGTTGGTGTGGAGGCAGCATTATTTCTGGAGGAAGACACAGATTGCTTTATTGACAGCAGTCAGGAGATCTAGCTGTCTTTGATGTTGGAATATGACATTGGCCAAAGAATCAAACCGATCCCTAATGGTGTCAAGCTGATCTAAAATTTCTTTTAAGGCTTTCTCAGAGCTGGTTAGACAGAGAGGCTAACTGATGTAAAGAAACCCCCACTCCTACTGTTCCTAGTCTGAGTCCTGAAGTGGACTCTTGCCCAGAGTGGCAAGAAGAGTGATGAGTTTGATGGCCCTTTAGCTCCGTGAAAGGCATTGATATTGAGGAAAAACCAGGACGGTGAAGGGGTTTCCAGGAGCTGACAGATACAGCAGGTTTAGCTTGAATAGAACGCGGTGCTAGGGGAGTATTTGAAAGGATTTTCCTGGAGCAGATGAGTTAAATCTTCCTCCCCATCCTCAGCAATACTAGAAACCAGTCAGACTGAAAATGAGGCCAGATAGGCAGATAGTGCCAGAAGGGCCATCTGGGATGATAGCCTTGCGGCTCAGATAGTCTTGTGGTACAAAGGTGGTGATTGGGACATTGTTGCATTGGTAAAGTTGGAGGGAACTGACATAGTTATACCTAGGAAGTGGGGGACCTATGAGCACATTAGGGGACCCTGTGAAGTAGGCTTAACGTCCCTAGGGCAAATGTGGAGGAGCGAGTTTTACAAAATTTTGCCAAAAGATGAGAGTTATGTCCCGTTTAGGAAAGCCCTCCTCTGTTTCAAGGGTTCCCCAGTATCTTTGCAGGTGGAGTAAAAGCCCAGTGGCGATGTAAGCCAGGCCAGCAGCAGGATAGGGAGTGGTTGGTTAGCAATTTGAGATACCCAGAGAGGAGACAGAGAGAAAGGCCCTATATAAACTGGAAGGGGCACTTGGGAGCCCAAAAAATCCAGTCTCTCCTCCTGGGCTATTTTTTTTTTTTGAGACAGGGTCTTTGTAGCTCTAATTGTCCTGGAACTCACTATTTAGACGATGGCGGCCTTGAACATCGACCTGTCTGCCTCTGCCTCCTGAGCTGGGATTAAAGGTGTGTGCTACTAGATCTGGCCAGGGTTTTTAAGAGTCTTTCTCCCAATTTAGGGTTGGTCAGTTTGAACAAGGACAGGGTGACTGATTGGCCCACAGCTGTGGCATCTGGTTTGCCTTGAATTCATCAGTCTGTCCATCAGCAGGGGGCCATACTTAGAGGAGAAAAACCTAGCAAGCCTTTGTTTTAAGGCATTAGGTTTTTGTCTCAGCGTGCTGTCTTAGAAGTTAACCATTTTTATTACCTAACTGGGGCTTCTTTCCCTATCTCTCTGCCTATCATGGAATCTGTCCAACTCCTAGTCCCCCAATCCCTTCTCTCAGAGGTCACTCTGTTATTAGGGATTTTGGGGTGCAGCCACCCTAACTACTTTCCAGCTGTCTAAAGGGGTCATGTAGAAGGGGCAGAAGTTTGAGTGCCTCAGAGGAGAGTTGATCTAATAGGCCATGATTAAACCTAATAGATGGCAAAGACCCAGACATAAGACAGTCACGTGATGACAGTGCACATCCTTGGAGTGTGCTCTGTGAGAGAGTGAGCATCTGTAACATACAAAAAAGTGAGACTGTTAGGATTACTATAATTTTTCTTTAATTTTTTTAGATGTTAAAATAGTTGGGGGAAGCATATGGTAGGCAGAGGACAGACAAGAAAACCATATAAAAACCCTTGTCGGTCTTTGTCACAGGTATTAGCAAGACTGATTTTTTTTGGTCACTATTGTCCATTACAAGATGGCTCAAGAGCTTGAGGCATCTTTTATTGGCAAGCATAAGTTAAGAGGTCCAGCCATTTGATCTCCTTTATTATAACCTTGTGGGGAACATTAAGAAATAAAGTCAATGAAGATTTCTCAACCTCACGATTAAAATACTTTTGTAGCCCTGTAGAAGAATATGTGACTTTATAAACAGCTTTTGTTCCATTGGACTCCCATGTAGGGAACAAACATCTGGAAGCTTTGGAAGTAAGTATTGATGAAAATTTCCTGACTTCCTCGAATCCAAGTTGCTGCTTGCCGGAGGTCCCTCTGTATTTCCCATGTGCTGTACCCGTGAGCAGGACAGTGGCGCTGACCATCTCCCCTGCCCTCTTCCTTTGCAGATTACTCTTCTGCGGTCCAGAAGTTTTCCCAGACGCTGCAGTCGTTTCAGTTTGATTTCATCGGGGACACTCTGACCGATGATGAGATCAATATTGGTAAGTCTTCAGCAGCGTGTGGCCATGCAACTCAGGAAGCCACCCAGACCCCACGTAATTCCCTTCTCTTCTGGATATGGAGCAGCATGGGGTCCCCTCATCCCTTTTGCTCTAGTGCAAGGCCCTAGGAGGCTGCTTAAGAATGCTAAGAAAACATCCTTTTTACTAACATTTCCCCCTCATGTAGAAGCAGTGAAGGGGTCTCCTGAACCTCCACTGAGGCCACTGGCTAGCCTGAAGGGAGACTTTTCTTTAAATCATCTATTAAGTTGATTGTGAGATGTTGGACAAACTGTTTCCCTTTGAGCCACACTCCTGTCTTCTGAAATTACAGTTAGTAACTCTCTGAAATCTATTACAGAGGACATTGAACAGGAGGTAAAAGGACCTTTGTGTTTATTTTTATTCTCATGAATTAAAGCAAGGACCTGAGCAAACTAAGGCTCTTGTGCCAAATGCCCCTCCCTACCTCTTTTTGCATGTAAATTTCATTGGGACCTAGCTACACTTATCTAAGTGTTTATGGGTGTTTTGTTTGGCAGAACAGCATTAGGTAGCACTGATAGTGACCGATGCCCTTCAAAATTTAAGAGATAAACTACATTCTGACTAGACTGAGTTTGCTGATCTTGGAGTTCAGCACACTATTTGCTGGGTTGGCCATGGCATCTAGGCCAGAAGCACAGGGATTTCTTTGCGTTCAATGCAAGCTTAGTCTATATGGTGAGCTTCGGGCCAGCCAAAGATGCAATAGTGAGGCCTAGTACAACCCTGTATCAAAAAAAGAATATTTTCCAGATGAGAGCGATGAACACACAGCTGTTATGAGGGATAATACTGTTACTAAAAAGAAGTGATGTTTGCAGTTACATTTATAGTCCCAAGGATTAAAATACAAAACATTATGATAAAATCTCATTTGTAGCTAATTTGAATGATTTGTAAATGTATAAAGGATGCAATTACTTGTGCTATTCATCCATAGTTAGTAGCATATTAGGCATACTGGTATATCAACTTCTGAATATTTTCTCATGTACTTACTATCTTCTTTAAAGGATTTTTCTTTTCTCTTTTTCTTTTTTTTTTCTTGAGACAAGGTTGCTGTGTGTCCCAGGCTGGCAGTGAACTTAAAAGAGTTATTTTGTTTTTAATTGCGTATTTCCATATGTATCTGTCTGTAGATATGGACAGATGAGTCTACGTAGTGCTGGAAGAGGCCAGAGAGCCAGATCCCCTGCAGCTGGAGGTGGTTGGGAGGCATTGGTCATGGGTCCCGGGAACCACAGTTAGGTCCTCTGCAAGAACAGTACCTGGTTTTAACTGCTGAACCATCCCTCTAGTCCTTGGCTTTGAACCCTTGATTGTCCAGTCTCAGCCTCTCAAGTGTTGGGATTGGAGGCATAGATCGCTCATATATCCATGTTCTTCACATGGAAACTACTTCTTAATGAATATAAAATTTAGGCTGGGGATATAACTCAGTTGGTAGAGTACTTTTCAGCTCTGCAAGAAGCTCCAGATTTGATTCCCAGCACTGCATAAATTGTAAGGGGTTGCACACACCTATCTATAATCTCAGCTCTTGGAAGGCAGAAGCAGAGCATCAGAAGTTCAAATTTATCCTTGGCTGCATAGTCTAGCCTGGGCTATATAGATCCTGTCTCAAGTATGTGTGTGTACATATTTTTTAGTAGGCTCAAATGGTGACATTTTATAATTTGTACTTAACATTTTATACAGCAAATTTAATTTTCCATTTAAATTTAAATTTCTTCCTAAGTTTCATGAGAAAGCAAGGACATTGTTTCATCCACTGCTCTTTTGCCAACACCTAAGAGAATGCTAGGTATACATTAGCTGCTGAATGCATGTTTACCAAATGAGAATAATAGATATATCAGCATTAGTATATTTTATTTATATATTTGATATAATTACAGTTTATTTTCTACTTAGCTACTTTTGGGATTCACCTTATTTATAGTTTTCACTATTTTAGATGGTATCATGATAAATACCTTTGTGTTAATAACATTGATGAGTATTTTAATTAAATGCGGTTGTGAACCTAGTGAGGTTGGTACTTGTATTTGAGTTATTACAATCTGATTGGATTTCTTTCTACTTATGCAGGTAGGTCCTGGTCCAAGAGCCTGACTTACTAAGATTATCAATGGCTCTGGAGGCCGACAGCCTAAGTTTGACTTGTAGATCTACAACTTATTTAGTGTGTTACTTGGGCAAGCAATTTCACCTCTTTGAATGTTAATTTTTTTAATCTGTAAGATGAGTATGTAAGTTACTTTTTTATTACTGTGACCAAATTAAGGAAAGCCAGATTTATTTTTTCTCAGTTATTGACTAGCAACTATATGCCAGATACCAAGCTAAATAATTTACATACATTCTAATCTACATGGGTTATTCTATTTATTCCACATAGACTTATGAGGTAAATTATATTCCATAGTTCACAGAAGAGAACAATGGAGGTTCAATAGGTTCAAGTAACATTGCTAATATCCCACAGCTAATACACAAACCTCGAACCTGAAGCAGACATGAAACCCCAAAAACTTTTAATTCTGTGATGGTTAATATGTTCAGTTTGACAGGATTATAAAAATACAGGAGAGAAGCTTCAGGACATACTTGGAAAGAGTTATCTAGATTATGTTAGCCTCTCAGAATAACTGTAAGGAAGCCAGACTGTGGTGGCACACACCTTTATTCCCAGCACTTCAGAGGCAGAGGCAGACAGATCTCTGAGTTCGAGGTCAACCTGATCTACAAAGGGAGTTCCAGGGCAGCTAGGGCAACACAGAGAATCCCTGTGTCAAGAAAAAGAGAGATAGAGTATCTGTGAGGGGTTATGTAGATTAGAAGAACTGAGTTAGAAGACCCCACTCTAAACATGAGCAACACCATTCCATGGGCTTGGGTCCTAGACTTACTAAAAAGGAGAAACTGTACTCTGTACGCATGTTCATTTCTCTCTGCTTCCTGTGGATGCCGTGTGACAAGCTACCTCAAGCATTGCTCAGTCTGTCCCCACCATGGTGAACTGCACAGATAGAGAATAAACTTTCTTTCTCTAGCTAGCGTTTTATCCGATATTTTGTCACAGGACTAAGAAAAGTAGCATCTATCTTAGAAGCCATGCAAGCTGCGGAAAAGACCAACGCAAACTGAAGGCACAAATGTTGTAGGCTAGAGTGGAAATAAATGCCCTTATTTGGCCTTGAGCTTTCCCCATTGAACACAGACTGTTCAGGGGAAGACCTGGATGGAGCTGAACGTCAAGCAAAGCTTCAGGGAAGTTGGGATTTCTCCATGAGCTGTAGAATCATTTTTATTTCTCCTTGTATCTTACTTACTTTTCTATCACTGTGATAAGACAGCATGATCAAGGCAACTTACAGAAGAAATAGTCTATTTGGGAATTACAGTTTCAAAGGGCGAGTCCATAACCATCATGGTAGGGAGCATGGCAGTGGACAAGCAGGCATGATACTGAAGCAGTAGCTGGTTCACAAGTATATGTATGGCAGGCAGGCAGGCAGGCAGGCAGGCAGGCAGGCAGGCAGGCAGGCAGGCAGGCAGGGAGGGAGGAGTGGAGAGTGTGTTGGGATGGTGGGTTAAGGAAATGATTGTGGGAGAAACAGAGAACTATAACTGGCAATAGGCAATGATGTGGACTTTTGAACCCTCAAATCCCGCCCCCCAGTGGCACACCTCCAACAAGGCCACACCTCCTACTCCCTCCCATCAGCTGAGAACCAAGCATTCAAATACACGAGCCTATGGGACCATTTTCAGTCAAACCACAACACCTAGATATATGCAATCTACTATGAGCAAATGTACCAAGTTGCCTTTCAAATCTATCATTAAAAGTCCATTATGGAATTCTGGGTCCTCTGCATATTCAATGTAAAATCTAGCAGTCTAACTATTTCATCCTAACTAGACTTGTACAAATTCTTGCAGTGAAGCAGAGAGTGTACAACTCAAGGCCAGTAGGACATGGCAAACACTGCTACATCAGCTTCTGGAACAACTGTTTCTTCCCAACAACAGACTTCCATTAAGTCCCCAAGATTTTTGTCTCAAGGACTCCAAACAAGCATCAACCTCAGCTGCTGAAGCATTGCCACTTCCTTTCACACTACCACAAATCCCAGCTTAGAAAATGACAAACACAAAATGTGTAGTGGACACAGCAAGCCCATGAATTCTCCAAGTCACTCTCCTGTCTCCCTTAACAAAAGTTAGTTCACGGAGTCATAATCTCTGCAGATATACCCAACTTAGTCCAGAGGCTCATAAGTACCCCAGAACAGCTATGAATGAAGCCCAATACAATGTTTTGAACTTGCATAATTTTTCTAAATTCGATATCGCGTCTCTCAGGCGGGAATTTCGTAGATGGCAAGGTTTACAGTGTAAAACAGTTGGACATATCTGCTGCAGCAATAGTCAGGTGGTAGCTGGGAGCTGATAAAGTTCCCAAGTGAGAGGTAGCGAGTGGTAGCTAAGTTAAAGACCTATCATAAATCACATGTTAAGAAACAAAGATGTCACAGGCAAAAACAATCAGGGAGACCACAGAAACGTACAGGAATCTGGCAGTGCCAGGAAGTCATTTTTATTGTTGCTTGCCACTATGCTAAGTTCATATACTCTTTTTATTACACAGCACGAGTTAATGTTTATGGTGACATTCAGTGACAGTGTATAATTCTCTCCTCTGTTCATTGTTCTCAAGGAAAATGGGCACAGTGTTAGATCATACTAACAGAAAAAAGAGGCACTTATGGAATTGGATATGTCATATACATGCAAGTCTTCAATAAATAACAAAAAAATAAATGAGATTTAATATTGACAAGGATTTTTACATTGCTAACATTTATTTAGACACTCTGCACACCTGTCTTTGATTATCTCGTCCCCATTGTCTTGGTTAATCTGAGAATCTAAAATGGCTGAAATACACTTAAGGGTATGCTCAAAGTCTTTAGCCATCAGAGAAATGCAAATCAAAACGACTCTGAGATTCCATCTTACTCCTGTAAGAATGGCCAATATAAAAAACACTGATGACAGCTGATGCTAGAGAGGATATGGGGTAAAGGGAACACTCCTGCATTGCTGGTGGGAATGCAAACTGGTACAGCTGCTTCAGATATCAATATGGTGATTTCTCAGAAAATTAGGAAACAACCTTCCTCAAGACCCAGCAATACCACTTTTGGGTATATATCCAAAGAATGCTCAGTTATAGTTATGCCGTAAGGACGTGTGCTCAACTATGTTCATAGCAGCATTGTTTGTCATAGCCAAAACTGGAAATAACCTAAATGCCCCTTGACTGAAGAATAGATAAGGAAAATGTGGTACATTTACACAATGGAATACTATACAGCATAAAAAAATTAAATCTTTAAACTTGTGGGCAAATGGATGGATCTAGAAAACATATTGAGACCCAGAAAGACAAATATAATGTGTACTCACTCATAAGTGTCATAAATGCCCTTTGGGCATAAAACAAAGATAAACCAGCCTACAATTCACAATCTCAGAGAACCTAGAAAACAAAGAGGACCCTAAGAGGGACATACATAGATCTAATCTACTTGGGAAGTAAAAAAAGATAAAATCTCCAGAGGAAATTGGGAGAACGGGGATTATTGGAGAGGGTAGAAGGGGAGAAGAGAGGAAGGGAGGAGCACGGAGGAAAATATATAGGTCAATAAAAACATTAAAATAAACAAGAAAAAGAAAATGTGAAAGCGAATTCATATGCCCAGGAAAAAAATCCAGTTTTATTCAGAAAAGATCCAAGATTTTATGTTTATATCACAGTCTTCGGCTTAAAGATTGCCTGCAACAATAAGCAATAATTACCAATAACAAAAGAAAAATAAGCCCTGAGTCTGAACTCAATTTTCAACAAAAAGTCACAAAGCGTACAAATAAATGGAAAAGTGTGCCACATTCAAAGAAAGAAAATAATCAAAAAACAGTAAAGAAAGAAAGAAAAAAGAAAAGGCAGGGAACAAAGACATACCTCTAATCCCAGCATCTGTGAAACAGAGAGAAAAGGATCAGGAGTTTAAAGTTATCCTTGGCGACATAGCTAGTTTGAGGCTGGGCCGAGGGGCGGGGTGGATAAGATGCTACAGATCTTATTAAAACTGCACTGACCAGTTTAGCCACTCTAGACTATTAGAACTCTACACGGTTTTCTTTTCTTCTTTTGTTATTTTCGTTTTGAAATAGGTTGTCTTGTAGCCAAGGCTAGCTTTTAAACTCACTATGTGGCGGATGAGGATGATCCTCTTGCCTCCACCTCCATTTGTGGCTTTTCTCTTTTCTTTTTCTTTGGTTTTTCGAGACAGGGTTTCTCTGTATCTTTAGAGCCTGTCCTGGAACTAGCTCTTGTCGACCAGGCTGGCCTCGAACTCACAGAGACCTGCCAGCCTCTGCCTCCTGAGTGCTGGAATTAAAGGCACATGCCACCACTGCCTCACTGTGGCTTAAATTTTTGCTATAGCACCAACAGGAGCTGTTTGCTTGTTATTTTTTAAACAATATATTTTATTTTAAAAATTATATGTTGAGGAGAATGATACTTGAGTGGAGAGGTGCTTCCACAGGCCAAAAGAAGATGGCCAAGCCTTGGAACTGAAGTCATGGGCAGTGACTAGCTGAGCCACCATACATGGGGAAGTGCTGAGAACTGAACTGCAGCTCTCTGAATGAGCAGGAAGTATTCTTAAATGCGGAACCACATCTCCTGCACCCTGAATGGAATTATAGCCTGTCTTTCACTTGGAAAAATGACTGAGGAGGTTAGCCACAGCTCCTCTTCCTTTTCTTTTTCCTCTTTCCTTCTGCCTTTTTTTGACAAGTTGTCATTATACATTCAAGATTGGCCTCAATCTGACAGTCCCCAGATTTTAGCTTTCCAAATGCTGGGATTACAGACATGCCTCACTGTGACTGGCTTGTTGCTGTTACTGTTTCTGTTGTTGTTGTTGTTGTTGTTGTTAATGTTTTGAGACAGGGTCTCATTACATAGCCTTGGCTGTCCTAGAATTCATGATGTGGAATAGGCTGACCTAGAACTCATAGAGATCCACCTTTCTCTGCCTTTCCAGTGCTGGGATTATTGTGTCTAGCTTCTTTTCTTTTCATGGCTTGATTAAGTGGGATTTTAAATCAGTTAATCTTGATTCAGAAATTTATACATATGTCCTTTTCATAGAGAACCGCCATTGAGTTCTCCCTTCCTTTCGTATCTCAGTTTAATTTTCTGTACTTGTTTGCAGTCATATTGTACATATAATTTATTTTACTTCATATACAAGCAAAATTATTTTAAAAAATTTCATACAATATATTTGATATTTTTTACCTTCTCCAGCACCTCCCAGATCTTCCCCACATCTCTACCCACCTAATTTCATGTTTCTCTCTTCCTTTGAAAACCCCAGGAGAAAGTTTTTAGTCAGTCTGTCTTTCTTAAAATTTTTTACATTCCGCTTGTTTCACATAATATGACACCATAGACATTTTACTATGTTCATAAAGTGTTGTGTAATGTTCTCTTTAAGAAGCAAGGAAAGTGGTCCTTTAAGTAGATACACTTAATCATTTCTTAGACATGTTTACATTTTAATGATTTTTAATTTTTCACCTTCATTCATAATGATGAGTGCTTACCTTGGCTCTAAAAGCTTTTCCCCTTGGGGTCAGAGTTATTTTTAGGCTTCCTTCCCCAATGATGTTTGTAGGTAAAAGAGTATAAGCAGTTGTAAGCCACTTGATCAATATTCAAAATTTATGATGCTTTTGGAAGGCAGTGTTTATTTCAACCTAGACATTTTTCTTCATTTTACTGAACTTCTATTTTCTCATTGTTAAGGCGGTAAAAATGAATATTAGATCTGAAACACATACAGTATGGTATCTTCCCTACCTTTATATTTTTCTTCCTTGACATTTTCCAGAGAGAGTTAATTCTTGCCACAGTCTCATTTTATTTATTTATTTTTTAAATTATCTATTTATTATGTATACAATATTCAGCTTACACATTTGCCTGCAGGCCAGAAGAGGGCACCAGACCTCATTATAGATGGTTGTGAGCCACCATGTGGTTGCTGGGAATTGAACTCAGGACCTTTGGAAGAACAGACAATGCTCTTAACCACTGAGTCATCTCTCCAGCCCCCAGAGTCTCATTTTAATATTTTGGAGCAGCTTGAAATTATTGACGAATGTGGCAATTTCCCTAGCCATGTTTATGGTGGTTGTTGATGATCGCGCTGGGGTTGGCTCCACAGGACATTTTCCTTCCTTTGTGTAGCCAATTTTCCTAGTCATCATTTCTTTTATCTGCAGAGGGGGCAGGAAGCTCTCTTTAGTGACTCTTCTAATAGCACACTAGAGGATGGTCTGGTCTCCTTACTTGTGGTGAGATTTTGTTTGTGACCTAATAAAGAAAGCTTGACTGAAGATCAGAGTGCAGAGCTAAGCCACTAGTTAACCATAGAGGCCAGGCAATGGTGGCACACACCTTTAATCCCAGCACCAGGAGGACAGAGGCAGAGGGATCTCTGTGAGTTCAAGACCACCCTGGGCTACACTAGATTAATCCAGTCTCAAAGAGAAACAGAGTCAGGCAGTGGTGGCTCACACCTTTAATCCCAGTATTTGGGTGTTAGATGCCTTCACTCCCAGCACTAGGGAGGTGAAGACAGGAGTGATATGACTGGGCAGAGAGGAAGATAAGGTGGAAGGAGACAGGGCAGGTTGGAGATGTAGTCTAAGGATTTGTAGACAGGATCGCCCCTTCAGTCGGAGGATTCGGTAGAGGTAAAAGGTCTCCCGAGTAGCTGGCTGCACTGCTTCACTGACCTCTCAGCTTTTAGTCCCTTATATCTAACTCTGGGTTTTCATTATTAAGAACAATTAAATTTGAACTACACTTACTAAAGCTCTTCTTTTTCTTCCTTTAACTCCAGTGAAGCATTTGCCTGGCTACTTCTCATCAGGTGCTGCAGTTACTCATGCTGTTTCACTAAAAGTGTATCAGTAAGACATGCCTATTTAGTTAGAAATAAACACTGCTTTTGTTCTTGAAGCATTTTCAACGTTAGCGAAAAGGACAGACGTAAGCCATAAAAGGCGAACATGAGAATGTGCAAAGAGAGAAGAAAACACCATTTGGAGACCAAATGAATAGCCAGAGGCGTGGGAGTTTTGTCTGTTTCTACTGATACCTTGTTTTCTTAAAACTGTCGAATAAGCATTGAGATGCAACCCCTTTCTGACAATGTCATCAGCTTTGTGTCCTTGGCCATTCAAGTTCTAATTTCTTCAGGACTACAAACCACAGCCTGCCGATGGCCGCCTATGATCCCAGTTTTGAGAAAGCTAAGGCAGGATTTTTATTGTAGGTTTACAAGTCTGATTACACAGTGAGTTCAAGACTAGTCTGAGATACATAGCGAGACCTTGTCATCCAAAATAAAAAGAATGAAACGAGTTAGTTGGAGTAATAGAGATGATTAATAGAACTATGAGACTTTTGGATAATGAATATCTGGAATGCAGATGCTGTCTTCACTTGGCTGGTATTTCTTGCCTCATGCCATATGTCTCAGTAAGATTTTGGAATCTACTTTTAACAAATAAATTTATAGATTTTATAGGTCAGATAGAGAACAATGAACTTCTTTTATAAATATTTTTCATTTGAGACAGCACCTCATTATTTAGAAAGAAAGGAAGTGAAAAAGAAAGGATGGATGGAAGGAAGGAAGGAAGGAAGGAAGGAAGGAAGGAAGAAATAGATGACTAATAAATACAACTCATAACTTTTACCTCAAGGTGGATAAGAAATAGTTTATTCTGGATCCAGATAGGAGTGACCACAGCCTGGGAACACAGAATTAGGTTGCTCCAATTTCTGTGTCCCAGTATGGAAGCAGTTTCAGAAGGGTTTTATAGTAATAGAACATAAAGTTATAAATCAAGGTATCTTCATTGGTGGGAGTACTACGTAGGTGGGCTAAATGATGGGACGTCTCTTTTAGACTTGAGTGTCCCTGGCTTTGTGGATTGTTACAAAATGAATGCTCTGTCTTTACCAATTGATTTACCCAATGCTCACAAAGCTTTTAGGTCAGATAGAGAGGACTACAATAAATGACCAGGACGAGGGCTAATACTAGTCCAAGATAATTTGGTTCTGAACTTGCCACTGATCTAAACTCTGCACCTTCACCGAAGGTCTCTTCAGTAAATCAGGCTTTCAGAAGGTTCAGTTGAAGGGGCTGTTTGTTTCTGGGAGCTTTTGCCGACATAGCTAACACTGACCTCAAAGTTGCAATCCTATCTCCCCAGTGATAATAGCCTGTGTCACCAATCCCAGATGGGGCCTTCTTGACTCAGCAACTTAACTTTGAATTAATTCAGAAATTATTGAATACCTTATTAATTGAAAGTAAGGTTCAAGAGCCTCGTGTGATAAATGCATGCGTATAATACTGAACTTGGGATATGGAGGCAGGAAATCAAGAGTTGAAGGCTATCCTTGTCTACATAGTGAATTCAAGGCCTGCATAGGTTACATAAGAGCTTTCCTCTTCAAGAGAAAAGAGGGATCAAGCTGGATATGGTAATACATGCTTGTAATCCAAGTACTTGGCAGATTGTGACAGAATTACATCAAATTTTAGGACACCCTGGGCTTCAGAGTGAGATTTTTTTTTCAAAAGCACAAAACCAAACAAATCATAAAAGGGAAGTAGGGCTTGGGCAGAGGATGTAGCTCACTTGGGGTAGAGTGCTTGCGTAGAATGTATAAAACCTAGGTTCAGAGTGATCTTTTAAAACTCTGATTGCATTGCCTCAGTAGCACCTGATGGAGACGTCACCCTCAAAATACGATCTTCTCTAAAAGCAGCGAATGCACTGGGAACCATTTGCATCATCAACTTTTTATTCACACCAGAATTTTATCTAAATGAATACTGCAACAAATAGAGCATGGCTACTTTAAAATATGGGTTAATATTTGAAACAGCAATGAACTTTGTGGCATTTTATCTTGGTGTGTGTTCCTACTGATTTAAAAAAATGATCTGTGGTAACTTTGTAAACTAATTGCATAATCCTAGAACATGTGAAAACCACTATTTTTGAAGCCATTTGAGAAAGAAGAATAATTTTTCAATTTCCTCAGTTCTGGGAATTATGACTTCTACAGCTTGTCTTATTTGAAATGACTCAGAGTTTGATTGTTTCAAAGTTTTTTTTTCAGAGTATTTTAAAAATAAAATTGGGTGGGTAGGGAGGTTGGGAGGGTCAGGGAAGAATTGGGGGAGGGAAGAAACATGGTCAAAATATATTTTACCAATTTTTAATGCACATAAAAAGAAAATACTCAATGGTAGTTGTTTAGAACTCCAGTTACTGCAGGCAGTAGAAAGACTAAAACAGCAAGCAAATTGCTGGACAGTACTCATAAAAGGTAAAAGAAGAATAAGCACCTTTGAGAGCTCTGAAAAGCTCTGGGCCATGCACATATATAGAGCTTTGGACATGCTCACTGTTTGTGTTTATCTAAAAAAGAACTTAGAAAGTCCTGTTCCCCAACTTTTAGATGACTTGAGTCTTTGGGCAAGCAGCAAGTGGAGGCTGGAATAGAATTGTAAATTGCCTAGCTAAGTATTGGAAGCACACCCTCAAATACATACATAACACTTCAACAAAGACTATCTTAGACTTCTGTTGCTGTGAAGAGACACCACAACCATGGCAACTCTTAACAAGGAATGCATTTAATTGGGTCCAACAGAGGTTTAGTCCATTATTGTCATGAAAGGAAGCATGGCAGTGTGTAGGCAGACATTGTGCTGGAAAAGGAGTCCAGAGTTCTACATCTGTCTGGATTGGCAGGCAGCAGGAAGAGAGAGTAAGCCACTGTCCCTAGCTTGAGATTCTGAAACCTTAAAGCCCACCCTCAGTTGACACTTCCTCCAAGGCCACACCTACTCCAAAAAGGCCACACTTTCTAATAATGCTGCTCCCTTTAGGGGGGTCATTTCCATTCAGATCCACCATATTCCACTCCCTGGCCCCAAAGACTTGAGCCCATAGCATAGTACAAAATGGATTAAATCCAACTTCAAAGATCTCCATAGTCTATAACAGTATCAGTACTATTTAAGATTCCAAAGTTCAAAGTCTCTTGTGAGACTCTTGCAATCTCCTAATTGTAATCCCCTGTAAAATCAAAATGGCTGAAAGACACTTAAGAAAATGTTCAACATCCTTAGTCATCAGAGAAATGCAAATCAAAACAACTTTGAGATTCCATGTTAGACCTATAAGAATGGCCAAGATCAAAAACATTGATGCCAACTTATACTGGAGAGGTTGTAGGGAAAAGGGAACACTTCTGTATTGCTGGCGGGAATGCAAGCTAGTACAGCCCCTTTGGGTGTCATTGTGGCTATTTCTCAGAAATTTAGGAAACAACCTTTCTCAAGACCCAGCAATACCACTTTTGGGTATATATCCAAAGGATGCTCAATCGTGCCACAATGACATGTGCTCAACTATGTTCATAGCAGCATTGTTTGTCATAGCCAGAACTGGAAACTACCTAAATGCCTCTCGACTGAAGAATGGATAAGGAAAATGTGGTACATTTACACAATGGAGTACTACACAGCAGAAAAAAATGACATCTTGAATTTTGCAGGAAAATGGATGGAGCTAGAAAACATTATTTTAAGTGAAGTAACCCAGACACAGAAAGACAATTATCACATATACTCAATCATAGGTTTTTTTAAACAGAAAACAAAGAAAACCAGCCTACAAACAACAATCCCAGAGAACTTAGATAATAATGAGGACACTCAGAGAGACATACATGGATCTAATCTACATGGGAAGTAGAAAAAGACAAGATCTCCTGAGTAATTTGGGAGCATGGTGACCTTGGGTGAGGGTTGAAGGGGGAAGGGGAGAGGCATGGATGGGAGCAGAGAAAAATGTAGAGCTCAGTAAAAATCAATAAAAAAACACAAAAAATAAAAATCAAAAAGCGAATCTCATACTTCTAACATATAATGGCACAAGACATACATGACCATTCCAAAACTTAGGAAAGAGAGCATGGTGAGGAAATACTGGACCAAAGAAAGACTGAAAACCAGCTGGTTAAGCACCAAACTCTGTATGTTCATGTGTGACAATAAATGCTCTTCAAATTTCCAACTCCTTTCACCTTTGTTAACAGAGCAATACACTTTCTCTTGGGCTGATTACATTCCCTATTGGCAGCTCTTTTCAGCAGGTATCCCAGGGCTCTGGCTTCTTAAACATCTTGAGATCTCCAAGGCAGTCCAGGCTTCACCTTTATACCTTCATGAAATGACTTCTCTGGTCTTCATGCAGGGATACCCCTGACACATGCCTGATTTCAACAATTTTTTTTTAGCTATGGAGGAAGATTCCATGGTTCCTTTGTATTCTTGACTCTAAAACTAGAACCACTTGGCCAATGCTGCCAAGTTCTGCTGCTTTCTAGGGCTAGAACATGGGCCCCTCATTCAAATACATTTCCATCAGCTTTATGTTGTCAGTGGTGTCATTCATTGCCTAATCTTGGCTGTCCTGGAACTTGCTCTGTAGACCTAGGCTGGCCTTGAACTCAGAGACCTGTCAGATTCCATCTTCCAGGTGCTGGGACTACTACCACACCGGGCCCTAAGATTTTCTTAAATTCCCTTCCACAAGTTGGAAGCTTAACTGGGTGGGGTCTTCCTCTGAGGTCATCACTGCCTTTGTTCCATTTAGCATTAGGTTTTGATTTAATTTGTTTATAATTCCTGGTGCCCCATTTTTTTCTCAAACTGTATTTGAAATGTATTTTTCATTGTTTAGCTTCCTCCTTTTAATTACAGATTTTCATAAGCATGGCCGTTAATAACCAATCAACACAGTTAAAACTAGGCTATCTGAAAATTCTTTCTGTCAAAGCTCTTAATCCATAACTCTTCAATTTATCCTCAGGCAATTTTTCTGCACAAGGGAAGACAGCAGCTAATTTTTTTGCCAAACTATCACAAGAATGATGTCTAGGTCACATGCTAATATTCTTCTCCTCTGAAAGCTCTTCTGGATCCCCACTCTTTAATCACTTCACTGTCTTCTATGCTCCTATTAGCATGGCCATTAAGCCTTGCTTAGTATCCCAAATTATTTCATATTCCTCCAAGCAAAAATATGGTCAGGTAAATCACAGCAATACTCAAGTCCCTGATACCAACTTTTCTTAGGGTTTCTATTGCTGCATTGAAACACCATGACCAAAAAGCAAGAAGAGGAGGAAAGGGTTTATTTGGCTTATACTTTTATATTGCTTTTCATCATTGAAGGAAATCAGGATGAGAATCCCAACAGGGCAGCTACCTGGAGGGAGGAGCTAATATAGAAGCCATAGAGGAGTGCTGCTTACTGGCTTGCTCCCCATGGCTTTCTCAGCCTGCTTTCGTATAGAACCCAGGACTACCAGCCCAGGAGTGGAACCACCCATGGTGATCTGGGTGACATCAGTCACCTATAAAGAAAATGCCTTAAAGTAGGATCGTATGGGAGCATTTTCCCAATTGATGGCTAGGTTTCATAACGAGTGTCCGTATGGGGGGTTACAACTGTTTCTAAGTCCAGTTCCAGGGAACCTGGTGTCCTCTTTTGTCCTCCACCCCAGAAGTGCTGAGGATATTCTTTTCAAGCATATATGGTATATTCTTCAAGTGACTGTATAATAAATCAGAAAATAGGCTTCAATAAATGTGATCACAGTAGATTAGCTACCAATAACAGCAAGTTTTGAAATCCACAACTTTGTGAAAAGTAAATAATGCATTCTGAAATGGTCAATATATTTTGGAAGGAATCTATCTTTTTTGCTTAAAAAGCACTAATTTAGGGGCTGGATATAGTAGAAATCTTGTCTATCACTCAAGAGCTTTAGTGAGGCCAGCCCGAGCTATATAGTGAGAAACTGACTAGGTAACTAACTAAACAAAAAAATAAATATCTGGACACATTTGTTTGCCCAGGCTTCCATATGTTCTGAGAATGTACTGAATGCTTGTCGTGGGGAGTTGGGGAATTTGAAGACACAAGGAAAATTTATTTCTCTTGTGTGTATAGAGAAATTGAAATCCAGGACAGAGAATTGAATGGCTAGCACTGCCAGTAAGTGGGAGAGTTGACTGCAGAAGGGGAGAGATGTTAGTGTTATCTACTTTGTATGCATACTCCACATTCACAACATAATTTCTTTCCTATAAAGAATGAAACACTAAAGTAGATATGATCATGCCTGTTGATAAGTAAGGCAGCTGAAGCTCAGAGGGGTCAAGTCATTTACACAAAGCTACTCAGGAAGAAAATGATGGGAAAAAGGCTTCCAATTCAGGCCTTCTTCTCTCTAGACTTTGTGTTTCTTCTCTTTCTCTGTATTGTTTACTGAACTAAAATTCTTAGTATCTAATGCTCTATCTGATTTTTTTTCTAATTTAGAAGTTAGTTCCTTGCTTATCTGTGGTCCTGTAAAATCTGTCCTCAGGTAATCAGTAAAAATAATTGACAAAATGCAAGGAGATAGATTTAGGGCTAAGATTAAGGAACTTTCATATCTTGGGTTTTTTTTGGTGACAGATTGAGATCCTGTAGCTCAGCTCAGGTTGACCTGATCTCACTGTGTAGCCTAGCATCACCTTGAGCTATAATCCTAACAGTCTTGTTTGTCCATACAATTAGAGAAGCCCCAGACATTTTCAAGTGTGATAAAGTGGATTAAATACAATGTTAGTTGTGAAATATCTCTCTAGTTGGGGATTAGCATAAAAGGAAAGAAAAAGAAAAGAAATAATAGTCAGTGGGTACTTAACCTCTCCTTCTGTTTACCTTAGGTTTCATGTCATTCTCTAGTGGCTCTGTGAGATTAAGGCACTGGTCTCTACTTCAGGTTGCATAAATCTTTGCCTGCTCATCAATATGCACCATTACTAATTTACTTTATTTTTTATTCTCTCTTGTTAGCGGAATCATTCAAGGAATTTGCTGAATTGCTCAATGAAGTAGAAAATGAGAGGATGATGATGGTAGGTCACTGTATTAGTAAGGGTTCTGTAAAGGAGCAGAACCAATTGGGTAAGTATATATTTAAAGGGAATGTATTAGATTAACTTCTGCTATATGGGACATCTAGTTCAACAATGGCTCTTTTCACATCAGAGAGGCTGGAAACCTAGTAGCTGTTCAATCAGTGAGGCTAGATATATATTGCATTGAGAGTTTCTAGTCTTCAGTCCATGTTGGAAGGCCAAGAACCTGGGTTCTACTATCAGCAAAGGATGGCAGACACAACAACAACAGGGTAGATGTGTTCAGTCTGAGTCATGGCACCAATGTAATGGTGAAAGTAAAATGCTGCAGATACCGTGGCTGCCCGAGAGCAGCCAGTCCCAGGCAGGGATGGCACAGTTCTCCAAGTGGCTGCAGTAGGCCACGTGGGGCAGTGAGACATGAGGAGAGACAGTGAATAGGCATGCCATGAGACAACACTGCAGGTCTCCAAAGGTGGCTCATCACGGGCAGGGAGCCATGCAGCAGGCAAGAGACAGACAGATAGGCATACCATACAGAGTGAGGTTGAATATTTATTTAGTGGGTTATGGAAGGGAAGGAGA
>NC_022026.1:25229852-25245341 GCF_000317375.1 Microtus ochrogaster
ACAGAAAGGGGAAGGGGAGAAGTGGGGAGAGACAGAAGCTGCCTATTTGAGAGGGAGATGGAAAAGGAAGGACTCAGGCTGGAAACTGAAGATCAGTTTACCTGGGTAGACAGGGAGGGAGTGGGCATTCCTTGTCTTTTTAAAGGGACAGAGCAGACCATTACATTCACTAGCAGTTAAGTGACTGTGAGCAGCCTCTCCCCAAGACTTCTTTATAACCAGGTCACCACTTTGGGAGATTATCTTCCTCTGTTTAATTAATCCTTCTACAAAACACTGTCAGAGATGTACCCAGAGTTGGATCCCACGTCCTGTGAAGTAGACAAGTGTCTTTTGCAGAACAGAACTGTATTATCAAAGCTCAATTTATCATTTTTTTCTTTTAAAAATAATTTTTGTGTATATGGCTTTTTTGTCTTCATGTGTGTTTGTGTTTCATTTGAGTGCCTGATACCTGTAGAGGCCAGAAGAGAAATTCCCTGAAATTGAATTTATATATGGTTGTAAGTCAGCACATATGTGCTGGGAATTGAACTGGGGTCCTTTGGAAGATTAGTCAATGCTCTTAACTGTGTTTTTTCTTCATAGATCTTGCTTTTGGAGTCTAAAAAAGTCACCATGAAATGTAAGGTCATCTAACTTATTCTGAAATTTCTTAGGCGTTTGGTACATTTAGGTCTGTGATCCATTTTTAAATAATTTTGGAAGGATTAAAAATCCTTAGTTTAATTTTTTACTATGTGCACATCCAGTGGTCACCCTTTCTCCACCACAACTTCAGTATTTGTTGTTGGTTGTTTTATTTATCTTTATCTTTCTGACTAGGGTAAGGTGAAATTGAAGTTGTTGTCATTTGTATTTGCATAGTTGCTGGGTATGATGACCATCACAGGATCATTTTGTTTGAATGGGTCATTTGTGGTTTTCATGTTTTCTTTTTTTTTGAATTTTTAATATAGTCTGGATATTAATCCTCCATCAGATATACAGATGGCAAAGATTCTTTTCAATCTTTTTTGTGGGCCTCCTCTTCATGCAGAAGCAGAAGCTTTTGCTTTTTATTAAGTCCAGCTTGTCAATTGTTGGCCTTAATTCTTGGACAAATGGATCCTTTTCAGGAAATCCTTTCCTAGACCTTTATGGTATCACTACTGTCTGCATTCTCTTCTAGCAGTTCCAATCTTTGAGGATTTAGGCTTAGGTCTTTGATCCATTTGGAGTTAGTTTTTGTGAAAGATGATAGATACAGATCTAATTTCATTCTCCTTCTTGTATAATTCCAGGTTTTCCAGTATCATTTGTTGAAGATGTTTTCTTTTTTCCAGTGTGTTTTTGGCACCTTTGTCAAATGTTAAATTGCTGACATTATCTGTACTCATGTTTGGGTCTTCAATTTTTTTCCATTGGTCTATATGTTTGTTTTGGCCAGCACCATAAGTCCTTTTATTATTATGGTTCTGTAGTATATTTTGGGATCTGAAATGGAAATTTCTCCAGCATTGTTCGTTTTGCTAAGGATTGTTCTGATTATATGGGGTCTTTTGTGGTTTCATATTAATTTCAAGATAGCTTTTTCTATTTCTGTTACAAATAATATGGGGATTTTGATTGGGATTGCATTGAATCTGTAAATGGCTTTTGGTAAAATGGTTATTTTTCACAATACTAATCTACCTATCTATGAATATGGGGTGCTTTCTTATTTTCTAGTGTCATTCTCTATCTCTTTCTTCAGAAATGTAAAGTTTTCATTGGAAAGGAACTTCAGCTCCATGGTTAGGTTTATTCCTAGATAGTTTATTTCTGTTGAGGCTATTGTGAATGGTATTGTGTCTCATGGTCTTCTCTGTATTTTTATTGGTATTGAATAGAAAAGGTATTGATTTTTGCAAGCTGATTTTGTGTTCTATCAATCTTGTTGAATTTGTTATCATTTCTTGAAGTTTTCTGGTAGAATTTTGGCATATCTAATTTATACTATCATATCATCTGAAAAGGGCAATAGTGTGGCTCCTTTTACTGTTTGTATACTTTTAATTTCTTTTTAACTTGCCTTGTTAGAGCAATTTATTTTGGGGACCAAGGAAAGGGTTTATTTGGCTATCATATTTTGAATCACAATCTACCAAGGAAAGTCAATTCAGGAATTCAAACCAGGTGAGCAGCTGGAGGCAGGAACTGATGCAGAATCCATGGAAGAGTTCTCCTTATTGGCTTGCTCCTCTTGGCTTGCTTAGCCTTATTTTTTCAATTAATTTTAAAATTTTTGAGATAATAGTTACAACATTTCTCCCTTCCTTTTATCCCTCCAAATCTTCCCATATATCCCCCAATTGCTCCCTTTTAAATTCATGACCTTTTAATGCATATATAAATTATATTAATATATATGAATATATATTCATAAGTGCAACCTGCTTAGTTTATGTAATGTTACTTGCATGTCTGTTGTCAGAGATGACCATTGGTTCAACTTAGTGTGCTCTTTTCCTGGAGAAGACTAACTCTTGTTCCTTAGTTACCAGTAGTTCTTTGTCTAGGACTGAGGAATTATGGACTTTCCCCCAGGACTATTTCTTAAATGATTATCTTTTCTCAATGCAAATGCTTCCCCTTTTTCTTTCCTCTATTTCTGTTTCATGTATGAATTCTTTTACTTTTCTCCATTTCCATATTGTGTTCATTGCTATAATTTTGTAGTAAGCCTTGAAATAAGGTATAAACTGTAGAGTCAGTTTGTTAGTATCCACAAAGTAAGTTACTAACATTTTTTATTGGGATAACACTGAATCTCTAGATCCAGCTGTGGAAGCTGTTATCTTAAAAATAATGGCTGTTTGTGTCTGGGAATGTGGGTCATCGTTCTGTTTACTACTCTTATTTGTATTTCATCAGTGTTTTATAACTTATTTATGAAGGTCTTTCATGTATATTTCTAGGTTTGTACCTAAGATTTTTTTTTATTTTTGGATTCTAATCATTTTAATGGTTTTGAATATAATCTTGACCTGAATGTGGTAATACAAACAAGTCTATACTCCCAGATTCCAGGAAAGAAGTTTGAAGCAGGAAGATCAGAAATTCAAGGGAATATTTGGCTTCACGGAGAATTCTAGGCCAGCTTGTGGTACATGAAATCCTTTTTAAAACAAAACAAAACAAAAGCAACAACAAAATCAACCAAAAAAGTCATCCTTCAACAAGAGACAATGTTTTTATGTGGTTTCTAGATCAGCAACATCCATATTTCTTGGGACATTATTCATGGCCCCAACCCAGACCTAGTTGGTACCCAAATCTGGAAATAGTGATTGAACAATTTTTATTATAAGTAGTGGTCCGTGTTAAAGTAAGAACTCTGTATAGGACAGCACAATGTTTTTTTTTTTTGTCCCCATCTTTACTGAGATGACTTGTTATCGGCATCCTAGTTTTGTTAAACAGCAGTTCCATTTAAAAGTTTTTCTCATCCCACTCTAAGAAGATAGTGGTCCTAGCTTTTCAGAGTAGTACTACTATTTTCTCAGCTCCTAGACAAGTGTGGTTGAAGATAGGCTTTGAGGGTAGGAGATTTAGTATTTGATTCTGACTCGGCCCCTAGCTCACTTTTTGACTTTCTACTAATCAGTTATTGTCTCGTAAAGTAAGGAAAATAATCGCCAGTCCTGTTATTATGAAGCACCCTACATGACATGATGGTACAAGAATGTTTTATAAAGGCGAAACACATTGATTATATAAAAATTGTTTTTAGTAGTCTCTGGTTGCTCATGAGAAAAAGCAGGAATTTTCCAAGTTGATGAAATTTGCTTCTAAAGATAATAAGGGGATGAAGGCATGAGTGCCTTCATTTAAGCCTCATAGATGGTCTACTCGCTCAGACCAAGTTCACTGGGTATTCTCTTCTGTCAGAGCTTCCCTGACCCTCTCTTCATGTTGTTCTTAGAGGCGTTTACCTCTAGCTCATTCAGCTGCTACCAGGAAGAAACCTCAGCTGCCTTTTTCCACTGTACTTCGTCTCTTTTATTTACGTGAGAGCAAAGCTCTCCATTACTGGGACAGAAATCATCTTCTGAGATGTTGTTTTCCTTCTCCTTCTTCCTGGTTCTTTGTCACACATTTATGTTGAACAGTTTGTCATTCTTTCTAAAATTAGAATCCCAAGTGGATTTATGATGACAAGCAATAAGGAAGTTCAGGGTCTGAATGGCCCTGGCCTGGTCATCTCCATAAACGAATGGAGATTGTGGCAGGAGCTGTGGGGAGAGAAAAGGTGGAGTATCCCAGCTGTGATGGTCTTCAGAGTCGTGTCTCGGGAGTGGTGTTTAAGCGTCTGGGTTGCAGACTTCCTGTATTTGAGGAAACCTGTCTGTCTGCTTTTCTAACTGAGAAGGGAGTTTTGTTCGTGATGTGCAAAGTCTCTGTTTGAGGAATGACAGAAATAACATTTAGAGGCCCACACCACTACAAACAGTATATTCCTGAAGCCAGTTTGATAGCTTGTTTACTACCAACAGTTCCAGAGCAATCCTGTGGTATTAGAGTGGAAACCATCTCTATTTAGCGTGACATTGTTCAGCTTTAATTTTGTCTTTATTCTGATGGAAGCTGATTCTCTAAACTCTTACTGAGTAAAGGCTGGGGCGTCTCATGGTTAGATTCCCATCAAGATACAGGGTTGTTGTTGGCATTTTTCACAGAGAACTCACAAAAATGAATGCAGTGGTCAGAAAGGTGATTAAAGACAAAGATTTCTTTTTTTAAACTAATTTATTTATTTTTATTTTATGTGCATTGGTGTGAAGGTGTCAGATACCTTGGAACAAGATTCTCAGAAAATTGTGAACTGGCATGTGGGTGCTAGGAATTGAATCTGGGTCCTCTGGAAGAGCAGTCAGTGTTCTTAACCACTGAGCCATCTCTCCAGCCTGACGAAGCTTTCTTAAAAGGGATTCTTTCGGTGGTTGCTGAACGTCTAAGAAATTTAAGGTTAAACAATACAAGAAGAAAAGGAACGAGGGTTCAGCATGTTTTGTCCCCATATCCCCAGCTTTGTTCTAGCAGAAAATAGTATTCTAACAACTGGGTAGCAAGGTTCACGGTATCAGTTTGTGGTCGGTGAGACTGAGCAACATCACCAGGTCAGTTAAGAGAAGGCTCTACAAGTGCCTCATTCAGTGAAGCATCTGCAGATAAATAATTTGCTTGGACGTCTGTTAAGAGTTGCGTATACACTTGCTTGTTCAGGACAGTCTTCCTGTGAACATGAAAAACTAGAAACTGTGTCATCCTGTGAACATGAAAAACTAGAAACTGTGTCATCTGAATATAAAAGCCCAGTTGGGCATCCATACAAACAATTGCTGTGTGACACTCTTTACGAGCGGCATGTTTACTTCCTGTTCAAAGTCAAACTTCCTCAATGTTTCAGACCGTCACATTTTACATGTTATTTATGTGACATTGGTGCCGGTTTTAAAAAATCATCTATTGTTTCCTAACAGCCTATTCTAAAACCTAATGGCTTACAGTAAAATGATTTAATTATTGGCAGTTGGTTTGTGGATCAGGTTTTAGGTAGAGAGCATTGGATATTTCTTCTTCTCCATGTAGGTATGGACTTTCTTCTTTTGGTTGATGAATACAGTTAGCTGTTGGGTATTAAGTGCCATTCCGAGAGGTGTTTGTGTGAGTAAGATCAGATACGGTCTGGAAAGAGGTTTCCTAGGTCTGGTAAATAAGTAGATGTGTGATGAGAATTCAGAATCACAGAGGTTCTGGGGGACCAAGTAGGTAAGAGATCTGTGTTTTTCTTTTTTAAGAGGCAGCAAGGGTAAAGAATATTTTTTTAGAGTTTTTAAATTGAAATTTTAATTAAAAAATACATACAGCTGGATGGTGGTGGTACATGCCTTTAATCCCAGCACTTGAGAGTCAGAGGCAGGCAGATTTCTAAGTTCGGGGCCAGCCTGGTCTACAGAGTGATTTCCAGGACAGCTAGGGCTGTTACACAGAGAAACCCTGTTTTAACACACTCATAAAAATAAAAGAAATACATACATAATTACAAATTAACCTGATTTCCACCCATTCTCCCCTGCCCACAACTACTTCCATGTTCTCCAGACTCCCTTTCAAATTCATGACCTCTTTTTTTATTATTACTGTTACACACACACACACACACACACACACACACACACACACACACCCAGTCCTACAGAGAATACTAGAAGCAATACTTGAGAACAAAGTGAGGAATAAGCCAGTGTAGGAGGCTATAGCAAGAAAACAAATGAAGCTATAATTTCAGAAACACAAAATAGAACTATAAGAACACAAACAAAAAAGATAGCCATCCATGGATACAATTCACTAATAACTTGAAACATTAAAGACCTTCCAGAGATGCAGTGATGCTTGAATTTATGTAAATTAATAAATGTAATTTACCATATAAATGGGCTGAAAAACAAAATCTACATGATCATCTAATATGATGCAAAAAAGGCCTTTGGCAATTTCCAACACCCCTTCATGATGAAAATTTTGGAGACAATAAGGATACATGGGACATAGTTCAACATAATAACACCAGTTTTTATCAAGCCTCCAGCCAACATCCACTTAAATGGAGAGAAACACTAGACATTTCTTTTAAAATCAGGAACAAGACAAGATTATCCATTCCCTTTACCTATTCAGTATATTAATTGACCTCTTAGCTAAAGCAATAAGACAACTGAAGGAGATCAAGTGATTTGGAATTATGTCTGTGTCTTCAGGTAGACAAATAGGAAGGAAAAAAGTCAAAGTATTTTCATTTGCAGATGATATAATTGTGTATGAAAATGGCCCTAAAAACTCCACCAGGAAACTCCTACAGCCGGTAAACACGTTCAGCAAAGTAGCAGGATAAAAAATTAACTCATAAAAAACAGTAGCCTTCATATATTCAAGCAATAGGCTGAGAAAGTAATTGAAACAACATCCTTCAAAATAGGCTCAAAAATATCTTGGGGTTACTGTAACCAAGCAAGTGAAAGATTTGGATAATAAAAACTTTAAGATATTGAAGAAAGAAACCGAGGAAGATATCAGAAAATGGAAAGATCTCCTATGCTTTTAGATTGATATGATTAGTATAGTAAAAATTACCATGCTACCAAACACAGTCTACAAATTCTGTACAATCCCCATTAAAATTCTGACACAATTCATGACAGAAATTGAAGGGACAGTTTTCAGCTTCATAAGGAAATACAAGATCCCCAAGGTAGCTAAAATAATTGTGAATAATGAATGAACTGCTGAAGATAGCACCATCCCTTACCTCAAATTGTACTATAGAGCTGTAGTAATAAAACAGCATGCTATTGTCATAAAACCTATCATGTTGATGTCTGAAATCTACCTGAAGACCCAGACATAATTCCAAACACATATGGACACCTGATCTTTTACAAAGAAACCAGAAATGCACATTGGAAAAAGACAACATCTTCAACAAATGGTACTGGTCAAACTGGATGTCAACATGTAGAAGAATCCAAATAGATCCATATCTGTCACCCTGCATAAAACTCAAGTCCAACTGGGCTGTGGTGGCGCACCCCTTTAATCCCAGCACTCGTGAGGCAGAGGCAGGCGGATCTCTGGGAGTTCGAGGCCAGCCTGGTCTACAAGAGCTAGTTCCGGGACAGGCACCAAAGCTACAGAGAAACCCTGTCTCGAAAAACAAAAACAAAAACAAACAAACAAACAAAAAAAAAACAAAAAAAGCCCCCCCCCCAAACAAAAAAAAAACCCTCAAGTACAAGTGAATTAAAGACCTCAACAAAAAACCAGATACACTGAAGCTGATAGAAGAGAAAGGGGAAAGTAACCGTGAATGCATTGGCACAGGAGACCACTTCCTAAATGAAACACCAATAGCACAGGCACTAAGATTAACAATAAATGGGACCTCATGAAACTGAAAAGGTTTGATAAGACAAAGGATACTGTCAATAAAACAAAACAGCAGCCTATAGAATGGGAAAAGATCTTCACCAATCCCACATCTGACAGAGGGCTAATCTCCAAAATATATAAAGAACTTAAGAAACTAGACATCAACAAACCAAATAATCCAATTAAAAGTGGCATATAGATCTAAACAGAGAATTCTCAACAGGAATCTCAAATGGCCAAGAAATGCTTAAATAAATGTACAACATCCAGGAAAATGTAAATCAAAATGATTATGATATTCCATCTTACATCTATCAGAATGGCTAGGATCAAAACTACAAGTGACAGCTCATGCTGACAAGGATGTGGAGCAAGGGGGACACTCTTCCATTTATGATAGGAGTGCAAACTTGTACAGCCACTATGAAAATAAATATGGCAGTTCCTGAGAAAATTGGGAATTGATCTACTTCCAGACCTAGCTATACCATTCTTGCATTTATTCCCAAGGGATGTCCCATCCTACCACAAGGACACTTGCCCAACTATGTTCTTATTCATAATAGCCAGAAATTGGAACCTAGGTGTCTCCCAACCAAAAAATGGAAATAGAAACTGTGGTACATTTACACAATGGAGTATAACTCAGCTGTTAAAATGACCCCATGAAATATGTAGACAAATGGATGGAACTTGAAAAAAACTCATCCCGAGTAAAGAAATTCCTTTTATGTTCCTTTCCTCAAAGCATTTATTTGTTTTTCATAAGGGAACTAACAAAATTCAATAAAAAGTAAGCAAATTAACGTTTATATCAATGCTAGAAACTGATCTCATGGTCCTATAGATGATGAACATTTCCACTACTCCTGAATTATACCTCTACTCCAATTGCTATGCTTCAGGATGATAAAATTTTCATTTTACACAAAAGTGTTTCATTTTCCCTCTTATTGAAAATAATTTTTTTCTCACCTAATATATCCTGTTTGTGGTTTCTTCTCCCTCTACTTCTCCAAGTTCTTTCCTACCTCCCCTCCCAATCTGGTTCCATCACCTTTTTATCTTTCATTAGAAAACAGACAGGCTTCAAAGGGATATTACAAAATAAAAAATAATAATATAAAAAACCCTCACACATTGGAATGGGATAAAACAAACAAATAGAAGGAAAAGATCCCACAAGAAGGCAAAAGAAATAGACCCACTGATTTGTACACTCAGAATTCTCATAAAAATAAGCTAGAAGCCATAATATACATGCAAAGGAATGGTAGGGCAAAAAGAGAGAAAATATATAAATTAAATAAAAATTAAAATAAAAAATAAGATTAAAAAGCCATGATATGACATTATTAAGTAAGGGGCCTCCTTATAAATAAATAAAGCCCCTAAAAAAGGTGGTCCTGTGTTGGTTTTCTGTTGGCCATTCACTGTTGGACATGCAGTCTGCCCTTAAGAGTAGTTTTGTTTCCCCAATCGTTTGCTTCCCCAGTGAGACTCCTTTGGAGAAAAGGAAATTTTCCTTTGCAAGTAGTTGTCCATTGGTTGTTGCTTCTGGGTTAGGGATAGAGACATGTATCCACTTCTTTCAGGTCTAGGACACCTCTGGCTTATACCTGTGTAGGCCTTGTGCAAGCTACCCCAGTCTCTGTGAGTTCATATGTGCCTCAATCTTTTTACTTAGAGGGCCATGTTTCTTTGGTGTCCTCCATCCCTGAATGCTACACTCTTTTCACCTTCTCTTCAACAGTGTTCCCTGACCCTGAAGGGAGGGATTATATGGAGGCATCGTGTTTTGGGCTGAGTGTTCTATGGTCTCTCATTCTTTGCATATTGTCTGGGTGTGGGTTTCTGTATTTGATCTCATCTGCTGCAGGAGGAAGTTTCTCTGACAGTGGCTGAGCAAGGCACTGATGTATGAGTATAACAGAATGTCATTAAGATTCATTTTATTGGTACATTCTTTTAGTAGAACAGTAGTATTTGGTTTTGCCCTAAGTCTCTGGGCTATTTAGTTTCAGGCTCTTGGTGGCCCAGGCAGAACTGGGTAAGCTTTCCATCCTATGAATTGGACGGTAGGTCAGATATGTTACCAATTGTTTACTCCCCCAAACGTTGTTCTACCATTGGACTAGCATTTCTTGTAGGTAGGACAGATGGTAAACCAAAGGGCTTGTAGCTGAGTCAGTGTTTGTTTCTCCTATGTAGCACAGAAAGTACCTTCCTCTACCAAAGACACTAGCATGTAGGGGTGAAGGTACTAGGTAGGCAACAACTGAACTTCTCCATATTTAATGAGTTGTGTAGGTGTCTTCAGCAATCGGGCCTTGCCATTAGTTTGTGTAGAGCAACCTATAGTCTTTGCAACAGCCTAGGTTATTTGGGGATTTTCATGGTATCCCTTTGGCCAACAACTCAATTAGATGTAACCCATTCCTGGGACTAAAAGCTTTATTTTGTGACAAGAGACATTCTGTTAGAGCTCTGCCTCCCCCATTATTTGGTGATTTCATTTAACTTTCCTTCATATAAATATAGGGTTTTCTATCTTATTAGGCTTCTTCTATACTACCCCTCAAATGTAGCTTAATTTTAGCTGTCTTTCTCTATAATTCCCCTTCTCATCCCCCTTTTTCTTCCCCTTCTTCACTTGACCCTGCCTTTTCAGCTCCCCTACCTATACATAGCCATCTTAACAGCTAATAGCCACATATAACTATTTTTGCCTTTTTGGTTATAGATTGCCTTAGTCAGGATAATTCTTTCCTAGTTTTGTCCATTTGCCTGAGAATTTCATGATTTCATTTTCTTAACAGCTGAATAATAATTCTTCTTAATCTCTTCTTCTGTTGAGGGACATCTAGGTTGTTACCAGTTTCTGGCTATTGTGAATAAAGCAGCAATGAACATGATTGGGCAAGTGTCTTTATGGTAGGTAGGATGAAGCATCCTTTGGGTAGATGCCCAAGAGTGGTATAGCTGGATCTTGAGGTAGATTGATACTCATCTTCTTGAGAAATTGCCACATTGATTGCCATAGGTGCTGTACAAGTTTGCATTCTCTGCAGCAATGGATGAGTGTTCCCCTTACTCCACATCCATGTACCCCATTTTTATTTGGGTTATTTGTTTCCTTGGTATTTAGTTTTTTAAATTTTTTTTTATATTTTGTGTATTTGTCCTCTGTGGAATGTGTAGTCAGTAAAAATCTATTCCCGTTCTGTAGGCTGATACTTTTTATGAATGGCAGTGTCTTCTGCCTTCTGCTTTTCAATTTCATGAGGTACCATTTATTAATTGTTGATCTTAGTGCCTGTACAAACAGTACCCTGTTCAGAAAGTGTTTTTTTTAGAATGTTCGTGTGTGTGTATGTATGTATATTGTGTGTATGTATGTTTTTTTGAGACAAGATTTCTCTGTGTAAATCAGACTGGCCTCAAACTCACTCTGTAGTCCAGATTGGCCTCCAAATTACAGAGATCCTCATGCCTCTGCCTCCCCAGTGCTGAGATTAAAGACGTGCACCACCACCCAGCAGGATGATATATTTTAAAGAAAAACACTAATGGTAAGGAATAACAAGTTTGCATTTGAACCTTGTTAATCTAGATGTTATTTTCTTCTTTTTTTTTTCTTTAGGTACAAAATGCTAGTGACTTGCTGATCAAACCCCTGGAAACTTTTCGGAAGGAACAAATAGGTTTCACAAAGGTATATTTTTGGTGCTAAATGTATATATGTATAAATGTATATATAAGGTTATTTCAGATAGTAATTGAGTAGTTGTTTGGGCTGCCATTCATTATTCTGCAATGTTCAAATGAAGATGCTCAGATTTCCCCCAAAGCTAGGAGTTTATCTCTGTGAGTGTTTCCCGAAGAACTTGGAATTTGCATGCTTGGGTGCCCTAATCCATGCGGGTGGGTATCATCTACACAGTGAGAGTCTGAGTAGAACAAAGGTATAGAGAAAGGTTGAGTTGACAACTAGGCCACATGACTTGGGACATGGCCCTTTGCTGTCAGTATTACTGGTTCTTACTCCTTCAAACCCAAATCAGAATCCACAGCAATAACTTTTAAGCTGTTGAACCTTCTTACTATTCTACTGGTATTCCTTACAATTTACATATAGCAGATCATGAAACTTTTTAACCTTCATAATCATTAGATCCAGCACCTTAGGATAAGTTTTTTTCTCTCTCTCCTCTCTCTCTCTCTTTCTCACTCTCACGCTTTATCTCTCTAACTAATATAGAAATTAGCAATAGGAAGTGTCTGCTGCTGTAACTAGTAAGAGTTATATACCACTTAACAGTGGGAATACATTCTGAGAAATGCATCGTTAGCTGAGTTTATCATTATGTGAACTTCATAGAGAATACAGAACTAGATGGCATAGATCATTCAATGTAGTCTCTTCATACAATTAGGAAATGCAGTAAGCATGAGGTATTTGACAAAGTATATTGTTTAACAGTAAATGTTTTCTAAGGTTTATCCTCTAAAATAATGATAAAGGTATGGTATAGTAAATATATATCCCAGCAACATATTTTTGTTATCATGCAAAGGTATATGATTAGATGTGCTAATTTCTGGTTATTGATCCCACAGTATACAGTATCACAGACATATCAGTGATGCCGGATGCTATGATGTTACTATGACTATAATGTCATGGGAATGGCAGAAAATTTTCTACTCTCCTGCTGTCCTTCCTCTCCCTTCCCTTTCTCCTCTCTTCCTCCAGTTACCCTCCCCCTCTTCTGTAATCTCTTCTGTCCCCTTTGTTTTCTTTACTTTTTTCAGACAAAATGTCAGTGTTGCTTAGGATGGACTCATATCCCTGATCTTTCCTTTGTAGGTCCACGAACGCTGGGCTTGAAGGCTTGTCCCACCAAACCCAATTCTATTATCTTTTGGGCCACTGTCATACATGCAGTGTGTTGTTGAAAAATGTCAAATGTCATTATGTCACATAAGAGTAATGTGGTATTATGTAGCATATAACTATATGTACAACTATGAAGGCACCACCGGAACCACACACTTGGTGGGCTGGGACAGTTGAGGAACATTCCTGGGGAAGTGGAGAGTGCTCTGGAATGACTTCTATCTGGTAAGGATTCAGCAATAAATGAGGAGACTGATTAAGAAAGCTTCCACTGTCTTAGATTATACTTGACCAATTATGTAGTGTTATGAGAAATGTGGACATTAAGGTGATAGATATAGATCCATTTGTATACTTCTAGGTGGAGACATCCAGTTTGACCAGCATCATTTGTTGAAGATATTTTCTTTTTTCCAGTATGAATTTCTGTTTTGTTTTCTTTATTTAAAAAGTATCCATCGTTGTGTGGATTCATGCTTGGGTCTTTGATTCAATCCCGTTGGTCCACTGGTCTGTTTTTATCCCAATACCATGCATGCAGTTTTTATTACTATAGTTCTACAGTACAGCTTGATATCAGGGGCGGCAATACCTCCAGATGTTCTTTTATTGTATGGGATTGTTTTAGATATCCTAGATCTTTTGTTTTCCAATATGAAGTTTAGTATTGTACTTTAAATGTCTGTAAATAATTGTGTAGAAATTTTGATAGGGATTGAGCTGCAGAGATTTTTAAGTGGACTATGTAAGAAGTAGCTTGTTTTCTTCTGCCTAGTAGTAGTAAAATTTAAGAAGAGAAAAAGTGAAGAAGAACTTATTCATTTATTTGTCACTGTTACTGATTCTTTGTGTGTTTTTTACATCATTTATCTTGATTCTGCTTATCTGCCCGTCCCCTCACATCTGCCCTCTGCCCATGTGACTGCCCCTTAAAACAAAACAAAATTTAAATTTTAAAAGAAAATCCAAAAGCCAAACCAAACAAAAAACAAAACAAATAAACAAAAGAAGAGTCTTGTGCAAGGGGTAGTGTGGCCCGTTGAGTCACCCAGTGCACCCTGTAGTCCATTAGTCTGTACTTGCAAGTGTTCATGCAATCAGTCGTTGGTGTGGCTCGAGGCCTCTGGCTTCCGGTACACTATAGATGCTAAGCCCTTGCTGGCTCTCCTTTTAGATATCCTGTTGTTATCCTGTGCCATGGAGATCCTGCAGTTTTGGTCCTGTAGGTTCGTTCCCTTCACATGCCCCCGAAAGTTCACAGATGGGGTGGATGTTGGGGTGGACTAACTTATAGCCCTGGTTCTGGGCTTAGGTGATAGCTGGGTTGGTCAGCCCACCAGTTTTCCATCTTCATCACTACCTAGGTTTCAGCACTGTCCCAGCTAGCTCAGCCAATGCAGCCTGCAGCAAGGAGTGGGACCACTTTCGCTCTCAGGTCCTCAGATCCAGGTTGCCTTAACTCCTACCACCAGGGCTAGCTCTATTATTCTACCCAGATAAAGTGCAGGACCCTCTTTCCTGATTGCTATAGGGGGCATATGAGAGGGTGGGGGCAGAGGCAGCTTTCCTGCTTTCATGCCTTCAGGGCTGGCTCACCTGCACTCCTGATAACAGGGTCATCTCTAGTGTGCTGTCCAGGCAGGGTTCAGGGCCTGCTGTCCTGCGTGCTGCAGCAGGTGAGGGGCATGGCTAGTTCTCTTATTCTAGTGACCCCAGGGCCAGTTCTTTTGTCTGCTGTGGGTAGCAAGGGGCAGAGGGGGGAAAGGCGTCTTTCCCTCACCCATGCCACCACATGACAGACAAGGGGGAGGGTCTGCTCTGCTGCTCTCATGCCCTCAGGGACGACTGACGTGCCTCTCGATTAACAGGGTCAACTCTAGTGTGCTGCCCTGGTGAGCTACACACCTGTGGTAAGGTTTGGGGTCTTATTTCCTCTGTGTGGGGGTCAATTATCCCTGGAGGCATGGGATCAGCTCTCCTGTTGCCGTTTTTTAGCGAGGGGCAGAGCCAGCTATCTCAGGCATAGTGAAGGGCAGGGCTAGCTCAGCTCAGCCCTCAGATTTCCATAGGCATGGTTCTTATTACCCCTTGTGCTAACACAGGTCATGGACATCATCACGGACTCCAGCTAATGCTGGACCATGGACCCAGACATGTCCCTGAGCAACAGCTCAGGCCTGGACATCTCCATGCTCCCATGTAGCACACAGACTACTCAGATCAGTATGTCCTTGGCAGTGGCATGGCCCTTGGACACTGAGATGGTCCTGGGTGGTCATCCACATGACCCTAGGTGTGACAGGAATCACAGACATCACCTGAGACCCTGACTGCCTTAGGACCATGGACCCAGACATGCCCCTCGGCTGCAGCCCTAGACAAGAGGACAGCATGGCCCTGGGTGAGAGCACAGGCTACTTATATCTGTATGGCCCCTGTTGCAGTGTGCCTTTTCGATACCATCATGGACTCAGGTGACAGCACAGACCATAGGCTTGGGTGGTAGTAGCCCAGGTCCTGGACATCACCTTGGACTTGGGTGGCAAGCAGGTCATTTATGTCAACCTGTTCCTTACCACCCTCACCTCTTCAAGTCCTCCTCTCTTCTTAGCTCATGAACTTTTTTGCACCCCCCC
>NC_022026.1:25245441-25277889 GCF_000317375.1 Microtus ochrogaster
TGTACTTGCTCACCATAATGGTCCCCTGATACCTGGTGGACTCCTGGTTGAGTCACGGGTGGCACTTGTTGAGTCCCACTCACCCAGCTGCAAAGCATGGCCCAGAGATGTTGCTTTGCACCTCTGGTGTGCCTGGGACTAGAGACCACGGGCTTGATATGACGGCAAGTTCTACCATCTGTGTTCTCCATCGCTCAGGCCTGAAGAGTGCTGAGCGGCTCCTGGTTAGTTGCCCCTCCCCCAACTAGAGATCTGGGGACAGGGATCTGTCACTCAGGTCTGGAAAGTCTGAATAAGGACTTTGTAGACAAAAATGAACCAGAACTTTTAAATACTTGGCCCAGTGTATTCATGTTGCAAAGAACAAGAAAACAGGTTCTGAAGAGAAGTTGAGAAGATTAGTATGGTTGGGCCTGGAGATGACAGTGGTTAAGAGCTTGGGCATTGCTTTTGTGGAGGAGTGGGGTTAGGTTTACAGCTCCTACATTGAACCCCTCAAAGTAGCCTGTAACTACAGCTCCAGGTAATAGAACACCCTCATCTGGACTCCATGGAAACCTTCACTCGTATGCATATACCCACATATAGTCATATACTACATACAGTCTACATAATTTAAAAATAATGAAAGTGAATCTTTAAAAAAGATTCCCATGGCATGAGCTGAGGGCCTAACAAGTTATCTCAGTGCAAGGCTACACAGATGAGATTATGCCAACACTACCACCTGAGACTAAAGGAAACAGAAATTAGAACCTCAAGATCCCATGGAGTTTGCCTTGTTTGATTTTCAACTTGGAATCCATCACTCCTCCCTTCTACATTTCTGTCTTCTAGAATGGGGATGCCTGTCTTATGCCCATACCTGCATTTTTTTGAGAAGTAGCTTTCTTATTTTGGCATCAAAGGCCCACAGCTGAAGATAATTGTATCTCAATTATCAATCATATCTAGGTTGTATCATAAAGTGAATATGTTAAACTTTGAACTTTGGACATTTGAAATGATGCTGGACTAAGATGCCCTTTGAAGTTGTTGAGATGAAATTACTGTATTTTGCCTGTAAGAGAGGAGTGAGATTGGTGAGGACTGGGGTAGGCAGAATATTGTTTGTGTCTCCCCAATTTTCAGTGTAGAAATCCTAAACGCTGTAAACATTTTAGTTCCCTTTTAGATTTCAGTTGTTCCATTTAGCAAATGAGAGGCAGGAAAACAGTAGCCAGCATCCCTGGGCGGAGCCCTTTGCATTCTTCCTGGGCCCACAGCATTGCTGAGGGCACCTGGCAGTGAGATGAATGAAACCTATACAAGACAAATATGATGATGAAAGTTACAGAGTTAGTTTCAGTGGCCAGGATTGGGATAGGAGCATCTTTTTAGCTTCATATTTTACTCCTTTGCAAGAGAGGATCTCGTTATGAAGACCAGGCTGGTCTTCCTTTTTCATCCTCCCTAATGTTGGAATTACTGGTGTATACTACCTTTTCCAACTACATCCTTCTATTAAGTTATGCTGTCTAGATCTGTGCTGCCTGGTAGTTTTAAATTGTGTGTGTGTGTGTGTGTGTGTGTGTGTGTGTGTGTGTGTGTGTGTGTGTGTGTATTTTAAGTTAGAGTCTCTCTATGTAGTGTAAGTAGGACTTTAGGCTGGCTTTTTACTCTTGATTCTCCTGCCTTAGACTCTTGAGTGCTGGGCTTGTGGGTATGTACAAATGTACACTGTTTGACTTACCCTTATGATAGCCACTGGATATTTTAAGTTTCCAGTACTCAATGTTGTTAGTCTCATTTTAAATACTTAGTAGTCACTGGTGGCTAGTAGCTATTTCATTGGAAAGCTTATACATCAACCCTGCTCATCATTGAACAGTCTATTGTACAGTGCTATGCTAGCTAATTTCAGTTTCATTGCCCCTGGATCTCTTCCATTACTTAATATGGTAGAAAGGGATATGAATACTTTTGAGTTTAATCTTTTTTCAGCCTAGTGCACAAAACTATTCTCAACATGTTCCCAGCATGTAACCAAAGTATTCTTTCCTTTGTAGGTTAAAATATATCATCTTGACCAAGCATCCAGTCTTAATATTTGGAATAAGAATATACCATACAGTGTTATTATTGGAATCCCATGGCAATCAGTTTGGATAACAACTATGAAATTAGCAGTGTAGAAATAGGAGTGGCGGGCCGCTTCCCGCCACCCGGCTAGCTTTACCTGAAATAATTACATGGAAACTGAATTCTTTTAAACACTGCCTGGCCCATTAGTTTCAGCATCTTATTGGCTAATTCTCACATCTTGATTAACCCATTTCTATTAATGAGTGTAGCACCACGAGGTGGTGGCTTACCAGGAAGGATCTTAACCTGTGTCCATCTTGGAAAGGAGAGCTATAGCGTCTGCTTGACTCAGCTTTCTTTCTCCCAGAATTCTGTTCTGTCTTCCCTGCCTACCTAATTTTCTGTCCTATCAAAGGGCCAAGGCAGTTTCTTTATTAACCAATGAAAGTAACACATTGACAGATGACCCTCCTCCATCATAGCAGGGAAGAGATTTATTGTCAGGTCAATTAGAATCCCCAAGGTCATTGAGATATAAAAACTATGAAATGGAACGCTGAGATGATAGCTCAGTAGTATAGTGGTTGCCTAGCACATATGAGGCTCTGTGCTCTATGCCCACGCCTCACAAGAAAAGGCAAAGGAAAATGTGAAGAAAGGGCAAGATAAGTAGTGAATATGCTCCTACTCCTTGATACCATGACTGAAGCTAATATAAACATGCAAGCATAGTGGGTGGTCTAGATAGCCCAGAGATACTGTGTTCTGCTAGTTTCATCTGGCGTCTAACTAGTATTTTTTTAATTTTTTTTAATATTTATTTATTATGTGTACAATATTCTGTCTGTGTGTATGCCTGCAGGCCAGAAGAAGGTAGCAGACCCCATTTTAGATGGTTGTGACCCACCATGTGGTTGCTGGGAATTGAACTCAGGACCTTTGAAAGAGGAGGCAATGCTCTTAACCTCTGAGCCATCTCTCCAGTCCCTCTGAGCCATCTCTCCAGCCTGCGTCTAACTAGTATTAATGCTTATTTGGGGGGAAACATAAAATTAAAAGACACAAGAAGCTTGGAAATTACCAATGCGATAGAAAAATAATTGTCATTTGTTAAATTGCATGACAGTTATTATCTGACACTGAAAAGGGTTGAAGTGTTTGGAGACCCACCTCTCAGACTTGCTTTCAGTCCTGCATGAGAGCAACAATAGGAAGGTCCGGCTATACTGTAGTGGTGGACGGTCTGTCATACAGAAAGGGAAATTTCGTGGTATGTTTCGTAGGTACCCGGTCTACTAGTTTGATGATGTTATACACACTGTCTTCCCACAGCAGACTGAAGTAGGACTTAAAAATTTATTGTCCTAGTAAAGAGACTGAGACTCTGAAGGGTTAAAACAACCACCAGTCTATTTTGAATCCTAAAGACCCCTCTTTATCAGTGGGGCTAGCGTGTACCACTACAAAGACTAACTCAGTGTTAGAATTATGTCTCAAATAGACTACCTGGAATTTTCCTGACCATGAAATTTAGGGTAGAGGAAATCACACTTCACTAAGGGCAAGAAAAGGAAGTTATTATTCTACTGGTCTGTGTTTGCTTCCTAGTTCCAAATTCATCCCTCCATATCTCTATATCTCTATATCTCTGTATCTGTTCTGCGATAACAGACAGTTCCTTCAGTTATCACTCCATAGTTAGCGTGGTTTTAAGCTTTCATGGTAGACAATACTGTAGGTGGAGGGGTCTTTCTCCAAGTTTTTAGGGGCTGCCTGGTGGTCTGCTGCAGTGGTGGACCTCTGATTTAGCTCTTTTCTCAGAACACTTAGTGTATCGCTGACCTTGAAGCTTCTATTATACTAATGACATTCTGCATGTGCATCAACCCTGAAAGGCCTCACACACCCATGATTTTCTCTAGACTTCCTCTACAGTCACCCTCTTCCCCTGCCATGGGACTGTCTGATGCATGAAGCATTAGAATGAAACATCGATCTCTATGCTGGGCCTTTATATACTCTGATTATGCTTAAGTGATTCCCCCTGAGCCAGGCAGACCCCGTGAGGCTCATCTACATCTTGCTGTATCCCCCTCTTTTCTGCAAACTGTGTGCTGGTTATCTCTGGAGAGATAAGTGAGTATAAACTACCAAGCCTTAGAATGAGACTTTGCTTCTACTCAGAGAATTATATTGCCATGTTCTCTATCCAGTTTTGTCTTGAATATCTTCTTTAGTCTGGGACCCATACAAACTTTCCTTAAAGTTTATAGTTACTTTGTTGTAATTATTCCCCCCTTTTGTATTACTGAAAATAGAACCTAGTATCTTGTATATTCTGGGCAAATGCTCTACCCCCTGAATTATATCCCCCATTAGAACTTTTTGTTTTGAGACAGGATCTCAATAAACTGCTGGTCTTACACTCATTCTGTAGTCTAAGCAAGTTTAAAACTTGTTATCCCACCCCTGACCCCGAGCCTTAGCCTCTAGAGTAGCTGGAATTACAGGTCTTTACCAACAGGCCTGCCTTGTAATAATTCTTGGTAATCCATTCTGTTCTAATGGGGCTGAAGCTGAATACACAGAACTGCTGCCAGCCAGTTTGTGGCTTCACCAGCAGTTGCTAGGTACTGTCACCAGTGACAAAGAAACATAGCCAGTGCGCCCTACCAACAGCGTCCTGGGGAGGTTCCATCCCGCTGAGGGACTTCTATTCAGGTAAAGAGATTTTTTTTGACTATGTTATGGAAATGAATTTCAGGATGAATCATTATAAATCAACATTAGTGAATTTTAAAGTATTTATATGAGATATATATGAATAAGCTAGAATATGATCCTAAGATAAGACGTGGGCTTTTCCAGAGACTGTAATGCTTAGATTTCCTTATAATAGCTATTTATATGATCTTGGGAGGAGGAAATGGAATGAGAAAGGGAGATGTAATTATATTTTAATAAAAAATAAACTTATATTACTTAGAGGATATGATTTACAACAAGATTTTGAGATTAAGCAAAGCTTATGTAAACTTTGAAAGTTAAGTAAAAGTATTTTAACTAGTGCGTTTATGTTTTTAATGAAGTTTTTTTGTCAATGAAATAATTCATTTTTGTTTCTTTAAAATTGTGCATGGGCCTGTGGCTATCTTGTTGTTTATTTTTGAGATTATGATTTAATTACATTTCTTTGTTCCCTCCCTCTTGAACACTCCCATATATTGAACTTTCCCACTCTAATTTCAAATTCATGGCCGATTTTTCATTAATTGTAATTGCATGCAAATATGCATTTGCATACACACATATACATATATACATATTCCTCAACATACCCTGTTAAATCTATATAATGTTAGATAAGTCACTTTTGAGATATGCTCTCTAGTATCTCTTCCTTTATGCCACCATGCTCCCCACCTTGATAATGCACTGACCCTCGGAACTGTGATTCACCACTACAACTAAATTGTTTTCTTTTTAAGAGTTGCTGTGCTCATGGTGTCTCTTCACAGGAATAGAAACCCAAACTAAGACAGCTCCCTTAGCCTTGGGGAGGGGAACATAACTGTAGATGTCTCATTTGTGGCACTTAATCCGTGCAGTTTGACAAGCTATGAACTTCTGTGTTAGCAATCATCCACTGAACACAGAACCTTCTCTGATGAGGTCTGAGAGTAGCATTAATTTAGGAGAGAAGGGAATTTAGAGAGCAGTTTGATACTATGCCCATTTACTAGAATAACAGTAGTAGACTCATTCTTGAAGCCTGTTAACTCTCCAGCCATAGATTATGTCCAGGACAGTGCCAAGCATGTGTTTCCTCCTGTAGAATGGGACTTGAATTCAACTAGGAAGTAGCTGTTTACCTCTGTAACATCCTCCTACATGTCTAGCAATTTATCTGTTCCTTCCTGTTTCCCAGCTTCTCTTAGGATGTAAGTTTTCAAAGTATTTCCGAATAAGTCTGGATTTTATGGGAACTTATAACATAACCCCTTTCATCTCTAATTTTATTAATTTTAATCTTCTCTTTCATTTGATGATTTTAGCTAAGGATTAAACTTTTATTTCTTCATTGACTTTTCTGTGCTGGGAATTGAATATCACATATGCCACTAAACTATTTCTTTTGATGGTAACTTTGTGAGATAAAGATATTAGTATGTTCCTTTACCTCTCTGTATTGCCCACAATGTTTTTGGGAGTCATACTTTCTCTTTACAATTTTGGATTGTTGTAGTACCCTTACATTAGTTTGGACATATTAGTGAAATAAAATATCACTTAGTTTATGTTACACTGACAGAAGGCAGTTGTAAAATTGTTGCAAGTTTCCACCCGCGTTTCTTTTTCTGTTTTATATTGGATAAATCTATTTGTTAGTTGCGGTAGCTAGGACATACCCGAAATTATCTTGGTGAGGATGTAGCTCAGTTGATAGAATGCTTGCTGAACATGAAGCCCCGGGCTCAAAGCTCAGCATCAAATAAACCACATGAGGTGGTGTATTCCAATAATCTCAGCACTCAGAGGCTGAAGGTAGAGGGATCAGAAGTTCAAGGTCATTTTCTTTACATAGTAAGTTCAGGGCCAGCTTGGGCCACATGAGACCCTGTTTAATGAAACAAAAAGAAAGAAAGGTGTTTACCTTCTTCCTTGAAATTTCTTTTCAATTAGACTGAATTACTTACTTTATCTGCTTACTTTATGTTATATCTCTCTTTTTATAAGACATTGTCTTGCTGTATCTCATTGGCTGGCTCGGTATTTGATGGACAGCCCAGGCTGCCTTTTAACTTCTGACTATCCTCCTACCTCAACCTCTTAAGTACAGGTAAAAAAGGTGTGTGCCACACTTTTTTTTTTTTAGCTCATTTTAGGCATTTGTTGGTTAAGTTCTTTCCCTCTTACTTCTAAAATGACCGAGTGCATATAAGATTTTGGAGTTTTCCCCAACCCCTCTGTATTGATTGAGAAATACATAGCTGTCACCTGATTGAGAAAGCTCTTTTTAACATAATCTCCCTCACATCTACCATGTAACTTCCCCATTCGCTGACCCAAGATCAAGGGGGACAAGCAAGGCTTAATTTAGCTCTCTTCACACATAATGAGTCTTTCATTCTGCAGGGTAGAATGCTGGACTGTCCACTAGAGATGGCAGAATAAAGATGCAGTGATCCCTTCTAGACACATGACAGGGAGAGTATTTGTGCCCTTGGATTCATATTTTTTGAGTCTTGTCAGAGTTGCCCACAGTATGATGTTTTCATTCTTAAGATTTCTCTTGCCAAAGAGGAACAGATCCTGAATGAGGCCTTTGTCTAGATTTCTGGTGAGACCAGGGCCAAATCTTCTGACTAGGACATCTGAGTATGCATTTAACCCTCTTTTAGAGTTAAAGCTGGCACAGAAGCAATGATGCAGTGTGTTTTTGTTCAATAGATAGCGGGCTAGAGGCCACCGACAGCAGGACTTGGGTGTGTCACTCTTCTTGCTGTTCCTTCTTCGTGAACAGAGTTTATAAAAACAGTTTCAAGAAAAGGGCTGTTCTGCTGGTAGATGATGCTGAGAAAACCCAAATGATAGAGAAAAAAAATGAAGCTAGCACTTTGAGCAAATAAAGCCAAAGGTTATTAGTGCTGGCTCCCACTCCAAAAGCTACTGCATGCCCTTGGAGAGTGGAAGGAAGCAGCCCCCAACAGCTTTTAAATATTTGCATTACAGATGTCCTGCATGTTTTGGAACTGGTGGTCACTAGAATGCATTAGAAGGGGATGTCAACTAGTCAAGGTTTCTGAGCTAAGTTGCTGTGACAGTAATCCATAAATGATTTAGATATCAGCAACAAATACTGTATATGCCTTATAGTAATAATTACTGTTTACTAGGGACTTGCTATATGTTTTATTTGTTAAATATTATTATATATGGCCTATAGATGAAAAAAATCATGATACATAAGGAACAAGTAACTTGCTGAGGAAAAATAGCTATTAAAAATAGAGAGCATCAATAAGATTTTTGGTACTTCAGATACCTTTTTCTTTCTGTCTTGAAGATGGACACTTAAAAGAAATCCCACACTAGCTCAGAATGAGTATAATAGAGGGTTATTTATTTAGGGGTAGACTCACAGATTACAGTCCTCTGTTCGAAAAGGGAACAGCAACCAAATCCAACATCCAGAAGAGAGGGCAGATGAACACTTTACATCTGCATATATAGTATAAGAGGCCACACCCAAGTGGGCGGGTAACTTAAAGGCTCCTGGCTGTAGGAATTACTACAGCACTTGCCCCTTTTGTTTAAATAAGAAAGTTCTAAGCCTAATACAAAGGTATATCCAATAAGAACAAATATCAGGTATAAAAATTAGAATTACAACCAGCATAAACAATATTAAGCAAGAAACATGTGATAGATGTTTCAATATTTATCCCATCCTAATGAGTTTAAGTCTTGTATAATAAATAACTTGGTCAAGTCATGAGAAGAAAGTAACTACAACTATCTAGTCTTCGACCACATTGAAGATCCGAGAAGGAAAATAATATTATTTGAGTAAGCATGAAATGCAATCAAGAAACTTCCAAAATGTGTAACAAATGACAAAGACAACTGGTTACCTGGGTAATCACCCAAAGTCTCATTTGCAACTTTGGCTGAAGGCCTAGTATAACTGAAAGACCATTTTTAGAGGCAGGAAAATTTTCAAAACCTTCTTACCCTGTCTTGGCAAAAATTGACAGTCTTTTATCTTGTATTCTTCTTGTCCTGTCCAGGCATCATGCATTTTGTCAGTGGTCAATGCATGGGCAGTTCCTTGCCCAAAGGCCAGTTTTGCTAAGAAGAAAACAAGCTCCAAGTGGTGTGTCTTGGGTGCTTAACATTCTCTCTGTAATAGATTGGTGCTGCCAGGAGCATTTGTGTCTCATGTCAACAGAACCCTAAGTTATTTAAATGCCATATTTTACAGCTCTTTGAAGTGGTTGAAGATTACCAATCTATGCAGAATACAATCTCTGTGTATCTAAAGAACCTGAGTAGTCTAAGTATGACAAACATAGATGACTATTGACCTATAAATCTTAATACCTATATAACTTAAAGACTAAAACTTCATATTAAATATTAAACAATCTTTAAACAACTGTGCAACAAATGAGGACAATGATCTTGAATTGTAAACAGTGTATAAGTATCTTAATCAGAGGTAGAAATGTATATTGCAATATGATAAATATATCCTAAAATTGTATCAATATGCAAAATGTCTTAAGCAGAGGTAGAAGCATGAATACATACAATAGGACAAAATAACTTTGCCTAGGTATACAAATATTATAGACAAAAAGGGAACATATTCAATATAATTTAAGTTTGTATCAATATGTAAGAATCTATACCAATGTAAATTACCTATAATTAATAGCTCACAAATATTCACTCTATTACTCACCATTATTGTTAGTGTAAGTAAGCTCACACTAATCTATTATCCCATCCAATTTCCTTTTTTAAAAAAGAGATTCCTGAGCTTACCTAATTTTCCCCCAATCCCAACCCTATAACAACCCCTAAATGATGCCCCTACCTAACTCTGTGGACAAACTTTGTTAGGATAGGTGATGTTGTCTTCTAGAATTACTTCCAGCTGTCATGGAGGCGATGTTCTTTCTGTGGGATTCTGTGAAAGTAAAATGATGGTTAAGTTCCAAGATTACTGTCTGGCATAACTACAAATAGTCTCCAGGTATTCGGTAGGATTTTTCTGAGGTTCCTATTTGGAGTTCTGGCCAGAACATTGTAAAAAAAAAAATGTACCATTTCACCTAACCAAGTTGGAACCATCTTGAGTAGCTGGTACCCAAAACAGGTCTTATAGTAGCACTATCAGCATCATGATGCCATATCAACTAGGTGGAGTTGTTGTTGTGGGGCCTCCAGTTTGTCTTCTGTTAATGACCACTGTTTTACCCATATTGGTTTCTCAGTTAACCAGTTAAAGGTAGGGCTGTTGGTACCTCTGAAGGTTTTCTCATTGCTTTGTATTCTTGTATAGCCTAAATGGCTGGTGACCTTTGGTACCTTATAATATCCTTCCCAAAATTATGAGTTTCCGAGACTATAGGAATGTTAATATGGGTATTCCATTGCTGCAGCAGGTCACAACCCCATAAATTCACTGCAATATTAGCCACATATAGCCTCAGCCTTCTGCTCCGTCCTTCTGGCCCTATGGATTCAAGCCATCTTGTGCTTTGTTTCACTTGAGATAGGGTTCCAGTTCCTAGTAATTGAACATCTGCCTCATGAAGAGGCCAGTTTGGATGCCAAGATTCTGGAGTAATCATACTCATGTCTGCATCTGTGTCTATCAAAGCCACAATTACAATTCCATTTATATGCACTCTTAGCTTTTGTCTTTGATCATTTATAGAAGTCTGCCAGAATATACGTTTCCTATTGGAAGTTTTGATTTATCCTCCATGTTTTTTTTTTCCATGATTCAGAACAGTAGGATCTTTTTCAGAAGGCTCTGGATCTTTTAATTTTCCTAGTGAGACATGTCACCCAAAGTGACTGGCAATGATTGGACCATTTTTGACTTGGGGTCCTGTGAGAGACCCCCCAAGGAGTTTCCCAATGCTATCCAGTTGCCTTGTTTGTCTTTTGTTGATCTGCATTCATTGGTCCAATGTCAGCCTTTGCCACACCCTCTACATATACCTAAAGGCTAAGTCTTCCTATTCTTGCCATTCCCAGAGGAGATATTATTCCTAGGAATTCCTTGTCTACAGTCCTTTCTCCAATGTTCTATTCTACCACAATTAGAACAAATGACATTTTGGTGTCTCCTCAATCCTTTGGAAATTGCTTCTCCTACTCAAGATTCAGTATTATAGTCAAATGTCTCAATGTTCATTGTATGCAGGATCCATTCATCCTTTGATGCTGATCTAATCTTTCAAGGTCCACGTATCTTTTTGCATTCTAAGTTTGCATTTTCAAAAGCCAAAACTTCAATAAGTATTCATCTAGCATCTGGGTCTGTTACTCCTATTCATACAGCCTTAGTTAAGCTTTTTAATAACTCACTAAAGGGTTCTCTCTGGCCCTGTTTAACCTTGGTATACGATTTAATTCATTTTCCTAGTTCTTGGATCCTGTCTCAAGCATTTAAGGCTGCTTTGTTGCATAGGGACAAGATTTGTTCATCATAAAGAGCTTGAGTCAACATAAGTGCCCTCACCAAGAATTTGATCTTGGAATGTCTCAAATCCTTTTGCTTTTCCCTATTGTTCTAAAATTTTAGCCTCTTCCCTGAAGTAACATTTAAATATCAGTAGAGGCCCATCATCCAGGACTGCTGAAACTAACTGAAGCCAGTTATGTGGCATAGCTTTAATGCTAGAAGCCCATATCTTTATTATCTCCCTAACAAATACAGAATGCAAGCTGTAAGTTACTATTGCATGCTTAATTTCTTTTAGACCATGCATTCCTATAGGTATCCATCTATCTTTTTTGGATCCTTTTGGGCCTTTAGGACTTGATGTTTTGTCAGAGTGGATTATAGGGTAGGAGGCTAAAACCCTTGGTGAATCATCTCTGACAGATACTGGTGATGTTAAATCCTGTCCTTGTACCTCTTTCCTGCTCATCAGCTCCAATAATTTCCTCAATGGTTTCAAATCTTTTTACTACTGTCTTTTTAAAGCCTGAATCTCCTGGCCTGTATATATCTCTAGTGATTTCATTGAGGAACCTAGCCTCTGGTTCTCATTCTGCACATGTGATTCCAAGGTCTGAAGTTTTTTCTTTAAAGATAACATGTCATCCTTGGACATTATTTGAATAGCATGCAGATTGCCTTCCTAGAGAGATACACTATCTGCTAACCTATCATAACTTTTTAACAAATTTTGATTGTCAAATTCAACAGTATGAATTCCTTCAGAAAATTTATCAGCATCCTTTGACATGGATTTAATTTTGTCTGTCAAATTATTGTTACCTTTTCTAATAGTATTAATTTTTTCAGATAACTTTTGATTTTCAATGGTATTAATCCTGTCAGCTAGCTGTTCATTATTAGTCTGTAAAAACTGTATCATTTCTAAAAGTGCCTCATTTTTGGCTCTGTTATCAAACCATTTTCTTAAGGATATAATATGAAGAAAAAAAACTGAGTCCCGATATCCAATAAGTGGTATCCAATATGATATCACAATAATCATATAAGCCTTGCAGAATACAATCCATTGTATTAGCCAAAAAGTTACTAAAAATCTTCCATCGTAATGTTGTCTGCTAATATATAACTTTCAAGTTTATTGATTTATTAATTACCTGTTATGAGGTCTGGTAAATTGTTTTGTGTGTAATAATCTTTATTGCCCAGCAGGTGTCATGGTTTCAGAGTCACCACTAGCTACACAACCTGCTGCCACGAATGGTCCTGAGCCGTTTCGGTTTTCTTGCCTTGGTGCTGGTTAAATACTGAGAAATAGGCTTTGCTTGACAAATTAAAAGCAATTAAATTAATTCCCTACATGGAGCAAGAAGCCCAGAACTCACAGGCAGGGAGCACAAACTGGAAGCTGCAGAAGTCACCAAGGGCAGGGAATGTGGCAGTGGGGGAGGTGATTTGTGCAAGCTTGGGAAATTTCCAAGTCACCGCACACAGTTAGCTCTGCTATAGTTGGGGTATTACTAAAAACCTCTTAGGTAAAAGCAAGTCAGGTGGGCATGGATGGGAGACTTTCTGAGCTGTGGACTGGTTAGGCCTTTAAGCGGCCCACCTGTATAGGTGTGATGTTTGGATCCACATGGGTGCCAGATGAAGATGGACACTTATACAAAATCTCACACTAGCTCAGAATTGAGTATAATTTAGGGTTGTTTATTTAGGGGTAGACTCATAGATTATAGTCCTCTGCTTTAACAGGGAACAGCAACTGAATTCTGTAGCCGGAAGAGAGGCTGGACACGAGCTTTACATTGGCATATATAGTATAAGAGACTGCGCCTAAGTGGGTGGGTAACATAAAGGCTACTGGCTGTAGGAACTCCTGCAGCACTGTCTATTGTGTTCATTTATCTTCTGGAAATGTGAACAGCTTTCTCTTTATCTCAGCTAAAGCACAGATGACAGAAAAGTTAACGATTTCATTAAAGTCCAATGTAGCAAACCAAGGAACTCTGTTACTAATAGAGCACAGGTAAGAGCTTATTTATGGGAACCTGGGTGACTCCCAAAAGCTGCATCACCACACCCAATGTCATCCCATGAATGACAGCTTTATGGGAGCTAAATCATGGAGTCTCCCCTGTCTTCACTTTATTTAACTTTGTATTTCCTGTGTACTCCAACATCCTCCAAGATGACTTGCTGCTGGAGTAGGACAAGGCAGAGTAATAGCTGGACTCCGAGGTGAGGATCCTGTGGCCTTTTTCTCCATCCTTTTATTAGAGGGTATCTAATAAAAGTAGCTTTATTTCTGTTACCATTGACATGGCTATCCTTGCAATGACTTGTTATGGCTAACTGGCTATTTTCTTTTCAACCTAGCAATGGGGTAAACATACTATCTATGTCTTAAAGGAAATCATCATACTATAACGCTATAGCACTGACCTTTGATCTTAGCCTTTTAGCCTTGTTGTGAGAAGTTTCCAAAGTAGTTGATGATGCCTATGAATGTTTGAGTAAATAAATATATTGGGGCCAATTTTATTGCAGTTAGGAGATCAGTTGAACTAGACCTGTTGTATGCCATTATGTGGATGAATGCAACAAATAACATGCTGCAGTAAAAGAAGTGCTATCAAATATTGCATGGTAGATGAATATGTTTCTGTACGGCTCAAAACCAGCCAAACAAAGTGATAATGGAAATTAAATTCATAAATACAACCTGCTGTGTCTCTTTAGTGTTGCTCACATGTATTTAGTTTATGGCTGACCACTTGGGATTGAATAATGTATCAGGGTCCTTGTCCCTGGAGATGATTAACTCTTACTCCCTCAGCAGCCATTAATTGCTCTTTATCTAGAGGCGGGGCCTTGTGTGATTTCCCCCATCCACATTGGCATGTTGGCTGGTGCTGTCATTACTCAGATCTTGCTTAGGAAGCCATATTGTTGAGATTTCCTGGGTACCGCTTCCCCATCTTGCAGTCCTCCATCTTTCCCAATCCCTCCAGTCCCTTTTCTGTGGTGTTTCCTGAGCCTTAGGTGTAGGGGTTGTGCTGTAGCTGTATCAGCCGGGAGCTAAGCACTCCATGGGCAGTTGTTCTCTGTTTGTCCAGTTGTGAATTTCTGTAATAGTCTCCACCTGCTGCAAAAGAAGCTTCTTAGATGAGGGCTGAGAGCTGTACTCGTCTGTGGATATTTGGAATACAGGTTGAAATTACACTAGTTTAGGAAAGTGACAATAGTAAATTTTCCTCTAGGGTCCATGGCTTTACCAGCCACAAGTACTTGGCTAGGTTTATTGTACCATACATGAATTCTATTCTATTGAATGGGCCTTATGTCCAATTAGATAGCTATTTATTAGCCCTAATAAATAAGTTCCACTATTGTCCCTTTGAAATATCTTGATATTTTAGTCATTTCTGGGGTTTATCGGTGTCATAGATGGGTAAGACTATTGATTACTTTTCTCTCTGGGCTGCTTGCATAGCTCCTTCTGATACTATGAGAGCTAGTCCTCAGGGAGGAATATTTCAGGTCAGTTTCAGCTGAATTCCTCCAAGTCCCATGTCTAAAGTTTGTGCCGGATTCAGCAATTAGGTCTTCCTTTCCAGGAGGAAACCAAGGGCAATGGGATTAGCCTGCATTGTTTTGAGAGTCTCTTTGGCTCCCCTGATGAGCATCTTGAAATGAAGCATTGAGGTTTTTTGTTAGATAGTTTATGACTTTTTGGGGAGCATTGTCACCCCAAGTTGCCTAACTTTGTTTAAAAACATATACACACATACACATCATCGTCATCATCATCATCATCATCATCATCATCATCATCATCATCATCATCATCATCACTGTCCTGGTAATGGTTAAGCATGCATGAGCAGTCTGTTTATGGCTGTTCTCCAGTTCTTCCTATCCTGGGCAGTCCTAGATGCTTGTGTTATTGTCATACACAAGGTTCCACAGTCTTCCTTTATGCTGTCTATCCAGCATTTTTTGAACCTTCCTCTTCGCCTTATCCCATGCTTTCCTCCAAGCAGTGCTGTCTTTAGGTATCTGCTGTCATTTATTCTTATAACATCGTCGAAGTATCTCACGCTGTATCCTGTAATTTACTTCCTTCTGTTGGTGGAGATGTTTCTTAATGTCATTGTTGCACAGCCTATCTTTTCGTGTGACGCCTAGAATCCTCCTGAGACCTGCCATCTCAAACACATCTAGCCACTGTTCTGAGGAGCCTTTCAGTGTCCAAGTTTGGGAGTTGTAAAGAAGGCAGCTCAAGAGAAGTATCTCACATACTTGTAATTTTGTTGTCAATTTTGTTTAAGACAATCATAGGAGTGTTGCAGGGATGCATCTTCTCACCACTTCTCTATAATATATTCCTGAAATCTATGATAGCAACAGCCCTGGAGGATGAGGAGATAGGTGTGCAGATAGGTGGTGTGAAAATCAATAATTTGTGTCTCACCAATGATATAGCACTACTTGCTCAAAGTCCAAATGAGCTGCAGGTGGAAGTAAGTGAAAACCTTGGTATGAAAGTAAACATCGAGAAAACTGAGATACAGTACATAGGACAGGCGTACCAAGATTTTAACATTGTAGTAAGAATCAGAACCTCAAGCAAACAGTCCACGTTGTCTATCTAGGAGGAAACCTCAGTTCAAAGGAGGGAACTATTTCAGACATCAAGAGGCAGATAGGGATAGCGAGGGCTGCATTCTAGGCACTAGGAAAGGTTTGATCAACAAAAGACATAATGACAACACACACACACACACACACACACACACACACACACACACACCCTTATCTGTAATTTTAAGTACAAATAAAATAATATGATTTTCCTTGGCTGTTCCAAGCATCTTTAGTGTTCCCATTTCCTTTCCTCTCCCTGTGTATTGTCCCCTTCCCCTCCTCAGGGAACTTGCCCTCCCCTATTTTTCCCTTTTTCTTCTTCACCGTACCTGTGGCCTACTTCCCCTCCCCAGAGTACCACTACATGGTCCCTTTTTACTCTCCTGGTAGCTAAAGTTACTTCAGATTATATACTCACACGTGAAGATTCAGATCTAGGATCCACAAATAAGAGAGAACATATACTGTCATATGGTGTCTTTACCTTATCTTGTTCATTGGTAGTCAGCTGTTTCCATGCTAATGAGCATAAAAAATATTGCCATGAAAGTTCTTCATATATCTTCTTGTGTAAATGTGAAATTCTTATCAGGATCTCTCTTAATATATATTATATATTACTATAGATATTATATTTTACATATTAATATATAATATATGTGTGTATATATATTTCTGCATTGTTGGATCTAAGCATCTTTCCTAGATTTAGTATCAAATGTTTCTTAGGTGATTGTAACAGTTTTTTAACATAACAGAGCTTTCTTTGTGTTGCATCCCAGAAAAACATACCCTAACACAGAAAAATGTAAGAGAATTTGGTTCATCAAGTGTTTACTCTTTGCATATAGAAGAAAGAAGTCACTTGAAGTGTACAAATCTACTCTCTAGCTATATAGTGACTATATTAGCCACTTTTGCTTAACACCAAGTGTGGTCATAACTGATCACAAGTACCTGTCTCAGAGTAGACCCCTTGACAAGGTGTTCTAGTCCTGAAATGTAGGAAAGGAAGACAATTTAGCTGGAAGATCAGAGTTAAAAGAGAGTACCATCCTCATAATACACAACATAGAATAGAACATGATCTAGGAAAGAGTCGCATTTATTTTTCATCTCTTTTGCATCCTTCAGTAGTAAGGAATTGTGCCACTGAACAAAGGCATCACCATTTTTCTTCCCTTTCATAACCAAAATGAGACTCTTGTGTCTGCCTTAACCTTCCCAGTGCCCTTCCCATTTGAACTCCCCATTGGGACATTCTATAATTCTTGAGAGTCATCTTGTTTGGGTTAACAGAGCCTCCATGACCTTGTTTCTTTGTTGTTATCATCAGCTGGTTTCAGCTTTACTGTTGAAGCACATGGAACGGCGGGAAATCAAGAGTATATGACCTTTTGCTTTAGATTATAATTTGCAGATTCTTTTATTACCCCTCCCCTGGGGAAATATCAAATGTGTATCTGAATTGCCACTCAAGTAACTTCCAACCACAAGTACTTACATACTGTACACTTGACAAGTTTCCACTGTGACTGAGGGTCACATGGAATTTTAAATTTTGTTTAATTCTAATTAAGTGAATATAACTATGTGTGGCTAGTGGTTAGTATATTGGTTAAGCAGAATTTTCACATTGTGTAGGTATTGGAATGTGTGGGGACAACATTCATTTGGTTCCTTTGCATCAGGATATGATGTGAAGTAAGAAGATTGCATTCTCACATATCCCATGAAGAAGATATTTGTTATTCACCCCGTGAGGTAACAAGGGCTCTCAGAGGATAAGAACGTATTCAGGGGCACAGGAGCTACAAAATGGCAGGGCCAGGCCTTAAACCAGTGTCTGTCTGGTCTTTCAAACTTCAAAGTTTATTTGTTCAGAAATATTTATTTCTTTTCTTTACTTAGTTCTTCTGTCTTTACACCAGAGAAGCATAAAATAAAATTAGCACAATGAATTCTAAATTATTAACTACTAGTGTTGATTCACAAATGGATTGGTGGAAATTCTAGTTTGGTTCCTGGCACTTCAGTAATACTTAGTATGCTAAGAGAAATAAGTATGCAGGATTGTCTTAGTTAGGGTTACTATTGCTGTGAAGAGACACTGTGACCACAGCAACTCTTATAAAGAAAACATTTAAGTCAACATTTACAGTTCAGAGATTTAGTCCATCAAGGTGGGGAGCATGGCTGCACGCAGGCACATGGGGTGCTGGAGCTCAGAGTCCTACATCTTGACTCAGAGGCAACAGGAAGTCCACTGACAGGCACACTGTATGAAGTTTGAGAAAAAAGACCTCAAAGTCCACTCCCACCATGACACACTTTCAGCATAAGGTACGGTCTAGGTTAAAGGTGTGCCTGCCAGTCTCAAGGTCTGGATTAAAGGCTTGTGTCATCCAGCCTCCTCCAACAAGACCACTTCCTCCAACAAGGCAATACTTCCTAACAGTGCCACTCCCTGTGAGCTTATGGGGACCAAATACATTCAAAGTAACACAGGAATTAAAGTGACTGAATGAATCACTTACTTTTAAATAATTTCTAATGTAGGATTAGATTAATAGAATTAATAAGATATGTGTAAATATGGTCTCTGATGTTTGATGTTTTGACTTTATAATTTTTTTTACTATACTGTGTTTCTAAAGCAATATGCATTCATAAAAACATACTTAAAATTTGAGTTTCAATGTTTCTCAGACTGGAAAAATGTGATATGATGCCCTGTTGTGTTGTTTAGTGGGGGCAATAAACCACACACAAGGGGAACCAAATTCTACTTGATGGTTTGCTGTGTTACTAACCATTTTCCCCCACATTTAATGGTTGAGTCTAAAGATTTGTGCATGTCAGGCAAGTGCTCTACCACAAAGCTAAAATCCCAGGCCTTTAATTTATTTAAAAATTTTGTGATAAGGTCTTATTTAATTGCTCAGGATGACCCCAAACTTCTAATCTCAGCCTCCCAGGTGCTGTTATTACAGGTATGTGTCACCACACCTTGTTTTGTGTTTGATATTCAGTAAGTTAAGTGTAGTTGAACATTTTTGACTTAAAACATTTTTAACTTATGATCGATTTATCAGGACATAACCCCTTCATAGGTCTCAAAGGGAGGGAAGGAGAGAGGGAAGAGAGAGAGAGAGAGAGAGAGAGAGAGAGAGAGAGGTGGGATGGTGGGTTAAGGAAATGACTGTGGGAGTTACCAAATCTAAAATTTGCAGGGCAGCTTGTCAGGTTGGACACAGAAAGAGATTACATTGCAATTGAGGTATGAAGATATCCTTCTTTGTTGATTGGAAAACATTATTTCCTAAAGCCTCTATTAACTGGATGAGTCTCACACTCATTCTGCCAGGTGATATGATTTTCTGAAAGTGAACTGATTTAGTGTTAATTGCTGTCTACAAACTACCTTAAGAGCAGCTCTTGGACTAGCATTTGACCAGACATTTGGGCAACATGGCCTAGCCGTGTTTATGTATAAAATTACCCAATACCATGACAACATTTGTTATTAAGAGCTCTGGAGGGAGGAGGTTCCAAGTTTCCCTAAGTCACCTCGAAGTCTTCTTTCTACAGTTCTTTTAGATGTTACTGCAAGGTCATAGATGCCACAAGTTATCATAGTACATTGTTATTTTCCAGTACCCCGTGTAATAATGAAGGGCTCCATTAATATACCATTTTTATTCTTTTGGCTAGAGAGACATATGTCTCCTCAGAGCTGCCAGCAGTCTTTGCCTTATATCTCATGGGCTGAGTTATGGGCCAACTCTTAGGTCAATAATTGGCAAAGACAAATGGGAATAATAATACTCCCCTTGGCTTCGGAGACAGGCTCTCCTTGCCCTGAGAATATTTGCCTGCTTGATAGCTAAGGAAGTAGGAAGGAGGAAGGCTGTTATGTTGGCCTGGACCTCTGACTGTTAGTCAAGAACTTTTATGAATAGAGATGTTATAACTTAACTAGGACCTTTTAGAGTATACTCATAGACAGGGAAGAAAAATAAAACTTGTCTGTGCCATTATAATAAGCACTGAGGAGTTTTCTTTATATCCTGTCTTCTATAAAGAGATTGCATTCAAGATTCAGCAAGAGAAATGGAGCCCTCAAAGATTACACAGCAAGTTCGTGGCACAGTTTGGGATAGGTCCTATATTCTGACTATGTTCTTTCTTTTGGGTCACATTTTATGACCCAGGATTTTGCAAGGATATTAAGAGTGTATGTGTACAGTTCCTGCTATTCCTGGGGAGATACAAACAGCTGTCTACTCAGCCCATATAAGGAACTTATGAGGGGCCAAAGTACAGACATCCAACTTGGTGAGTCAATGAGTTTTACTGGGGTTACCTACAGATGTGACTCAAAGACAACTGCACCACTCAAGCATACCCAAGCATAGGTGACAACTTGGTGTGGGAAGTCCTTCTGTATATGTGTTGTTCTTATTGGTTAATGAATAAAGCTGCTTTTGACCGATGGCTTAGCAGCGTAAAGCCAGGCAGAAAATCCAAACAGGGATGTAGAGAGAGAGAATAGGCAGAGTCAGAGAGATGCCATGGAGCTGCTGCAGGAGACAGATATGCTGAAACCTTGTTGGTAAACCACGAGCCTCATAGTAAAATATAAAATAATAGAAATGGGTTAATTTAAGATATAAGAGTTAGTCAATAAGAAGCTAGAGCTAATAGGCCAAGTAGTGATTTAACTAATACAGATTCTGTGTGATTATTTTAGGAATCTGGGTGGCCAGGAGACAAACGAGCAGCCTCTGAGCACAACAACTCATAAAAGATAAAAACCTGGGCATACTGTACAAGCTCCTGGTAGCTCAATGGGTAGGAAAGTGTCTTTTTTTCCAGTTGGTCTAAGCTTGGCTGGTCTCTGTGTATTTTAGACAGTTTGACTTCTTCCAGGTTGTTTTGTTGATCTCTGCTTCTTTTGGGCTACTCAGTTTGAACATCTTCTAAGCAGCTCAGCTTGTCCAAGTATGCCACTCAGTAGTCTTTACTGTTTCTAAACTCTTGAGGAAGGAAAGGTCTTATGAATCAAGTCAGTTTCAGGGACTTCCTGAGACTATTTTGAGTTGTATACTTCCTGTCTTAACTAGCTTGTCTACAGTATGAAGTGTTTCACTTCCCATTGCCACACTTGGTTGTTTTTACCTCATTGTTAACATCCTGTGTCTTAAAGAACTTCCCTACAAGATGGAAGGATTTCATCTTGGAGAAAAGTGCTACACGACACCTGTATATATAATTTAGATTTATTGTGAGTTTTAGTTTTTTAAAAACATAACTGAATTTGATCTATTACCATTCCTTTATATTGTATTATATTCCTACTTGTCAGAAGTAATCACATGGGCTGGAGAGATGGCTCAGAGATTAAGAGCACTGACTGTTCTTCCAGAGGTCCTGAGTTCAATTTCCAGCAACCACAACCATCTATATAATGGGATCTGGTGCCCTCTTCTGGCGTGCAAGCATCCATGCAGACAGAACAGTGTATACATTATTAATAAATAAGTCTTTAAAAAAGAAGTAATCACACTTTTCTTCACAGATGTCCTCTAGCTTTGAATTTTAGATAGAGTTCTTCTTGCATTTAGATAACTTATACTCCTGTGAGAAGACTTGAAACTTCAGGTAGGGGGATACTGCTGCAGTAACCTTCCCCAGAGCCATTACTTTCACATAATTCTGTCTTGTCACCATCCCTTTCTTTCAGACAGAATTGGATGCACCTGTTTTCTACTCTGGTCCCATTTCTCCCATCGCAAACTGTGCCTCTTTAAGGGTCAGTTATCTCATCTGAAAATGCGACGTGAATAACAAGTTTTAAAGGTCCATTCTGCTATTAAAATTAACCACAATGTAAAAGAATAGTAATAGATCAAATTCACTTTCCTTATCTGAAAATGAGAGGAGTGAACTGTATAATTTATGTGTTTTTAAAATTCTATGACTAATACAGACCAAGACTAGACCTTAGCTAGGTCGTTAACCTGCCAAAGGATACATTTTTCGATTTAATGAATATTCCAAGCCAAATATCTATCTAGATAACTTAGTTAATATAATGTTTTATTTATTTCCCCATATTTTAAGCGGTAGACACTTGTGAGTTCTGTCACTTTACTGGCAGTACGTTGTCTGTCCTATCAGGCTCAATAGTCCTGGAGGACAGCCATTTTCCAAAGGCTCGCTTCCTCTGTAAGAATCTCCCCTAGGAAACTAAATTCTGCTCATAGAGACGTGTGTACTCCCTAAGAGAGCATGACCGCAGATTATATTGTTTGTAAGACAGGGTCTTACTATGTGTGCCAGGCTAGCTTTGAGTTCATAATCTTTTTGTCTGAACGGCTTGAGTGCATTACCACACCTGGAAAACCAGATGTGCTTTTTGCTTATTAGTTTGTATAGCCTTTGTCTATTTGAACTTAGTTCAAATATGCTTAGTTCAAAAATACTTAGTTCCTTATATGCTTTTATAGCTTTAGACACTGAAAGAAAGTTATTATTGGGTAGTAAGTGGGCTAAAACGCTTCTAACCACATGCAGAGTTTGGATTTTGGGTGCTGGTGACAGTATATAGAGGCTCATAGATGCGAAACATCTGCTCTACCACAGCGATAAACCATGTACCCCACCAACTAGATTTTATACTTAAAGGGAAATATTTTAATGTAATATTTTCAAAATATTTACTTTCCCCTCTTTGACAACACTGTAGAAGGTACTACTTTTACGATCATCCGTGCCCTTATCAAATATTCAATATATGTGTTATTTATCATGCATTATCTCTTCCGAGCTTGCCACAACCCTCCAATACAAGCATTATTCTTTTCTTCATTTTGCACATGAGGTAATTCAGGCTGGGAAATAAGAATTGTAAGAAAGCTAGTATTTGAGCTCAGTGATCAGCTCCCATATTAGAAAGGTTGGTTTATGCATGAAGTCACTTGATAATATGTATGAAATTTAACTTGATTTCCAATTTTCAGTCCTTTTAGACATTTATCATGGCCCCCAAACACTTTAGTAGAAGACTCATCAAACCATACATATTGGTTACCTCTTATAAAACTAACATGACAAACACCATAAAACTCAGTGGCATATATTAGTAAACATTTATTTCTAGCTCATTTATATATTAGCTAGAGTGGCTTGATTGGCTTCAGTTGAGATTGATGGGACTTGGCTTGAGCCAGGGGCTCTCTTTTGATTTGTTCCATGTGCTTGTATTCTTCTGGGACATGAAAGTGGTAGTATATTTTTTCTTATGATGATATCAACAATGCATGGCAGTTGAGAAGATATTTTAATGCAAGACGCTAAGCTGCTACATTATCACTTCTTCACAAATGCAATGGCTAAAATTAGTCATCTGGATGAGCTCAGTATCAGAAGTGAAGTACATTTTGCCTTTAGTGAAAGGCAATGCAATATCACATGGGAAAGTATGTGAATATAGCCAGTGGGAAGTTTGCGGATCAGTTATTCAGTAAACTATGTCCTGGCTGAACGTCAGTGGTAATGAGTAAGAGGAAAGACTTAGGATTTATTTTTAAGAGAGTGTCATGTATACCAGATTGGCCTTTAATCTACTATGTTGTTGAAGATGACTTTGAATTTCTGCTTTACTTGTCTCTGTAAAGTGCTGGGGTTACAGGCATGCATCATCATGCCCATCTTATGCATCGCTGGATGCAGGGCCTCTTGCATGCTAAGCAAACACTCTACAAACTGAGTTTCATACTCAGAAAAAAGTATGTAATGGGAAAAATATTTTTGATGGAACATAAGAGGTATAATGAGAAAAGGATAGGGTCTGGGGGAATCTCTTCTTAACCCTTCGAACTTTTTCTTTTCCTGTAAAATACGTTTTTAATTGAAATAGAGATACATCACTTTCCCCCTTTATTTTTCTTATTCCAGCATGCCCATACCTTACCTGAAATTCCTGCCCACAGATTGATAGCCTCCCTTTCTTTGATCTCCTTGATGATAGTTGGGATAGAGTTTAGGAACTCACGCTTAGAATGTCTGATTCTCTTGTCCCAATAGAGAGTTGGGAGTCACACATGCTAAGCAAGTGCTTTATATCTCGTTTGCCCCAGGATCCCAATCTTGAATTGTTTGATATGACTTTGAGCAAGTTATTCACTCTACAATATACTTGAACATCTAATGCATTTATAAACTGTTTATTGAATTATTTCCATTTTATGCATTGTTTTGTTTTTAGTTTACTTTTGTGATGATAGGGTCCTACTATGTAGCACTGTCTGAGCTCAAACTCACTATGTAGACAAAGATGGCCTCAAACACAGAAAGAGAACCTCCTGCTTCTGCTTCTTGGAGTGCTAAAATTAAGGATGTATACCACCACACCTGGCTATTTTCTCTTAGGTAATTAGATTTATGTTTTCTCAACTAGGTATCAACAGAATCTAGACCAGAATCTTGAGGTCATTTTCTCATTTTAGATACTCATCTCAGAAGGGGAAATATTTGGATATGGGGAAGGTTCTTAGTTCTCCTATCCTTCTGAAATTGACTGTTTTTTCTAATTCTGTTTCCCACATTGCCATGCTCTTCTGTTTCTGTTTCCTGAAAGGTGGTCAAAGAGAGGAAGATGAAAATTATGCCAGGGAGGGCAGAAGTTCAAACTGAAAAAGTATTTGCTGTATGGAATCTTGATTAATGATTCTGTGTTAGGGCCAGTTGACAACATCGTGGTCCTCCCAGAGATCTTTCAAAGAGGCCATTTGACATCTTAATTTATGTTAAGAAAAGAACACATTGGGATAGATATAAATGATGGCATCTTCTAACTTTGCAATATTTAAGTATACACATATGCTTGAATATTCATAAGATGCTCACATAGTATTCAATTTGGGGTAAGGATCACTTATTGCCAGTTCAAAGATTAAGAAAATCAAATAAATATCAAAAACCTAAGGCACAGAGAAATGGCATAGCTCCTGCGTCCAGTATACAGTGCAGCTGTATGAGAATATCACAGCACATCAACAGAAGTGAACATATTAATTCTTCTATTTACTATTTCTATGATATGGAATCATTTTACCTTTCTTAGCTGTAATTTTGACTGTAATGCATGGGTAATAATTCCATCCATGTTGTAAGGATTAGTGAGATCAATTATAAAAGAGCTTGATGCTAAATGTTAGTTCCTTTACTGTGAGCCATTAATGTGAAAACATAAACTGTCTTTATACATAATCCCTTTAAGTTCTGCAGTGTAAATTAAACTTTTATGGTGGTTTAAATGATAACCCCTCATAGGCTCATTTTGAATGAAATCCTTCATAGGCTTACATAGTTGAATAATTTGCCTCCAGTTGTTGATACTTTGGGGCAGGTTATATAACCGTAAGGGGATGCAGCCTTGCTTGTTGTGAAGCATATCATTGGGTGTGGGCTTTGAGAGTTTACAATGCCCCATTTCCAGGTTACTCTGTTATTTTCTTAGGCACAGTGGATAAGCCTTCATCTATTGCTATTTCAGTCAGTAATTGAGACTCCAGTTACTGGCCTGCTTCTCTGGCAGTGGCCCAGCCACTTAGGCCTCAGCCTAGTATGAATTCTGTTCTCACAGGCCATGACTCTGCTGCTGCCACTAAAGGTAGCTTTGCATAAATCTCAGTCATTCTATTTATTAGTAAGACTTGAGAATAAAAGGCTGGGGTGAAAACCTGATAGCTCAAAGAGTTTGACTAGCACCTAGCTAAACTTATATCCTTGATAGTATCTCCGAAAGAGAGCATTCTTCCACTCCACCAAGCAACCAACCAACCAAACAAAAAAAGCTACACCACTCCAAATCCCTCCTTACTAGTTCCTGTGCATCTCTCTATGTCTACCACACTCCCTCTCAGGCTCTATGATTACCTTTCTTTCAACTAGTTGCTAACTCCTGACCCATAATTGGGTCATATCAATGTAAAATTTTGGGGGTGAATAGTTGATTTTTAGTTTAAAGTATATTCAATAACCTACCTTTTTTCTCTTATCCTTTCCATATCCTCCCCCTTTTTTTCAGAAAGAGATCTTTATTGCCCCGTTCTGTTTATTAAGCATATCTTTTAAAGTACAATTAGATCACTCTATAACTGCTTGTTTTATGGGATTGTGTGATACACCTGTAATATGCTTTATATTGTAATATGCAAAAACTACTTCATTTTACTAGAGACATATGGTGGAGCATTGTCAGTCTTAATTTGTGCAGGTATACCCATGATAGCCATGACTTCTAATAAATGTGTAATAACAGAATTATCCTTTTCAGAACTTAAAGCATTTACTCATTGAAATTATGAATATGTATCTATGGTATGGTACACATATTTTAATTTTCCAAACTCTGCAAAATGAAACACATCCTTTTGTGAAATTCTTTGAGTACCTTTTAGGTAACATCTTTCAGGTAATAGAGTTTGATTATACAAGGAACAGGTAGGACATGTCCTTATAATTTCTTTGGCTCATTGCCAAATGATTGAAAAATCTTTCTTTAAACCCTTGCTATTAACCTGGTATTTCTTATGAAATTTTAGCTGATCAATTTTATCATTATTATGTCTTAGAGGGCCTGCTAAACATGTATGGGATGTGATATTTGTTATATACAAGGATGATTTCTATTTTTGATTACTTGTAGTTAAATAAATAACAAAGTTAATTCTGAATCATTTGGAATAAGTTCAGCAGTTTCAATATATTTTAAAAAGCAACTCTTTCTGCATATTGAGAGTTTGTTTTTTCTGAAAAATCTGATAATACTATAGCATGTATTTATGATTTCTAAACTGAATCATAAGGGCTTTGAGCTACTTTACTTAAATGTTCTGACTTACCACCTGCCTTTCCTGATTTATTTGCATTAGTGTAGAATTTAGGGGCTCCAGAAATTGGTTTTTCCTATGTTATCTGAGGGACTATCCAATTAGTTCATTTTATAAACTGGAGTCTCTTGCTTTGGGATGTTTGTTGCTAATCTCTCCCAATGAATTACTGCAAGCTCTTTGCCAGTGTTCACTTTCTCCCCATAATGACGCAATTTCAGCATTAGTAAAAGGCACCACAATTTCTGCCATGTTATTTTAATCTATACCATAAACTATTACTGAAGACCCGAGGCTGCATCCTAGTGTTAGAACATTGAACACTTGCCTTGTGTGCTGGACATTTTCATAAGGGAACATCAGTTTAAAAAAAAAGAAGTCCCTACTAGGCTGATCTATGGACAAACCTGTGCCTCGTTTTCTTGATTGATGCTTTATGTGTGCGGGCCCAACTCACTATGTGTAATCCTGGTCCTGGACTGGTGGTCCTTGGTGTGATAAAACGGCAGGCCAAGGAAACCTGTAAGCAGCACTCCTCCGTGATTTCTGGATCAGCTTCTGCTTCTAGGTTCTGGTCCTGGTTTTCCTCAGTGATGGACTCTGTCATGGAACTAGAAGCTGAAATAAACACTTTTATCCCAAGTTGCTTATGGCCATGGTGTTTATCATAGCAATATAAACCCTAAGACATATACAAGAGGCCATGGGTTGAGCAAACTTAGCATCACTATTACTCCCACCACAGGAAAAAAAATCCTGAACTATTATTCTCTGTTTTCAGTTTTCTGAGGTTATTCTTTTTACTAAGCAGCATAGTAAGTCTTTTCTTTGTATTCTTGAGAGGGCCCCTCACATGCTGCTGTTTGCAAAGGTCTCGTTTCCTACTGACAGCAGCATCAGCACCCTGTACAAGGAGTCATTAATACCTTGGCCACACAGACCCCCCTCTGCTGCATTCTGGGACTGCAGATACTGGTGCAAGTGGGTGGAGACATTGATATAAGCTCACAGCCTCTTCCAAGTAGGAGGTGGGAGAGAGAAACAGCTGTCAGCTCCACAGCTGGTCTTGTCAACCCGAGTGGTTCCAACTTATTCTGGCCAGAAAGAGAACCTCCTCAGTCCATGAGAGATTTGCTGAACCAGAACCAATGTCTTAAACCTTTGGCAGCTCATGTTAACTTCCTCTAAAAAGGACAGAAGTTGCCTGGCTCTGCCTGCCTGGACACAATGTTCTCTGGACATTTGTCACGCTCTTTACGTGCCCCGTCCAGCTGCGTCTTCCGAGCAGCTTGCTTGGCGGAGCTATGCAATGCACAGGAAACACTTTACGCAGGATGCTTGTTTTCTTCAGCATGCACTTCGGCACATCCCATGAAGAGAGAATGCCTTTCTTTTCAGTTGAAAAGAAGGATAGATCCTTGCAACAGTGTAAGAAATAGTAATCTCCGCCAGATATGGTGACGCATGCCTTTAATCCAAGCACTCGGGTGATGGAGGAGGGACGATTTGAAGGCCAGTCTGAGCTATATAGCAAGGGTGTGTCTCAATACTAAACCCATACAGAAGAAATAGCACTCTCCATCGCTATTTTGTGCTGCATATTTTTCTGTTTATGAAGAATGATGGTAGCTTAATGAGAGCCCTCATGTTTTAAGAAGTGAAAGGAAAATGAGCTTTTAAGGTGTATTTCTAGCCCTTACTGGAGTATGAGGGCCTTGAATGCTGGTTCCAGTGGCCTTGCCTTCTCTAGATTACCTCAGGCCAATGCCTGTGCCCAACACAAGCGTATTTGCTATATTGTGTCGAACACAGATAAAAGAATTTGTATTACTCGATTGCTAAATGTATGCTTACAGAGCAAGTCTTACAATTAGAAGGGAAATTGTAGTTTGCTTATAGCTTTCATGTTTTGATAATTTGTTCTCTTTCAGTTTTGTGTAGCAGTTTTAGTGCCTATAAATGTTATCATAGTGTTTTCATATACATGTGATGGAGCAAGTGTTTCTTGTGTCTAGATTGTGTCAGAGTGAATAACATATTAATGTCATTCATATATTTCTACAATTCCGCAATTATTTTCATCCCTATTCTTCTTTTCTTCCTATTTATTCATTCTTTTCTTTTCTAAAATTTTCATTCTTCCTCTCATCCTTCTGAAGGCTGGAATTAGAGCTATGCACCCCCATACCAGATTTATGTTAGTATGTATGCAGTGCTGAGGGCTCAGAGGAGGGACTCCTAAAACAAGACTAGGATATGGAGGCATTGAGAGACACACAGAACTCACTCCATTGACATAAAGTGACGGGATCTTGAAAGTGAATTGTGGTTAGCCAGTGAAGTAGAAGGAGGAAAATGAGAAGTGGAGGGCACACTTTGTACAAAGACAGAAGGTTGTTCCAAAGCCATAACACTGTCTATGCTGGATAGTTTTATGTCAACTTGACAAAAACTAAAGTCACCCAAGAGGAGGGGACCTCTGTTAAGAAAATGCCTCCATAATATCAGGCTATAGCAAGTCTTTAGGGCATTTTCTTACTGATTGATGGGGGAGGGTCCAGCCCATTGTGGTGGTGCTATACCTGGGCTGGTGGTCCTAGGTTCTATAAGAAAGCAGACTGAACAAGCCAGTAGTAAGTAGAACACCTCCGTGACCTCATCATTAGCACTGCCTGTCCTGATTTCTTTTGATGAACTGTGATGTGGAAGTGTAAGCTAAATACACTCTTTCTTCCCCCAAGTGACTTTGGTCATGGTGTTTCATCTCAGCATTAGTAATCCTAATTAAGATTCCCTCTTCGTCAAGGTGTATAAACCCGAGTCCAGTAGTCAGTGCTGGCTTTAAGAAAAGCTATTTTAAGTAGTTTGTGCTACCTCTTAATGGCTAGGTGTCTTTGGATAAGCAATTTAATACCTAGGTGCCATATTATTTTACAGATGTTAATTCAACCCAAATTAATCGGTACATTCAAATTTAGTTGTTGGAAACTCTTACAATTCACCAGTAGTCTACCTTAAAACGGAATTCTTCCCAGCATGAAACACTTTTTTTTTTATGTTGTTGACACACATCACTCAAAGTCAGCATGGTGAAAACAGTCTTAGAGGTCCTCTGTTGTTTGACTGCGTTTTCTTCTAAATTACCTCACTAGTTCATTTCTCCCGAATACTTAGTGACTTTTCTAGCCCAAAGTTCCCGAAGTCCTTACACAATCCTCCCCCCAACATGGCCAGGTATCTGTCTTAGCCCTACTCCACTCTCTGGTACCACTCTCTGTCTTAGGTTTCTATTGCTGGGGTAAAATGCCATGACCAAAAGCAAGTTGAGGAGGAAAGGATTTCTTTGGCTTACAGATCAGGGAAGCCAGGGTGGAACTCAAGGCTGGAAGTTGGAGGCAGGGACTGCAGTAGAAGTCATGGAGAAGTGCTTCTTGTTGGCTTACTCCTCATGGCCTTTTCAGCCTGCTTTCTTATACATCCCAGGACCACATTATACAACCCATGGGTCACACCACTCAGCAGTAAGCTAGGCCATCCCACATCAACCATTAATCAAGAAAATGCCGTGCAGACATAATCTACAGGCCATCTGATGGAGGCATTTCCTCAATCGAGGATCCGCTTCCTAAATACTGTGAGCTCCTGTCAAGCTGAGGAAAACATCAGGACAAAGAGTCGGTGGCAAATGTGGCTGTCAGCATTTCTTTAGAGGCCCCGTGACTTCTCCTTGTGCTGAGCAGCAGAGAAGTTAACTACATTTCATCGCCGAGGAGAGTGAAGACTGTGTCCCCACCCCCATAAAGCTAGCTGTGAATTCTTGTTTCCTATCTAAATCTCCCAGGATTTCCCTCCTTTAGCCTGTAATATGCAGCCGTAAATACTTCAATAACACCAAAGAATTCAGTGGGGGAGCTTCTTGATTCCTGTTGTCTTGGAATAGAGGCTGTTGGAAGTCGTTCAGATTCATGCCGATTAGCCTTTCCCGGACACATTTGCTTCACGGTTTTGTTTCTTTTTTCTTTTTAAATGATGAAATGAATGATAAGTATATGTGAAGGGAAGAAAGGGTGTGCAGGAACAGAGACCCACCCCCCTCCCGCGAGTGCCACTTTTGGAGCAAGAGCCTGCAGAGACTTCAGCTCTAACCAGTAGGAACTGCCTTTTTTTGTGGAGTACAGTTTTTTTAAATTATTATATTTTTTAAAGAATATTATTTTACATATCAATTCCAGTTCCCTCTCCCTTCCATCCTCCCACTCCCCCCACCTCCTCCCCTCCCCTGCCATATACTCCTCAGAGAGACCTCTCATGGAAGGTCAACAAAGTCTGTCACATCACATGAGGCAGGACCAAGGCCCTTTCTGCTCTATCTAGGCTGAGCAAGAGATCCCTCCATAGGGAATGGGCGCCAAAGAGCCAGGAACTGCCTATTTTTGTAGGTAAAAAGGTTTGAGATTGTAGCTGAGGAAATTAAAACTGCTGAGCTCAGTGCAAACCAACACATTCTGCGCTGCCTGTAGTTTTTCTTTGCTTCCTAGGAACGGCAGGAACTCATCACACGAAACCTGAACCTGTATCATTCATTCTCATGCCATAGTACTAAAGCATATAAATTTAATGCCAAGCTTTCTGTTCCATGTCTAGGAGAGGAAGAAGAAATTTGAAAAGGATGGTGAGAGGTTTTACTCATTACTGGACCGGCACTTACACCTGTCATCCAAAAAGAAAGAATCTCAGTTGTTAGAGGTATGTTCCCCAAGTCCGTTTCTGACTCCATCCCGTGCTGTGTTAGAAACCGCAGTCATTTCTGCTTGGGAGGTTTCCTCTTACAGTGGCTCAACAGGGGCCATGGAAACATTTGTAGGGAATACCTGAGGTCTGGGCCCCAGGCTCTCCGAGTCTTGAGTCAGTTCTTCCACTATCTTCCCGTGGTGAGGAACTTCATTCCTGGCGTCAGTCCTACTGTGTGATGGAGTGATACTCGAGGATCTCCAGGGTCACTTTCAATCCCAAGTTCCTAAGTCTGTGATTCTAGATGCTGTGTTTAGACAGATTTAAACTGGTATTGTATTTGGTATATAAGGAGCAGACAGCTGTCCTTGGTGGTGTTCCATTGCCTGTTTTGGTGGGGGCAGGCAATGCTGCACTGTGGCTACCGCACAGTGAGACTATGAGACTTGCACTGGCTACAATTCTCCCAAGCCACTATTTAATAGACAGCTACCAAATCGTCCTTACACTGGGTGGAACAGGAATAAAGGGACACCATACAATGTCCATGTCCTTCTCCACCTTAGAGCTGGGATTCTAACTTAAGAATGTGCATTAATCTAGCAGTAAGCCTCTTTCTGTACCATAATATCTATGTTTATATAATAGTCTTGAGGGACCCGGGGGATGAGGAGGTGAAGACTTTGTCTGAATGGAGGAATTCCCTCTGTGGAAGAAAGGTGCCTTTCCAATTTGAGATAGTCATTTGAAAAAAATAAAATGTATGACAAATAGAAATGGAGAAATTGCCCTACTGAAGCTAGTAGCTTCAAGGCTGAACAAGGCATGAGATAATCTTGAGAAGCGATTTGTCCAGAATTGATACTACTCTAAAAGACTAGTGAAAGACAAGATAGT
>NC_022026.1:25278160-25283230 GCF_000317375.1 Microtus ochrogaster
GAGAGAGAGAGAGAGAGAGAGAGAGAGAGAGAGAGAGAGAGAGAGAGAGCAAGAAAGAGAAAGAAAAACATGGGCAAGACATCAAATAGTGGAGAGATATTTATTATCTACAGCAGGCAAGGAGAGCACAGGGATAATTTCCAAAATTATCTGTCTGAACAGATGCTGTCTGAAGAAAAGGAGGATGAGGGAATTTTTAGAGAGGCTATTTTAGTAGTGGCTCTCTGTGCACAAGCTGCCTATGCAGACAGAGTGGCTTTTCTCAAATACCTGTTCCTCAGACAGTCTAAAATTATAACTCATGCTAGGCAGGGAGTGCCCATGTTACCAGGCCCAATGAAAACCTAGGGTTATCATCAGTCTCTACAGTACCTTCCATGCAGCTATTTTTACTCTGTTGTTACAGCTTATTGAAAGAGAAATTTCATGTTCTTTGCAAGACTACTGAGGAGTTTCTTAGTAGCTTATACACAGTTTCTTCTAGACTGGGTTTTACATCTTTCCTCTTTGTATCCTTTCACTAAAATAAATGAAATCCGGGATTATGACTATATGTTGAATCCCCAAGTGAGCTCTCTAAGTGACTACCAATTCTGAGGATAGTCATAGGGACCCATGGGGATACAATCCATATATTAGTGGTTTTTGCTATGAAGACATCGAGAATGTTCTAGTAGTTTTATACACTATGCAGGTGCCCTTCTTTGCAGTTTGTGGGAGATTTTGGTGTTTTAAAACAGGGCCTCATCCAGAATAGCCTCAGATTCTCAGAAGTCTCTCTGCCTTTGCCTCTTTAAGTGTTGAGTTGTAGGCTTGAGCCAAGATACCTAGCCTTTGTTGACATTTCTGATGAACAGGGCTACAGGGCTAAAAATTGAGGCAAGGAAAATTGAATCAGTCACTTTTTTAAATGAAGAGGTTTTATTTGTAAAGCTATTTTTAAAGTTAGGTATGGTGGGTAATTGTTATAATCTCAACACCCAAGACTCTGAGGCAGGAGGATTGCTGTGAATTTGAGGGCAGCCTGGGTTACATAATAAGTTCTATATAGTGAGACTCTGTCTCAGAAAAGAAGAAAAGGAAAGAAGGATTGAAGAGAGAGAGGAAGAGAGGGAGGGTGAAGGTTGCAATTATAGCTTAAGGCCATCCTTGTCTGCCTAGAGAGTGTGAGGCTAGCTTAGGATATATTAGACCCTGTCCCCCAAAAGGAAACAAAGAATTGTATCATTGCTAAATCACTTTTCTGTTTTATTGTTACATTGGCTCATGGTGTGAAAGAAGTCAAGAGACACTGTCTAGGATAGGTCTAGGCTTATTGTTTCTGGGGAGGGGAGAGGGAGCAAGGATGAGTGTGTGCTGGGCTATATCCCTAGACAAAATTTCCCCTTTAATTTAACTATTTATTTGATGATTATACATTCACATGTGGTTATAGCAAATGAGAGAGATTTCATATACCTTAAAGAAAAATGGAATGGAAACTACAGAGATAAAGTATTGGATCTCTGGCTCACATTCTCACTATTGTTAAGGTCTTGTGTTATTTATTACAATTGGTGAGCCAATGGGTTTTATGTTCTGTGGTTTATGGGTTGTTTATTTTTACCTTGCTCATGCTAGGCAGGAGCTGTGATACCGAGTTACTCTTCTTTTAGCCCCACCCTGAGGGATTTGACAAGTGTATAATGACACGTGAACAGTGTAGAGTCATGGAGAACAGCTTCATTTTTCTGAAATTCTCCTGGCTCCATGCTCGCTCATCTCCATCCCTGGCAGCCACTGATCTTTCTATTTTTTTCTTTTCTATAATGTCATGGACTCCTATAGCATGGATGCTTTTCATATTGACTTCTTTTATTTAGCAATGTGTGTCTATTATTCCTGTATTTTTATGTCTTGATAACTGTCTCATTTCTCTTCAGGGCTGTTGTCTGGTTGTACCACATGTGTATCTTATATCTTATGGAAGGCTATTTTTTTTCTTCTGAACTTTGGCAGTTATTAATATAGCCATGATAAATATTAATGTGTAGATTTTGTTGAGGTTGTTTTGGTAAATGCTATAGAGTATGAGTTGGGTTGCAGTGTAAGCAGATGATTTATTTTGGAAGAATCCGTTATTTTCCAGCATGTACCATTCTTCTTTTCAACCAGCTCTAGACTTTATTTTGCTTCTTCTTATCAGCAGTTGGTGTTTTCATTGTTTTTACTGTTAGCCACTCTGATAGTTGTGCAGTGGAATCACATTTCTGTTGTCATTTGAAATTTCCCAGTGACATGTAATATCTCCTCATGTGCTTAGTTGCCACCTGTGTTCTCTGGTGAGCTGTCTGATCTGATACTTTAATTTGAGTTATTTGAAATTTGAGTTATTTTCTTGTTGCTGTGTTTTAAGGACTCTGTGTGTGATGTTAGGTGCCAACCCAATATCAGATACATGTTTTACAATGCTCCAAGTATATTCTTTTATTTTCTTAGAAGGGCCTTTGGTGCTGCGCCTGCTTTTGGTTTAATGAAATATCCATAATTTCAATGAATCATGCTTTTGATGTATTTACGATTCTTGCTAATGTAAAGCCATGCAGATTATCTGCTCCCTCATCTTGCTTTGTAACAGCTCAAGGAGGCCTCAAACTTGTGTCTTGCCGCTTTAGACTCTTGAGTGCTGGCATCTGTGCATATCATCATATATGGCTAGATTTTCTCTGATTTTCGCTTCCAGGAGTTTTAAAATCGCGTCCTCTAGATTTGACTAGGGAAACGCACCCAGGAAATCTCAACAATATAATTACTTAAACAAGGCTAGCATAATTACAACATCAGTTGACATGCCAATGTGGACAGTGAAATTTTTAAAAGTAAAAATTGGTGTTATTTTTAGCACACAAACACATGTATTTCAGTGACATTTTTAGTTCTCCATTTTTTTCTTGTTCATGCTCTTCCTCCCCGATAGTCCCCAGTTCTGCTTTCATAATATATTTTCCACCATCCTTTCTTGTTCTCTCCACCTCCCTTTAGACCTCCTGTTCTCTTCTAGAGCTTTCCCATTTCTTTGTCCTACAAAAAGACATATACACATAAGTCCAGATTCTGATAGAGAGAGAGAGAGGAATGATGTGGTATTTTTTTCTGACTTTGTCTTATTTCACTAAACCTGCAGATTTCCAATCCTCAAAATTACATGACTTTATTTTTCTTTAGTGCTAAGTGAAATTCAGTTGTGTTTATGCATCTAATTTTCTATATCTGTTCATCTGTTGATGGACATCTAGGCTGCTTCCATATCATGGCTATTATAAATAGTGGAAAAATAAACATGGATGTGCAATTATTTCTGTAGGATGCCAACTTAGAGTCATTTGGGTGTTTACATAGGAGCCATGTATGTAGCTGGCTAATATGGTACTTCCTTCATTTTGCAAAATCCCCAGTTACTATCATTGAAAATGTTTCTCTGTTCCATTCTTTTTCTTCCGTCATTTGTATTCTGAGGACACATACGATACACATCTATCTAGCAGTTCTCAGATGTTTTATTTTATGTTGTTTACTCTCTTTGTTTCGACTTTTGTGTGGATGTACATTCAATCTCAGTGATTCTTTTTCCCCCCCTGTGTTGTCAGGACTCTCAGAGCCCCTTACCTGCTAAGTGGGTGGTATGCTTTTGAGCAATCTCTCCAGGCCCAGACTTATTCTTTCCTCTCCCTTGTTCATACTGGTGGTGATCCCAATAAAGTATGCTTCATTTCTGTTCTAGGCTTTTCGATTTCTGGCATTCCCTTTGACTCCATGCTGCAGTTTCATCTTCTAATAGCACACATCTGTTGCTGTGTGTTGCTCTCTTTTTCCATTAGCATCCTTTTCATTTCACCGTTGATGCTTACAGCCCATGGTCTCATCGTTCTGCAGCCTCTGCCTTCTCTTTGTTAGTTTCTGATGCTTGTTCGCTTGCTTTGGATCTTGGCCTTTTTTTTTTAACCTTTCCTGCTTAAAAGGCAGAGAGGATGTTTGGATAAAGAAACGAATGTAAGCGCTCAGTGCGAGCTTTCGTGCTTTGTTTGGCTAGGACTTAAGTTGGGCTTAGTTTGCTGTTGCTGTAGTTCCTTTGGAGCCCTTGCTTTGTCTTGGTGTTTTCTTAGCATCTTATTCTTAAATTGGGTAGTAGTTCTTTAGTGAGAGCAGTGGTGCTCCAGTCTTGAGCACCATTCACCCCCAGTGTCTATTCTCCTGAGTTCCGATTCTTTCCATACACCTATAGTCTAGTTTTGGAGGCAGCCCTTATCCTCATGACTTTACTGTTGGATTTAAGAAGAAAGGTTCTCCAACTAGGTCAGCTTTTTCCTTGATCTGAAAATCAGTTTGATGACTCCCAAGCTTCCTCCATGCTAGACTAGAAATAGAAAGCCTTTAGTCTTTAATCTCTTGGGTTCATATTCCATCTCTGTAAAATACAGTAGAAATAAAGAAAACAATCGAAATAGGATATTTGCAGGTAACTCAATGCCTCTTTAACATTCCTGACTTTCAAAAATTTGACCATGCCCACTTGTGACATTTCTTGCCCTCTTTCTACAGGCAGACCTCCAAGTGGATAAGGAAAGGCACAGTTTCTTCGAGTCCTCCCTTGATTATGTCTATCAAATCCAGGAAGTTCAAGAGTCCAAGAAGTTCAATATTGTGGAGCCAGTAAGTTCTCTCTGTTGGTTAGTATTATAAAACATGTGTTTCCCAAATCCTCAACTGAATGTGCAGAACTGTGGTCATAAAAGTGGAAGCTTAAGGAATGAAGACGCCAGTCCATGCTCAGATACATATCAAGATACATGTCAAGATACATGTCAAGATACATGTCAAGATACATGTCAAGAACGTCAGTACACACACTTAGATTTCTCTTGCTCTTTCAGAAGTGTTCATGCTTTTCCTTACCATGTTCACACTATTTTGCTCTCCATTTATGATATTTCTTTTTTTCCTGATTGAATCCCTTCCCCAATTTCTATGTCACACTTTATTTTTTCCTTTAAAAGTAATATTTTATTAGTTTGTAGAGAATTTTGTACAATG
>NC_022026.1:25283330-25284995 GCF_000317375.1 Microtus ochrogaster
TTTTTTAGAAAAGACTTTGTACTATCTTGCATCAACTGTCCTGGCTCTTAACAATGTTTCTGTCCCATTTTCTGTGTTGTCCCCAGGGACTTGAGGGTGGGGGTTGTGTTCTAAATGTATTGATTGGAGGCAGAAACTCTACTATCAGTTTATTTCTGCATTTTGACCAGTTACGGCTTTCTATAGTGTTCTTCATCTGCTTCAAAAATAAGCTTATCCAATGACGGGTGAGAGCCATACTTATCTCTGGACAGAAGGATGAGTATTTAGAAAGAGTTACAGATTATGCTGAGTTAGTGGCAGGAGCAAGTTCTCTATGTACCATGGTCTGACCAGCCATAGGTAGCTGGCTAAACTGATAAGTGCCAGATATGGATTCCCTCCTGTTAGGTGGACCTTAAATCCATTTAGGTGACTGTTGCCTGCGGATGTAAGGGCCGCTACTGTACCTTTCAGGCTATCTTGCCACAGTGGTCAGCGTTGTTATTAATTGCCATTATAGCTGGATGGGACTTGATTACCTTCCTCCCTTGGCAGCTTGCATGGCTCCTTCTGAAACCCTGAGGGCTAATCCTCAGTGAAGAATCTTCAGGTCAGATCCAGATGAGTTCCTCCAAATCCTTCATCTGAAATGTGTGGTATCTTCAGCAATCAGGTCTTATCTTCAAGTCTGAAAGTTACCAAAGACAATGGCAATAACCTCTGTTGTTTTTGGAGGGTCTCTTAGATTCTCCTAACCAACAACTTAAAAGTAGGTTTCATGTGCCTGGCACTGGGTTTTTATTAGGTAGTGTGTATTCTTTTAGGGGGGGTATTATCACCCCAATTGATGTAGCTTCACTCAAATGACATATTTCTCTTTGTGTACACACACAGACATGTGCACACACACAGGCACACATACACACAAAATCTAATTTTAAGGAGCTATTAAAATATTATTTCCCCTACTGATTTTCTAAATATCTTTAGTGTTATTTATCCCTCTTCCCTCCCCCTCCCTTCGTGTTGCCATTTTTCTTTCCTCCTTAAGTAAGTCTCACCTACTCATTTTCCCTCTTAGAGCCACTGTGCCCTACAATTTTCTTGTCTAGAACTCCTGCCCAACCTGTCCCCTGCCATGGTCTCCTTTTACTTTTCTGCTGTTTGTAGTTACTCTAGTTTATAGACTCACTTCTGAAGACTTGGGGTTAGGGTCTGAGTTACCCCACTCAATATAATATTTCCTGTTTTGTCCATTTATCAGCAACTTTCATGATTTTAGTTTTCTTTACATCTGAATAATACTTCATGATGTATAAGTACCATATTTTCGTGATCTATTCCTAAATTAAAGGACATTTAGATTGTTGTCATTTCTTGGCTATCGTGCATAGAGCAGTAACGCTCATCGGAGAGCAGGGTGAGGAAGCCTTCCGGTAGATTACAAGTAGGTCATAGAGTCGATTGTAGCTTTTTCAGAATTCTCCACACAGCTTTTCAGAGTGACAGCACCAGTTTACAATGCCAACAATGAACGGGGGGGTCCCCTTCCCCCATATCCTTACCAGCATTTGTTGTGGCTGTTTTGTGCATCTTGGCCATTCTGGGTGGGATGAGATGAAATGTCAATGTCATTTTAATTTGTATTTCCTTAATTGCTAAAGATAATGAGCATGTTTGAGG
>NC_022026.1:25285117-25321992 GCF_000317375.1 Microtus ochrogaster
TGGAACTAGCTCTTGTAGACCAGGCTGGCCTTGAACTGGCCTCAAACTCACAGAGATCCGCCTGCCTCTGCCTCCCGAGTGCTAGGATTAAAGGCATGTGTCACCACTGCCCGGCTCTTTGTTCAGTTCTGTAGCCCATTTTTTAAAAACAGTTTTGGTTGTTTGTTTCCTTGACTTTTTTAATTTTTAAAATATATATTATAGATATTGCTTCTCTTTGGACTTCTTTTCCACTCAATAGATTTATTCCTTAGGTGTGCACAAAGGTTTTAGTTTTCTGAAGTTCCACTTGTCAATTGTTGGCCTAAATCCTGAGCAAAGGGAGTCCTGTTCAGAAAGTCCTTTCCTATACCCCGGTCTTGTAGCATCCTGTCTCTGTTTTCTTCTAGCAGTTTCAGGCTTTACACTAAGCTACTCAATTCATTTGGAGTCAATTTAGTACGGGTTGATAGACGTAGGCCTCGTTTTATTCTTCTACTTGTAGACATCCAGTTTTCCTGCCCCAGATGCTAAAGACACCATCTTTTCTGCAAAGATTTTTTGGCATCGTTGTCAAATATTAGATGACTGTAGTTATATTTACTAATGTTGGAGTTCTCTGTTTTGACTCATTGTTCTTTAAGTCTGGCTTTGTGCAACTACCATGCTTTTTTTTTTTTTATTGCTGTAGCCCTGTAATAAATTTTGAGATCTAGACTGTGAATCCCACGGACATTTTTCTTTTCTTTCTTTTTTATTTATTTTTTGTGTCTTTCCCATCATGCATCTCCTTCCCATTCATTTTCCCATCCCTTTGTATCCACCCTGTGCCCTTGCAACCTCCCACTTCAAATAAAATAAAATTTAAGAGAAAAAAGAAGAAAAAAAAGAAAAGAAGGAAAAAAAATCAGTCTCATTATGGAAGTTGTAGTGTAACCCACTGAGTTATACAGTAACCCCTTTATCCATGTACTTTACTTGCAAATATTCATTACACAGAGTCCGGGAGGCTTCTGGTTTTTGCTACACTATTTTGGGCCCTCAATGGAACACCTCTTGGTTATCCTGCTGCTGCCCTGTGTTGTGGAGGTCGCGCAGCTTTGGATCTACGGGACCAATCCCTTTACAAGCTCCAGCAGATCACAGATGAGGTGGATGTTGGGGCGGGACAACACATAACCCTGGTTCTGGGCCTTGGTAGTTGCAGGCTTGGTCAGCCTGTCAGCTCTCTCTTGTGCTTCCAGCAGAGTGCGCTCTCCCGCATTGCCTTGGCTAGTTCACCCCTTGCAGCAATTGAGCAAGGGGCGGGGCCAGTTCCCCTGCTTTCACATCCTCAGAGTCAGTTCTTCCACACCTACACCCTCAGGACCAGCTCTACTTACTGTGTTGCCCAGGGGACACATAGGGCCCAGAGTTCCCTAGTACGGTAGCTGAGGAGTGGGCAGGGACAGCGCTCTACTCTTACGAATGCAGGGCTATCTGTTCCATCTGCCTCAGGCATTGATGGGCATACAGAGGTGGGCTGGGAATGGGATGTCTCTCTACCCCGCCCATGCTGCTGCATGACAGATGAGCAATGGAGACAACTCTCCCATGCTCACAACATTGGAACTGGCTCACCCACCCCTGCCCGCCATCAACTGAAACAGCTCAGGGCAGACAGCCGACCCTACACCTCCTGGGGGCAGCATAGTAGTGCCAACTCCATTGGCAGAGGTGGGGTGAGCCAGCCTGGAAGTTGTGAGCCTGGGAGTGCTGTTCCCATTACTCGGTTTTCTTTTTATGCAGGATTTCTTTGGTGAGCTCCATATGAATTTTAGGATTTTTTCCATTTCTTTGATGAAGATGGCACTTTGATTGGAACTGCACTGAATCCGTAAATTGTTTTGGTAGAATAATCATTTTCAAAATTATATTCTACCAACCCATGAGCATGGAAGGTGTTTCAATTTTCTAGTTTTTTCTCAATCTCTTTCTTTCAATTTGAAAGTTTTTCATTGTAGAGGTATTTTTTTTTCTAGCTGGTTAAGTCCTAGGCATTTCTTGAAGCTGTCTTGAGTAGAAATGTGTTCATGATCTCTCTTTCAGTGTGTTCGCTGTTGATATATGAGGTTGTTACTGAGTTTTCTAAGTTATCCTGCCACTTTGCTGAAATTGTTGCTTATTTCCAGTTTTCTAGAGGAATTTTTATAATCTCTCATGAATAATATATCATCTACAAATGGGGCAAATTCAGCTTCTTTTACTGTTTTATTCCTTTAATTTCCTTCTCTTATTGTTCCAGCTAGTGTTTTGAGTAGTATATTGGAGAGTCATGGAGACAGTGGACAGCCCTGTCTTATTTCTGATTATTATTATTATTATTTGTTTCTTTTGAGACAGGGTTTCTATACGTAGCCCTGACTGTCCTGGAACTTGCTCCGTAGATCAGGCTGGCCTTGAACTCACAGAGATTTACCTGCCTCTGCCTCCTGAGTGCTGGGATTAAAGACTTCACCACCACTGCACTGCTTTCATTCTGATTTTTATGAAGTTTTCTTTGAATTTCTCTCCATCTTGGATGGTGTTGGCTGTGGGACTGTCATATAAACCTTTATTATGTTTCCAGTTCTACTCTCTCTAGGGCTTTTTTCATGAAGACATGTTGGATTTTTGTCAAAGACTTTTTCTTTGTCTGTTGAGATGATCATGTGAATTTTGTCTTTAGGTTCATTTATATGCTTTATTAAATTTATTGGCTTACTTTGTTGAACTAACCCTGCATCTCTGGGCTAAAGCTACTTGGTAATGATGGATATTTTTTTTGATATGTGCCTAAATACAGTTTGCAAATGTTTTATTGAAGATTTTTGCATCTATGTTTGTCAGGGATATTGACCTGTAAATTTTTTTTGGTGTGTGTGTGTGTTTACCTGGTTTTGCTGTTAAATAATACTGGCTTTTTAAAAAGGAATTTGGAAGTATTCCTGTTTCAATTTTAAAAAGCAATGTAAGAAGTGTTCTTTCTAGATCTTCTTTGAAAGTCTTATGTTTTCCTGCTGCGAATACATGTGGGCTTGGACTTTCTGGCTTTCTTCCTCTCATGCTTTCAGAAAGTTTTTAAAAACTATCATATACTTCAGCCTGTACTGCAAACCCATGGCACTTAACATTTAAGCACTTCCTGTTCTACTATTTTTATATCTGCCTTTTATAATTGTTGCTACTAAATGCCCTTTAATATATTACAGCATTTAGTGTATTTTTATTTGAAAATGTGCTGACTTTTCATAAATGTTTTTATTTCTAGGTGCATTCATCACAGAAAAGTATAAAATAGTGCATAGGATGATCAAAAATCCCCTAATATAAAAATAATCTGCATTGGTTATATAGTATTTCCCCCTCCAAATTGTTTGCATATGTAATATATCCCTTTTTATGTTTATAATATACACATTTTTTTTTTGTTTTTCAAGACAGAGTTTCTCTGTAGCTCTGGAACCTGTCCTGGAACTCACTCTGTAGACCAGGCTGGACTCGAACTCACTACCTCTGCCTCCTGAGTGCTGGGATTAAAGGCGTGCGCCACCACAGGCCGGCTATGATGTGTAGTTTTGAGTGTGCATTTGCCTACATATATGCCACTTGAGAATGTGCGACTGAGGATACTTGTGTTGTTGCCCACATTTTTGTAATTCTCTCTTCTTTATTTTGTTGTAGTCCAGGCACTGTGTTAGACATTGGGCATAGTATAGTAAACCAGATGGACAGTTTCTTCCTTTGAGAACATGAAACTCTCATGGGGCAGAAAGAAGGGACGAAACTAAGCACATAATCCAAACTGTTGTAAGTGGTGGTAAAATCTTTGAAAGAAACAGATTATATCTAACAGTGCAAAAATTTACATCAGTGGTGCAAGAAGGATCCCAGTAAGTACCACTGAGGCAGAGAGCTAAAGGGGAAAGACATGTAGACAAAGCCAGGTAGATACACAACAGCAGCAAGGTCTCTACATCAATTTCCCTGGTGATCATAGACAGAAATACCTCAATAAACTACTCACAAGCCAAATATAGGCATATATCATCACAAGGATCATTCACGTGACCATGCTGGCTTTATCCCACAGATGCAGGGTTGGTTCAACATATGATGCTAATAATGTAATGAATCATGTAAATGGACTTCAAGATAAAAAGCACATTATCTTCTCGATAGATGCAGAAAAGGCCTTTGACAAAATCCAGCGTGCCTTCCTGATAGTGAGAAAAGAATGTTTAGACGGCCTCAAAAGATGGAAAGAAAATGTCTGACTTCAGATACTGGTAGTAGAAAAGGGGGGTTGCAGAAAGTGTGTTCTAACTGAAAGGCATAGGGCCCGTTGGCATAGGATTTGATTTGGATGTTAGCCTAAGCATCATGGCAAGCCACTACAGGCTATTAAGTATGACCTGACAGGGAACAATTTTGTTGTGTGGAGAATGACACAACAGGGGTCGAGGATAGCAGTTGAGAAGTGATTGTAGACTTGGTGAGGTGGCACACACTTATCATATCCATACCAGGAGGGAGGAAAGGCGGGGGAATCATGAGTTTGAGGTCTGTCTGGGACTCAAAGCTAGACACACTCAAATTAAACGAGAAAATACTATAGTGATCTAGGCAAGTCGATGCATTCACTTGAGTTGGTGTGGTGGAAGTAGAAACCGTAAAGGATAGCTGGGTTAGAAAAAAAAAGTTTGGAGGGTTAGGGATATAACTCAGAGGCAGAATGCTTGCCTAGCATATACAAGGGCCTGGGTTCTATCTCTAGCATTTGAAATGGCATTTTGGAGGAAACACTAGCAAAAACTGTTGAATTGGACTTAAATGTGAGTTAAAGAGAGATCAGGGCTGACTCTTTAGTTCCTGGTTTCACTGACTGTTGAGTGGTGATATCATTTCTTGAGATGAAATTTGGGAGAGAAACAGGAAACATTATGGATATAAGCCTGAATGTGGTGGACGGATCTCTCTACCACATACTTGTCATAAATGTATGTGTCCGTTATGTTGTTTTTATGTGTATATACACATATATTATCTGTTACCCAAAATGCTTGACCCAGAAGTGGTTGATATTTTCAAAAAAAATTTGAAATATTTGCATTCAAATAATGAAATATCATAAATGAATTCCTAGTTTAAACACAAAGTCTGTTTATGTTTCTTAAACCCCTTGTACTCATAACCCAAAGATTTAATGCAGTATTTTTAGTGGGTTTACATTTTCTACAGTATGCCTGAGATTTAGCACATGAGGTCAGGTATAAAATTTCCATTTTTGGCATTGCATCTGTCCTTGAACGTTTTCAGTTTTAGATGTGATATCTTTTGGTGAGAGATACTGTACCAGTTTAGAGAAGAGATGCGGTTAATCCCTGCAGTATCTAATTCCAGAGTGGCTTTGCATGTAATCTAAAAAGACCTGGATTTGCTAGTTCCTTTCTGAGACCAAAGACAGCTAAAGTATTCAACCTAAGACGAGAGTTCTCATGTGTGTCCCTGCTTGTGCCACCCTCACTGCTCCTAACAGTGTACTCGGTAACCACTCTGGGGTGTCTTCCCTGACTTCATGGTTCCTCCCTTACCAGGCAGGGAGTGCTGGTGTCAGATAACAGTGAGGTTTCTAAAGGTGGTTTTTGTCTGTTTCCCCCAGGTCTTGGCTTTTCTCCACAGCCTCTTCATTTCCAACAGTTTGACTGTGGAGCTCACACAGGATTTCCTCCCGTACAAACAGCAGCTGCAGCTCAGTTTACAGAATGTGAGTTCGGTCTGGATGTCTTCACCTGGCTTTCCAAGGGGGCCCCAGGCGTCTTAACTTTGGAATTACAGGTTGTTGCACCGCTGCCCATTTGCCAGGACAAAGTGGTGTAGAGCACGAACATGGTAGCATAGTGGCGGGGTCTTGCTTTTTTCAGGTTTGACTCTTCCTCTCTTTGAGACTTCCTGCTGCTCACACCTACCCTCTGTTTGCCGGGATTTATTAAGTGTTGGTACTTTTCTATATCTCTCGTAGATCAGAATCCTGCTGTAGGTGTATTGAATATAAGGCTTAGTCCTTAAGTCATCTCCAGAGTCAGTTAAGACACTTGTTGTGGGCTTCATCATTATGACTGCCCTTGATTATCTTCTTCCTTCTCCCATCACTTGGTACAGTTAAACACATGAATTTTCAAAGACTTCTCCATCTTGTTGTGCATGCTAGTTCTAGAAATGAGCACAGGCACTACATTTTTATGTATCGGAACATGAGAATTTACTCATTTTATCACAGCCCACATTGATGAGTATTTATGAATACCATAAAAAAGTACCCTGTGTAACACAATGTATCAGTTTCTCGCCTCCCTGAAAGAGGCGTCAAGGTTTGCCTGTCTTGGAGGATCATATATGTGCTTCTAGTAGAGATATAGTCACAGATAAATCATAATCCCTCAGTATTTGTTGCTACATGAAATCAAGCCAACATATTAAAAGGGCATAGAGAATGCAGCAATTGGTAGTCAGGGAAGGTATCACCAAAATCAGGTGACACTGGACAGAGTGCTACAGTGCATGACATTCATAGGTGTGTTTTCCAACTCAAAACTGCTAAGATGCTTGCTTAGGGGGACTGGGATGTACAGTTTTACCTACTTTTTTCTTTCTGCATCTATTCCTTCCTTCTGGGTCCTCTCCTTTACCCGAACGTGAGAGAACCTATTTTCTGCTGACTTACCAAATCTTTCTACAATCAAGTTGACTCCTCTGCCATGTGTCACTTGACAAATGTGAGCTAATACCAAGCGTTTGCATGTGTACTCATGGCTGACTCATTGTTAGTACCGTTGACAGCTGGGGCCAACCGGTGCCGTCCCTGTCTTCTTCACTAACAAAAAGAAGTTGCCATGGTAATGTTGTCTTTGGGAACTTTCTCCGTAGTTGTCCTTATTGTAAAGAGAGGGCAGTCTAATCTCAGAATTTTAATGTTCCTTATTTACTTGAAGCTTGAATTAACCCATTGGGTCAAACCTCTTGCTCCTTGTGGTATTCGTGTTTTTGTGCCCTTTCTAGTTCGTAATACCGTTAAACTCTAGAATTCTTTTCTAGTCACTACCATTCGGCAGTCTTCTGTATGTTTTAGCACATGCTGTGAGCAGAGAAATCAAATATGCAGTCTTGTTGGTGACAATGCTGATAACAATTGTAATGATGTCTTGACAGACAAGAAATCATTTCTCCAGCACCCGAGAAGAGATGGAGGAACTTAAGAAAAGGATGAAAGAAGCTCCTCAGACATGCAAACTTCCGGGACAGCCAACCATCGAAGGCTATCTCTATACCCAGGAGAAATGTGTGTGGGCATGCAGGGCCATCCCCTGGGCTCCAGTTGGCTTGCCTCTTTGCCTTTCTGAAGGCTGGGAACCCCTGTGTTCGTAGATTCATGCCAGATACAACGCCTTGGAGGGCAGGGCGGGAACAGAAGAAATACAAAAGGGAGAAACTTGAGGGGGAGTTAGGGTTGCCGTGACTCTAGACTAGTAAGATCTGGAATATTTCCTCTGAGATTCAAGATGAGGAATGTTAATTGTGTATGGTGAACTTTGTTTGGGTCAAAGAGGTAGGGCCAAGAAGGCAGAAAGATCATATTCTTGCATATGCTATATGCAGTGCTCTACAAACCTCCCACCATTTCATCTTTGATTCCATATTCTGTTCATTTTACACCGGAGACCACTGAGGCTTCGACCAGGCACTCTATCTATGATCCAGTTCAGGTGTATCCTGTGCCAAAACTGATTCTCTTCCCAGTGTGTCCTATCCTACCTACCACTCCCAGGGTCTGTCCAGTGTAAAGTGGTGAGCAGCACCCTAGTTTGCTCATCGCTTTATGTTCGAAGGACTCTCCATACACGACCACCTAAGCAGTCTACAGTACAGTAAAATTGCCCATAGTTGAGAACCTCTGCTATGCACTGTACGGTGCTTCTGCGCCGCAGTTTTCTATCTTGTCAAATGGCTGCCGCTCAGGTGAATGAACACTCACCGAGTATCCTTTCTGCCAAATGCTATGTAACACATTAAGAGTACAAAAACAAAACAAAACAAAACAGAGAGAGGTAATATGTTTGGTTTCTTTTTTTTAATCTCAAAGCATTTCTCAGACTGATAGGAGAGATAGGAATGTATATTCCCAAGACATTTTGAGCGCCCTCTTTGGGGGGCATCTATCTAAGAGCTTCTCTGAGGAAGTGATGTTTGAGCTAGAGCTTGAACGTGCACTGAGGGTGGAGCAGGTGAAAAGAGAAGGGATAGGCGTTGGTTGAGAACTCCAGGTGTGTGCTGCAGTATGAGTAGGGGCGCAGGCGTGTTAGAGAACAGGCTTCACGCTTAGGTCTTGGTTTCTCAAGGATAGCCCTTGTTGTCCTGATGGAATTATTCATTCAAAGATATATATATATTGTATGCCATCCATTTTAAATACACGTTGGGTTTACAGTACAAATTTTATGCCCATTTAAGTATTTGGGGGACTGAATGTAATTCAGTGACACAGGGACATAGAGGTGAGGGTGCCCAGTGACAAGTCCAGAATTGTCAGTTTGATCAAATTATGCAGGGCTGTGAGGGTGGGCTAAGTTGGTTGGAGAGAGTAGGAAAGCCTGTGTGATTTACTTTAAAGTAATGCTCTAGCAAAATGGTGAGGACAGGCTTTGCTAGGAGTGAATCAGAAATGGGGCAATGAGAAAAGTCTGGTTGAAATGATTAATGGGAGAAAAAGTACATCTGTATTTTATTGGTAAGTGTGGTAAGTATTAGGAAAGCAAGACAATGATAACATCCTTTAACTAATTCATTGCTAAAGGCGTAGGAGAAGTTGAGATAGCTGGAGGCGAGACATGTAAGGATTGGAGTGGCTACAACCCAGTGGTAGTCAAATGAGGGGTTCCACGAAAGAGGAACACTGGCAGGGCTTTCTAGCTTTTGGAGGCATAGGTAGGTCTATTCCTAGGAACGGTTGCAGGGAGAGTAGGTTTGAAATGAGCCAGGAATGGAGATGGGAAGCAGTCAGGATCTCTGTGGGTACAGTGGGTAGGTGGGCTAGGTAAAGATAGAGCACAGGCACAGGGCAGCGATGGACCTGGGCTTTGTCTGTGAAGAGCAAGCAGTAGGCTGGGACTCGGTGCTTTGGGTTCAATTTCAAGCACTGGAGAAAAAAAAAAAAACAAAAACAGTAAACATGTTCTGCTTTGGGGAGCTGAAACACTCTACTAGCTCTCTCTTTCCTGTCTTTGTAGGGGCTCTGGGTATATCTTGGGTGAAATACTACTGTCGATATGAGAAAGAGACCAGGACACTCACCATGACACCGATGGAACAGAAGCCAGGTGCTAAGCAGGTCAGTTCTTGTTACTGCTGCTTTGTGGGCCCGTTTGTGTGAGTGCGTCTCAGAGAAGAACATATAGTGACAAAGTGTCAAACGATGAATTCTAGCACTGTCACATAAAGCCAGGATTTTACATGTTCTCTTTGGCCCAAGTTTACGTGGGCCGTGACTAAGGTCAGGACTTTGTTATTAATCGGTTTGTGTTTTGAGAAAAGCTCTTCTTCTGTGACACAGGCTGGCCTTGAACACATTGTGTAGCACACGCATGGCTTGAACTTGCAGCAAGTCTCTTGCCTCAGACTCCTGAGTGCTGGTATTAACAGGTGTGTTACATCATACACAGGTCCTACCAGCAGGGTTTATGATTGTATCTTTATGTTTTCAGCCTATTTAGTATTACAATTGCTCATTGCTTATACAGAGAACTTTTCCAAAATGTGGATGATTCTTCGAAGTAGTGAGTTTTAAAAATATAATTTCCAGAATGCCTTTATTAAAAGTGTGTGTGTGTGTGTGTCTGTGTGTGTGTGTTGGCCGGTGGTGGCACACGCCTTTGTTCCTAGCACTCAGGAGGTAGAAACAGGTGGATCTCTGTGAGTTTGAGACCACCTTGGTCCACAGAATGAGTTCCAGGGCAACCAGGGCTGTTACACAGAGAAAACTTGTCTCGAAAAACCAAAAAAAGTGTGTGTGTATGTGTGTATCTCTCTGTCTCTGTCTCTCTCTGTCTCTCTCTCTCTGTCTCTCTCTCTCTATATATATATATTCACTCTGTGTGTGTGTGTGTGTGTGTGTGTGTGGGTGTGCATGTGTGTGTGTGTATGTGTCTGTGGCCTGAAGTTAGAATCACCCACACTACATTAAAATCTCTGTAAGTAGTTCATGTTTCTTCTGTCCTTTTCAAGCCTCTACTTTTCAAAGCACCGAGGTAAGTTTACCAGGGAGAGGGTCGTTTACTCCCCTTTCCATGCATGGGAGTTTCTAAAGGTACAAACTGATCTTCACACAATTTATTTCCTGACTGTGTCTCTTTCATTTGCTCTCATGCCTGCTGTCAGTGTGCCCCTTTTAACTATTTTCCTATTGTTGGAAGCTTTAAGTATACACTCGAAGACTCGATTTAGGTGGATAGGAATTTGGAGAAACCTGCCTGTGTCTATTAATAACCATTTTTGTAGATGACCAATCTTGTATAGCTTGTATGTAGAAAACTCGAGGGGAATTTTTGCCTTGGTCTTTAAGTATAGAGCCTTCTGTTGTATCTTAAATGTAGGTTCAAGCTGGGGTACACCCTTAGGTAAATGTGTAAGTAGGCTTCCGCAAATTCATCTTGGGCTGCAACACAGAAACTGTCCCCAGTCAGGCTGAACGTGTCTGTTGTATCTGCGTGGCGAGTGCTTATGAGCAATACTAGCTGCAGTCTTTTGGTTTTCCATTTCATGTTAGGGCATGGGGGCTGTTGAGATGGGGGTCGCAGTAGCCCAGGATGGCTTCAAACTCATTTTGTTGTAAAGCCTGACCTTGAATTCCTTATCCTGCAAGTTTCATTTCCTGAATTCTGGAATTACCTGAGTGTGTCACTATAACCAGTTTATGTGGCATTTGGGGTAAACCCTGGACTTCGTGCTGCTTGTAACTGAGCTATTTCCTATTTCTACTTTTTATTCTATACAAAATATTGTCTGGAGTCTGGATATTAGCTCTCTTTTCAGAGAAAGTATTAACTTTTAGACTTTTCTTTTGCATTCCTGTTCCAAAGAGCACTGTGCCAAAGAGAAAATCAGTAGACCCTGCTTTTATGTGCTCCTAGCACATGAGAACAATTGAGTTTTTCTTTCCCCCTTGTTTCATTGAGTGGGCTATGGCAAACTTGCAACTGTGGGAGCCCAACAGTGTGCCTAAGCAGGCTTCTTCTTTTCTGAGACAGAGTCTCTGTAGCCCTGACTGTCCTGGAACTCACTGTGTACAGTACCAGGCCGCTGTGAACTCAGGGATGCACCTGCCTCTCCCTCCTGAGTGCTGGGACTAAAGGCATGCATGCCTGGCCCTGAGCCTGAGCGCTTTTAATGTAAGGAATGGAAAGAGGAACCAAGCTCCCGTTGAGAAGGTAGTGACTGAATAGAAGTAGTTACTGAATTCACTCCGTTTGTATTTGGAAACAATTGTTTCTTGTCAATCCTCTGACACCATTTCTAGTGGTACTTTGTGTTTCTGAAAGGTGAATAGCAGATAAATGATTCAATGATGTTAGTAGTAGTAGAACCACTTTTTCCTGAATGCTAACTGTCTTCCAAGGATATGTGCTACTGTGTACCTTATTCCCTCTCTTAGCGGCGCTGTAGAGCATATATCATGAACCCAATTTACAGATGGAACAATTGGCCCTCTTTCTAACTGTGACACTTACCAGTGCTCCCTAGTAACTGTGAGGTCTTATTTATGATGCTCGGTTTATCAGTCTCCTCTAAAGCAGTATTTTATCAGAATTTTATCTTCCCATGTTAGACAAAACTGAAAAGAGAAAGAGTGATGGGTTTTGAGATTAGTTAACTGGCTTTGTGGGACTGGTGATGTGACATGGCAGGGCACTTACCACAAGTCTACACTTGTGCCGCCCTACCTCCCAGCTCATCCATACATTAAAGAACTGGGGTCCAATACTAGTTCCGCGGTAAACTTGCCTTTTGACCACAAGTTAATGATTTCTTGTTACTCAGGTTCCTCTTCCTCATGAGGAAAGTAGAAAGGGTGATGATTGTGTTCATAAACTCTTCTGAGCCCTGTTTGTTAGGGACCAGGGATACATAGACGAATAAGACATTATCTACGTCCTTAAAGCTTTCTCAGGCAGGTGAGGCCCTGGAAATAAGACATTTTCCCGTAAGTTACAAAGCATGGGGCAGGCCATGTGTAGAGTTGGAGGAGAGCTGAGCGTGGTTTATAGGACAAGTAGCAGCCTCTTCAGACCAACAGTCACTTTGGGTGCAGAGAACCGAACATGCACTGTCATCGAGTCATTAAAGAGCAGGGTTTGTACGTGAAGTGCTCTACACCCGTGGGAGATGAAATACGTGGTCGTGGCTGAGATGCAGCTGGAGTGGCGTGGCTGGGGTCTAGGGTCCTAAGCTGCCACACTGCTGATGCTGAATGGTGTGAAGGCTAAAGAGAGAAGGTGCCTACATGACCGTGTTGCCCACTGTAAGAAGCTTGCACGGGACATCCCAAGCGTTAGGATAAGACCAGCATACTGAAGGCTTAATGAAGGGTTGGGTTCTTATAGTGGAAACAGAAAGGATTGGCCTGCACAAGGCCAGAGGCTGGGCTGACCACAGTGGAAACAGTACTCTGGGCTCCTCAGGTAGAGGTGGTGAGGAGGGCAAGATGCCAACCACCCTTACCCCCAGCTCCCACCCTCTCATTGAGGTGGCACGGTGGTTCCCTGGTCGGGCTCAGGGGCCCTGACTGACTTCAGACAGCATATTTCAATGCAATTAAACAGGCAGCCTTGTTTCCTAATAAATAAGTAAGTAAGTAAGTAAGTAAGTAAGTAAGTAAGTAAATAAATAAATAAATAAATAAATAAAAGGCCAAACACACCGAGAGAAGTACCCAGTAGTTAACCAAAGAGCATCAAGATCTGAAATTATGTATATACTGAATTTCATTTATACACTTTTAAATTTTGAGGCCGGATCTCACCATGTAATCTAGACCAGCCCTGAATTTGTTCTTCCCCATCGGGTTGGAGTGTTGAGATTACAGGTGTGTGCATATACCACAGTGTCTGAACTGGTATAAATCTCAGCTCTGTGATCTAATTCCATTTTGAATTTGAGTAAGTTGGTATTTGCCTAGGAGTCGTATTGTTTGGATGGCCTAGTGCCATAGGTACAGGTCTGGAGCTTAAGAAGCGTTTCTGATTTTGAGGCAGTAGGCCTATGGTGCTATTGTTATTAATAGATTGGGAAGTGAAGCCTCAAGAGGGAAATCGATTTGCCAGGATCACATAGCCAGTAAATGGCATAACTAAGGCACTACTCCAGATCTTAAGCTTCCTAGTTTAATGCCACTTTGACCTTACTAACTCGCATTTTGTTGCTCAGATTCTGCTCTGTCAGGGCTATTGTCAGGGAAATTTGTGTAAAACAAATGCAGAAAATAATAAGCAATCAATCAATTAAAAATACCTTGTATAGTATGTGGTTCATTGTAAGTGCTAACTAAACGTTACCTCCCTTCCGGTGTCACATTCTTCCTGTTGGGGGACAATAGAGGGAAATAAACAATGGCGGATCAGGTAATTTGTCTGTGGCCACCAACAGCTTTGGCAGATTTGTTTTTCCACAGAGCTATTATGAACCACACTATCCCACATGTGACCGATATCAAAATGCTGCTTTGATTAATAAACAAATTAGTTTATTTCCCCACTCTTTTCCTACCTCTAGAGAGATCGTTTTTATGGTGTTTGTTATCCTGAAGGCATTCGCTACCACATCCATTAGGAAGCTTGTATGCTCAACTTTTCTCACACATTCTATAGATGATCTCAGATAGCTACTTACACGGCTGCAGCGTCCCTTCTCAGAAGCTTCATGAAAATTTTATTGTGTATACTTAATGCTGTTCGAGCAGTCCATTTCTCCTGCGGTGCCCTTAGGTCATATGTCCTGGGCTTCCTATTGGATCTGCTGCACTTGGGAAGGCCTCTGTTAGCGTTTTCCCCCAGTCATGGCCACTTATGCTTAGAATGGTAAGACACCATCTACCATGTTATTGTAAGATTTGAAAGTAGCGGTTCTCAGTGAGTCAACACATTGCTCCTGGTGACTTGCTCGACACCATCCAAGTGACCCTGAAGACATGACAGGAGACAGAAGACACTTCTGTGCATTTTGAATACATGCCTGTTAATGTTTCTTTCATATCAGGGACCTGTGGACTTAACATTGAAATACTGCGTGAGAAGAAAGACTGAGTCCATTGACAAGAGATTCTGTTTCGATATAGAAACTAATGAAAGGTAAGTTGGGATACTGGGAATTTATGGGGTCACTGTGTACCATCCATGAGTTTAGCTGGGTCTTGTATTTTTCTCTCTGATTTCTTGTTGCTGAACAGGAGCAATTTATATATAGGCCAATGCTAGTCCTGCCCCTTAGTCTGCCCTTCACAAGGGGTCCATGTTAGACTAGGTTTGGGGCTGGATTTTTGTTTGTTTGTTTTGCTTTTGTTTTTGATTTCTGTATATCCCTCAGTCATGTTTACCTCACTGGCTCTGGGCAGAAAACATCTCCCCTAGAATTTAACTTGCTGTCACATATATAAAAATTTGTTTTTTTCTCAATGCCACAAAACTGACAGAATAGTCATGCTTGTTCTTTGGAAGATGCTCTTGTATCACTTAGGGAGTAGGCTGACACAGCTTTGAAAGGAAGACAGATAGGGCCAAGGGTAGAGGTGATATTGGGGAGTTTTTTCATACTTACTGTAAAACAGTGCATGTTTCTCCTACTTTGAAGACATATGTGAACTAGAATAGTTTATTGACCTCAAACATTAGAACCACTGCTAACAAATTTGGGGCATGATTGTATTGTTTCTCTCCGATGCCTTCTTTTTTCTCTTCCCTAAAAGCAAACAGTTTAGTGAAGCACCTCATACTTTTATTTTTCTGAAACTGAAAATGGATTTTTTCATACAATACATATGGCTATGATCCCCACTCTCCCAGCTCATCCCAGCTCGTTTCCATCTCCCCGCCCATCCAAGTCTACACCCTTCCTTGCTCACGCATTAGAAAACAATCAGGAATAAAAAATAAGATAAAATTAAAACAAACAAAGTTGAATAGCACAAAACAAACAAATAAACAGAAAAACAAAGAGCTGAAGGAAAAGACTCAGTAACTCACAGACTGGCAAACACAGAAATCCTCTAAAAACACAAAATTGGAAACCCTAATATGAAAGCAAAAGATACCTATCCTTTAAAGTGAAAGCATTTAACATTGTGATGATAGGCATGCTTTCTGGTTAAGAAGTTGGTTCAAAATTCGTCGAATAAGCTATTATTATTATTATCATCATCATCAACTTTTTTTGTATACCAGGCACTGAGTAATGGAGAAGAATTTTGTAAAATGATCAGATGGCTAGAAAGGACCTTAATAAATTATAATATCATAGAAAAATCACTAGGGACTGATATCAACAAGATCATTTAGACTGAGAGATTAGGACATTTTCCTATCCAGAAATAAGTAGCTATTAGCCTGTTGCCCTATTTCAAAATTGGGATATTTTAGGACCCTCATGATTTTGGTTTGTGGGTCTTTATGATGTCTTTGTTAATAAATAGATGATCTCAGTCAAAAGGACTGTGATAGTGAATATTGCTACCAGTAATGAAATGATTGGCACCCATTTTCCTAAAAACATCAGGCCCTATAGAATAAAAAAAAAAAAAAACAAACCTGTGGACTCTGACTTTCCTGCGTGAACCTGTAGTATCTCTGGATTTTCAGCATCAAGATTTAATCACTTTTAAGTGATTGAATTTTCCATGTCTGATTCCATGTTGATTCCCTTTTTGCCTTAAATTTGCCAGCTACGTGTAGCTAATTTCCCTAACTCAAAGCAATCACAAACAGTTTGGCCCTGGGTGAGAGACTGTGGCACTTGTTTATATATTTCTTGCACAATGTGCTAAGCTTGTCTTATTGTAGGTTGTAAATTTGTTGTTAATTCTTAGCTATGTTGTTTTTATTCTTCCCCAGAATTCTGAGGACTATTTAGAGTAGAGGCCTGTACCTAAAGTTATGATGCATCCGGGACTTTAGTTACCATATTATTTTCCCTTTAAAACCTTGTCTTACTGAATCCCCTCACACCATTTTATGCATGAGGACACTTTGCTGCCCGAGGGACCAGCCTTTAGTAGCGCAGGGCTCAAAGGGAATCTGCAGTCATCATACTAGACTGTTTTATCTGAGGGGGCAAGGGAAAACGACACTCACACTCTCTCTTGATGGTTTCCTTCTTTATTCTTCCTCTCTAGTCTCTATTATTTTCTATGATTTCCTTCTCTTATTCTTGATGTTTTCCTTCCAATTCTGCCTTTATTCTCTCCCTTACAGTTATAAACCCCAGCAAAATCTTTCAGGCACTATTAAAATCACAATATGGTTATATTCTATTTTTAAAATGAATGATTACAATGAATACAAGTAAAAAACAGCATGTTTTTTCCATATCCCTTACATGATTAAACATTTTACATGTTACAGGTGAAAAATTATCCCAAGAACCCACATACATTCACACCCAAGCAGCTTGTTATGCATTAACGGTGTGAAAGCAAGCAAGACATTCTTTTATTGGCAAGCTGTGTTTTGTATTTACAAAGAAAGAACCAATTACTTTATTACTTATCTTGAGAGGTAATCTTATAAGGAATCTCTTAAAGGAACCACAAATCTAAACTTTTATTCATGAAAATTCAGCTGTACTTTAAATCTTTAGAGTTTACACCCCCTCATGAATTGTTTTTTATATCTGGAGACTGAGCGCAAAAATATGTACAAGGAATTAATCATGGTCATCAGCCAATCCTAGCAAGACAGACACATCACCTAATAATTCTTGGGCTGTTTTGTTCTGGTTCCCTGACCTTAAAGATTTCCTTATTTAGCGATGTGCCTTGTCTTCTTGGGTTTTTCATCTCAAAGCTCTTTGACAGAATGTATTATTCTAACTATAAGTAAAGTTATTTTCAAAACTTTGTTTCAGCTATGATGCACTCCAAAACCTGTGAACACATCTCCCAACGTTAAGATTAAAAGAATTTGCTGGGCAGTGGTGGCATATGCCTTTAATCCCAGCACTAGGGAAGCAGGGGCAGGCAGATCTCTGTGAGTTTGAGACCAGCCTGGTCTACAAGAGTTAGTTCCAGGACAGGCTCCAAAGCTACAGAGAAAACCTGTCTCAAAAAACCAAATAAATAAATAAATAAATAAATAAATAAACAAACTCAATATAAACTCATGTGTTCTAGCTGTACGACACCTCATTTTAATTTTTATTGTCAAAACTCTATTTAAACTAACATTATTATCAGTTAGACAGTACAGCTTAGGAAGAAATAATCTTCAGGACAGTTTAAAAAATGCCCAATGGGATGGTTTCTATGAGATAAACACTACATTATAGGCAGTGAGGATCTCTTCACACAGTCATTCACATCATGCCCGATATCAGAGAGAGATGGCAACTGCAAGCTTGTGAAGGCACAGCATAAACCAAAGACATTCTGGGCTTTGTGGTCTTGGGGCCTTGCATCTCTGAGATTTACCCATCAGGGTTTTGTTTCCTGGCGGGCTGATGCCCTGAAGTCAGTTGCCACCTGTTGTTCCTCTGACATGGCCACCGGCAGGACACCAAGACTCAAATATATTAACTGACTCTGTAGCAAGGCAACACCCTGGTCTGTGGTCTCCACAGCCATTTCCTTTGTTTTCCTATGCTGTTATCGATTAAAATAATCAATATCATAATGAAGAGATGCGGACACACTTCTCTGCAAGAGGGACTGTCAGGTCTGTTGCAGCTACTTCCCCTTCTGCCTACCTGATCTCAGAAACAGCCAGGCTTCCCAGCAGGTATCACACACATTAACTCACCCTCTCTGGAGTGCCAAACAAAGGTCTCTTAATCCCTTTTTTTTTTCTAGTTCTGAAAGATCTGATTTCATTACAAAAAAAATTAATGTTTGTTTCAATATTTGAAATGGTGGGCTCATATCACACAAGAGTTTGGAGGGTCTTAACAATAGTTTCAGCAAGTGATGTTGCTTGCCAAGTGTCTCCTGCCTGTCCGATCCTGTTCTCGGCCTTTTAAATGTAACTTTCTTTAGTCTTCATCATATAGAGTAGATGCGGCTATTACCTCAAGTTCGCAAAGAAAGAGAAAGAAGCAAAGAAAAGTTAACCATCTTGAGTAATGCTAAATGGTAGGACCAGGGCCCAAGTCCAGCTGTTTGAGTTTCTTAGGAAGACCACCTCCTTCCTCCTTGCCCTCTATTGCATGTGTGCCGTGATGGCCTGCTTGCTCCAGATGGGCAAGTGGACCTTCCAGGAGGGCAAACAGTTTGTCAGAGGTCATAATGGATCCTACATGAGGGAGACTGGGCTAGAACTTAGTCCTTTTTCCAGTCTCTTGTCTTGTCTTTACTACTAGTCTTTGAATTTGGCTATTTGTTGCGCTGAAGAATCTCCAGATGCTTCCCTTAGTGACATACGTTGATACTTCCAGTCTTTTTCTGCAGTCCAAAGCGCGCAGCTAGGGTAGCTGGGTTTGACCAGTGGCTCCAGGGCATTTCCTTCTCAGACTGGTTACTTTCACGTCTGTTGTTCGTGTGCTTGCTCCCCTTCCATTTGGCTTTGCGATTTGGCTGATAGCTATCTTCATAGAGAGCCCTAGGCTTCCCAGTTCGGCAATATATATGTCTCAAAGGATGAGGTTCATAGAGACAGGTAAATTTGAAACAGTCTCATTTCTAGAGCCAAGCCCTGGCTTTTGGTTATTTTTAAGTTCAAGATTACTTGGCTTGCTGGGTGAGGGGTATTTTGAATGAAACAAACAGCCCAGGATGACAGGAATCTCCTGATGTCGGCACTGGGAAGTACTTCCGCAAGGGTATCTTCCAGCACCCTTAGAGACGGAGAAGTGGCAGCGCAGAAAGGCCTAGGGATTAAGCCAGCATTGCTGAGAGTTCTCGTTATTTCTCTTACATTCAGTACCTCGGGGTGAGGCTAAATGATACAGAAAGGCGAGAGGCAAACTTCATAATGCTGTGGCTAGCTAGAGACTGACCGAGACTTCATGCCTGCAGGAATATGGTCAACCCATCTGTTCTGAAGGTCGAAATATATTATAATAGGTACATCAATCTTTAATGTGTCCGGATGAAAATAGTGTCTTCAGTTCATTGCTTTAATACCCAAGAATGGGTTATACATAAGCATCAGAAGTTTCTTTCTTAGAGTTCTAAGGTTGGAAGGCCAGGGTCACGGAGCTATCAGGTTTGGAGTCTGGGAGTCTTTGCTTCTTCATCCTCCAGAAAGAACACATTTCTTGTTCTCACATGGAAGAAGGGCTAGAAGGGAATGGACCTACCTCTTCAAACCTTTCTATAAAGGTGGTTTGTCACTTCCGGAAGACTCAACTTATTATTGTTGTCTCATTTAATACAGGAATTTTTGGAGGGTGTGTATGGGTATGTATTTATATTTCTAGACCATAGTAGATGGCCAACAAGTAAGTAGAATTAAAAAAAGTTTGAAGCAATTTTCCACAGACAAGAAGCCTTATAGTCCTGATGTTAAGAATATGGTTTGTGCAGTACATTGCATGCATATGTTAAAATGTTCTAATAAAATCCATCATTTTGTGTGATGAATATCCACCAATTCAAATTATATTAAAAAAAATGATGAAAGAAGCACAGGATACAATTCTCCCAGGTGAATTTTCTGATTTAAACTTGTCTTTTTCCCACTCCAGACCAGGAACCATTACTCTGCAGGCACCTTCAGAAGCCAACAGAAGACTATGGATGGAAGCCATGGATGGGAAAGAACCTGTAAGTTACCTCAGACCCTCCGTCCTCCCCACCCCTTATATAAAAGTGTAACCTCAGCAGCATTAGTCAGTTTATGAGTGCCCTCTAGTGGTTGCTGTGGGGAAATAAATGGTCGTAGCTTATTTAGATTCTAAATTGTAGAGCTAGAAGGAATTGTCACTTCCTGAACTCTTGTTTAATTCAACTTGAATTCTAGAGTTGAGGGACTTCCCTAGGACTTGTCTGTTGTATGTAGTATAGATTCTGTAGTTATGCCCACAAGTTCTTAAAAATGAAAAGCACTCCCTCTTCACATTGTAGAATTGCTTTGTCCATCTAGAAGGGTGGGAAAGAATTGTCATGGATGTGAGTAAGCATCCATTTAGCATTCTTGGAAATGACATTTCTAAACTCTCCTGCGCCACACACTTAGCTTGCTCTCTTTCAGAATTCACTGTTAGGCAGGTAGAGAGAACAAGTCCCCAGAAGAGTCAGAAGTGGTTCTAGATCTAGAATAACAAAAGCAAAAATCGTTGGAAAGCACTGTCCCTTCAGCCTCTTTCTAGTAGTTTCTTTTAGTGGCATGTGACATAACATGGCTGTTGGTGTTCGAACTACAGATGCCTGGTCCTGCTTTTCCTGTTACTTGGCGATGACTTTAGCAAGTTATTTTTTACTCTCTGCCCCTCAGTTTTCTTCTTGATGAAATCTTTTAAAATGATTTTTATTCTACTTATCTCCCCGAATTACTGTGACCACTCCAGTGGAAATGGTCCTCCAAACAGTAACGGAGTGCTGTCTTAGTTTTGGGTCTTCCTCCCCGGTTGGAAGAACAACTGTAGGACCATTGCAGTGTTTGGGTACAGCCTTAGCTCCTTGTTCTTGTCAGGTGAAAAGCTGAAAAGCTAGCCTGCTGGGGGAAACATATTCTTTTTGTGTCCTCTGTTCCCTATGGAGGAAAGAGGCACAATCAGGGAGTGAGATGGCTTAGTGGCTCAAGGCGCCTGCTGTCAAGCCTGGGTCCTCTCGAGTTCAATTACCTAGTTCCTGCATGGGGGAAGGAGAGAACTGAATCCCGTAACTTGTTCTCCGACCACCACATGTGCCATGACATACACACCCCTTTCCTAACACAAATAAAAACTATAAGTGGAAAAACTAAGAGTGTAGTAGTCATCTCTGAGATTGTTGCTGTAGTAGCTAGTAGAATGAGGTTCCCTTCTTGGAAACCTGACATTTGGCCCTTCCTCGCCTGTGGTGTTTCTCTAGGGGATGTTAGGGACAAGGCATCTGTCTGTCCACTCATACTCCGGCTTCCTTAGGCTCTGGAAGCTCAGAAGAAATCAGTGGCTTGTTGTGGAGAACGATGCTAAAGCCTAGATCCTCCAAGTCCCAGCCTCACCAGCTTGATTGCCACTGACTTCCCGAAGCTCTTGTTTGTAAAAAGTCACAGCAAAGGCTGCACAATGCAGAATTGCCCCTTACTGAAATATTCATGAGGACAGCAACACATACAGCTCTTTTCCTTTCCAAGAGGAGAGCCTGGGTTGCATTCCCTCAGCCTCACCCCACCAGTGTTGCTGTTTCCTTAAACACCAAGTCCACTGATCATATGCACCGTGCATATGCCTTTGCTTCAACTGTCCAAGAGGATCAGGGCTTGAAGTGTCGGGGCCCACAGACGTGAGTCCATTCCACCTTAAATAGAGGCCAGAGGGTTCAAGCTTGTTTTGCTCTTTCAAAGTTGTTGACAAGTGGCTGCAAAACAAAGCCCCTGACCTCAAGTGGTTAATTAGTGTTTTGAGTACAGAGGTGGATCAGCGCCATCTTGACCAAAGGTCAGAGATGCTCAGGTTTATTCCTTTTAAGTCTCTTGCCTCCTCCCTCCCCTTTTGGAGAGGGGTATAAAACGACATGTGGAAAATAAAAGGGTGGTTCACTATTCACTGAATGTCCTTCCTGATGTTATGCTGTGTTTTGTCTCTTATTTCTCTCTTAGCTCTGTCACTTTTTACTTAATAATTCCAATCCTCACGCTCCTACCCGGGAACGTGCGAATCCATTCGAGGCTGGTCCTTGACACTGAAGGAGCATCTGTTCCCGCCATGATCATTGTACTGATGGGAAACATGACATTTAGAGGACTGAAAGGGCATGTCCAGTCTCCTAATGATACATGGGCACAACCAGGAAAACAGGAAGCCAAGATCTCCATTCTGGTCTAGTACATAGTTATTGGTTATGTACTTTGAGATGACTCCGAGACATTCGGCCGTCTCCTTCAGAAGAACCCTTGCCTTTCCAAAGAGAAGTATCCACTAGCTACTGTCCCAGTAATGCCCATTCTCTGGGTGTCCTTGAGAAGACCACTCCCTTTTTTTAATGTGTTGCTCCAGCACAGAAGTGCCCTAAGCTTTACCTGGGTAACTGTCTGGCGAGTCAGCTGCAGCTTCAGCTCTGTGAACCGCATGAACACCTAGTACAGTTTGAGGGACTGCATTTTCTTGGGATCCGGGCAACGATAACTCGGTTTAAGCAAAGCCTTTCCTTTCTTGTTACAACTCTAGCGTCTCTAAGGGTTTTGACAGTGTTTCGAGGGAATGGAATTTAATCCTGTTTGCCCTACTTCTCTGTAGTGAGTCACAGTAACTGAGCCTTTTTGGTTTCTCTTCTTTCGTAGATCTATCACAGCCCTATAACAAAACAGGAAGAAAGTAAGTAGTTCCACTTTATATATACTCCTCACTTTAGAAGCGCGAAACTGACCCAGTGACAAGGCAGTGAGTGCTTGTATTGGTGACGTGTACCATTCAGACAAATCTGTGCAAAATGAAGCCTAGCTCTGGTTTGAAACTGTATATTGACTGAACTAGGGAAGTCAGTCCGTTGAAATTTATGGTGTGAATGGTACAGAGGATACGGAGAATATATTATCGCCTCCTGGTTCTAGACAGAGGATCAAGTGCATTTCCCCAGCATTTGATCTTGCTCATGTTAGGGTAGATGTGATATAAAGGGCTAAACAGAAACACTTTGTGTTTTAAAAGTGTAACCCTACCCTGAGCATGGTGTCCTTCAGTCTCAGGGCGCATGGACATGAGCACCTGCTCTGCCAGTACTTTCGCCCTAGTGCCTTCCTGTGACTCTTGCATGTGGGGTAGGAACTTCTTACTGTGCTGTGAACTAACTCTCCTTTCCTTTCCTCAAAACAGTGGAGCTGAATGAAGTGGGGTTCAAGTTCGTTAGGAAATGTATCAATTTTATTGAGACCAAAGGTAAGATTAAAACCATCACCTTAAAGAGGTTGGATTTGGCCACTCTGTTTTTATCCCGAGGAGCTTTCCCTAAAGTGAGAATGACATTATCTGTTAGTCAGGGCCCATCTTTAGGAAGGCAACGTTTATTCATCTTGTGTTTACCCATCTAACTGGCTGGTAGGCCCTGGAAGTATGGAACCTAAAAATGAGGCGGACTAAAGTCTCATGCAGTAGCCAACTTTATTCAGAGCATCAGACAATTTTCTGTTAAGAAAAGTCATACAGTTCCAAGGACACATGGCCAAACCATGTTTCTCCACAGAGGTGTAATATAGTCTGAAGTAAACTCACTGCTATCCAGTGTGCCTGGAGGAGGCGGGAGGGAACATAAAAGCGCATTCCAAGGATGAGTCTGTGTTTTTGAAGAAACTGAGGTCACAAGACTCCTGTTTTCTTGGCGTTTTCTCGCAAGCACTCAGAATTCCCCCAGCACAGCTCCACCTTTGGGCTGTTTGGCCACAGCTTGTCTACTGGACACATTTGTTTCAATTTAAGCCTGGTCTAAACCGGCTTCCATCATATCGCTCCTCACCCAAACACATATATGTAATTTGTGGTTTCCACCTTAAGAGAGCAGAACCCGGCAACGATTTAGAATGTGCGCTGGAATAGTACCTCAACCAGTTTAGTGATAGTTCCATCCCAAGCGATCCAGGGCTCAGCTTCCATCACGATATCATTTTATTATCAATTTTAAAACTGATAGGGCCAAATCTAAACTCAGGCATGTGTAGAGTCAGCATGCTTCTTCCTGAATCGTTGTCTTTGTTTCCTCCTGAGGATATTTAGAATGCAGGCGGCTGAATGTATAGACCATTATGTTTTCTTTGGAACCTTGCTTTAGCCTTTCTCGGTGTAAAAATGGAGTTTTGCTTCACATCTTCCGTTCTCCAACCTTCTCCTCTTTTATATCAGAGCTTGGCAACAGCTGGGGGTTAGTATCACCTCCTTAGCTTTTATCGCTAACTCCCTTCCAACATGGCAGACTGTTCTCATCCACCTATTGTCACTCCCCGAAACATATACCTTTTCTACTATAGAGTGTGCACTCTTCCCTTCTGATTAATAGGGAATAGGTCCAATCAAATGAAGTTCTGGATGATTTTTAGATATGACTAGGATGGTAGGGCTGTTCCTCTGTAACAGGAGGGCTGGAGAACTCGAAGAGAGGAGGCCTCTTTGTTGTCTGTGAACTGACACCAGTGTACAGGGGCTTCCTTTCTCTGCCTTGGGGAACATCAAAGCTGGAGCTATACTAACAAAGATGACCTGGTTTTCTTTTCCTAGGGATCAAGACAGAAGGGTTGTACCGCACAGTGGGCAGCAACATCCAGGTTCAGAAGCTGCTCAATGCCTTTTTTGGTAACAATTTTACATACTTCTAATTGGGAATGGTTTATATGGAAACAAATGGGATGGAAAGAGAAAGAAGACATTTCTTAGGAAGGTCGGAGAATGTTAAATTTGAGTTGTAGTCTTGTTTTGCTGTCCAGGCTAATCCCAAACTCCTAGTCTCAAGCAATCGTCCTGCCTCAGTCTCTCAAGTAGTGCCATTCTAACTGGCCTGTAGAATATTACAAAATGTTTTCAGCGGTGAAACAGACAAATATTTTGCACACCTTGGGTCAGAGACCATCATGCATTGAATAAACATCGGTCACCTCTCATCCCATCCACTCCTCACGCTCTAGGAAATCCAGTTCTACCACTACCTCTTTTCTGGAACTTCTCTGGCCATGATTCTCGCGTGTGCGCTTGCCAAGGAGCACTCCAGTCCGTCTTACTTGCTCTCTGCTTGAACACTGTCTTCTTTCTGGGAACTGTCTCCTTACTTGACTCCCATGGTACAATACTCTACTTTGTGTTACTTTTTTGTCAGTGACTCTCCCTGGATTCTGTTCCCCCTTCCTCCTTACATTTAAAATTTTAAAGGCATTTCCCAGAGTTCTAACTTGGCATCCCTTTACCTTTTCCTCTACTGAGTGATATTTATCCTGGATATGGGTTACATTTTTCTTTTAATAGTGTGCATGTACATGTATGTATGTGTATGTGTGCATGTGCGCGCATGTGTGTGTATGTGTGCGTGTGTGTATCTATCTTTATTGAATATTGACTGTTAGGACTTAGTGAGTGTCTTATTTTCATTGAGTAAAAGACCATTGAGGTAGGTTTTGTTGGTTGTGTGTGTGTTGGGTTTTGTTGTTGTTGTTTTCTTTTTCTTTGGGTAATTATCAACTCATGGTTTTTTTTTGTAAGTTTGTTAGACCAAACATAAAGTATTCTCTACTGGCTTGTTTAGACCTGCTAGTAATTCTTAACTTTTCTTGTGTCTTCATTCTTATTGACTTGAACACCAATTTGGGGCTGGAGAGAGGGTTCAGTGGGTAAAGCAGTTGCCACACGAGCCCAAGGACTTGAATCTGGGCCCCCAGCACTCATGTAAAAGCCAGATAAGGTAGGGACCATCTACAGTCCCCGTGCATCTGTAGCACAATGAGAGGTGGAGACAGAAAAATTCCTGGAAGCGTTGGGCCCTGCTAGCCTGGCCATGACTCAGTGAAGAAGAGACTGTCTCAAAAAGATTGGATGGTGAGGAACAGCACCGATGAGTGTGCCCTGACCTCCACATGTGAGTCATGGCATGCACAATTCTACACGCAGGCACACACAAGCACGCACACAAACACAAACGTACAAACTACATACATACATATCACACACACGCACACATTTTTAAAAAGAGCACAAATGTCTACTAGCTACGTGAATTCTTAGCATTTTTCAGCATAATGTTCTCTATTATTTTTTTGCCTAGCCTGTGGAGTTTTACCCTGGGTTTATTATTTATACAAGGCTTTCTAGTTAGCAGTTGACTCAAGAGATTTGGGCCACTGCTCTCTCTACATAGAGCCTTCTTCTTTTGTACTTTGCTGCATACATTCTTTTTATTTCTTGTAGTGCTGGGGCTGGATTTGGGGGCTTCATGCATCCTAGGAGAATCTTCTACCACTAAGGACTATTCTCAGCAGGAAATTCTAGCTAGCTAAGCTTCCCAGAAGTTTTTTTTTTTCCTTTTTCTGGTTTCTTCATGTGAGCAAGACCTTAGCTTGATCTCTAACTCACTTTGTTATCCATAAAGTCTTTTCAGTTGGCACGCTGTGGCGATGGTAGGGCTTTCCTTCTGAGCACATTTTCTCACTCACAGCCCTGTGCTTGCTATTTAGTGACTAAAAGCAGTAGCTTCATATAGTTTGTCCTATCTTGTAATAGTTATGGCAAGACAATAAATCTTGTGCCAATGGCCCTACTGTGTCTGGGAGTGAAAATCCCTCTATATGTTTGGTACTAGCACCCATGGGCTGAAATCTCAGCGTTTCCATCCAGACATCTCCTAAGTTCTAGAATGCATCTGCTGCCAATTAACCCTGAGATTCTCAGTCTTACCTTGGTCCTGCCACATGAGGATGTGGGCAGACTGTCAGCGTTGTGTCGGTATGGCACACAGGTAATAACCAAGGCAGTAAACTGTAAAGCTCAAGAAATCAATACTAGAATCTCCACAGTAGCGCTCTCCATGTAGATAGATGGTCCACAGGTGCCTACCTATATTTTCCATGACCCAAATGAAACTCACCTTTTTTTTTCACTATAGCCCCGTGCATCTTCCTTTTGTGAGTGACGGTGAGGTAGCTGGTAAGCTTTGATTCTGTGAAGTGTCAGAGAATGAGTTGTGTGGAAAGCTGAAGCTTGGATAAAGTGTGTAGCTTTCAGATTTCCTCTAAATGTGGCCAAGGGCGCCGGGCGGTGGTGGCGCACGCCTGTAATCCCAGCACTCGGGAGGCAGAGGTAGGCGGATCTCTGTGAGTTCGAGGCCAGCCTGGTCTACCAAGGGAGTTCCAGGACAGGCAAAAAAAAAAAAATAAAATAAATGTGGCCAAGGGGAATGGTAAAATTGAGGTTGTCAATCAGGTGCTCTTGACATGGAATTTTCTCTGATTATCCTGGAAGACTGTGTGTAATTCACAGGGGCTTTAACATGGGAGCAAAATTCAGGAAAGAGAGTACCTGAGAGACAGCACATGAATATTCAGCCCCGTGTTTTCAGAAGACAAGGAGCTGAAAAAGCAGAGCTGCAAAAGTCAAGGAATAAAGTTTTCTCTCTAGAAAAGCTGCAGTATGTCTACAATCCACTGCTAGCTCCATTTATATATACTGTTTATAGGAGACCCTTTGCACTTAATTTGTTAACTTCATTCCCATAAGCTCGCATTATAACAGTTATCACTTAATTTGCTGACTTCATTCCCATGAGCTCTCATTATAACCATTATCTATGTATTTTTTTCCAGTATAATGTCTTTAAACAGCTGTAGCCTCAAATCAGTTTCTTTATGTAATGAGCTAAACTGCCTGAAATTATTGGAATGCACAGCAACCATTATTCCCATTTTTATTAGCCCACCAACACTATGTATGGCTTCATAAAAATGGAACTGTCATTCTCTTACTTTATTCTCCATAGAACTGGAAATGTCTGTGTGGCTGGGCAGAGCCTTGCAATGCACTTTGCTCTAGCACAGTGTATACACATATATTTACAAGTCATATGTTTAAAAGAAACATTGAGATAAAAATTTCAGTAATGCTCAAGGGGGAAAATTTTGCCCCCTACTGCCTTAAGTCTGGAAAAAAAAATCCATGCTGATTATTCTATAACACTTGGTTTCTTGGCAACTGGAACGCCACTGTACGGGATGCTGCTCTGTGACCTCAGTCTGGGATTGACATTGCATCACAGGTCTCTGTCCTGGAGGACTGGACTTCCTTCCATGGCTTTCCCCCTCTGGTCTATGGACTTAAATTTGTGAAACTGTTTACCTTAGAAATTAGAATAGCGGCAGTGCTTTGTGCAGAACAAAGAGTCCAGGGAAAGGTACCTGCTTCTTGAGGTAAGGCAAATTAGGCGAGGGTCAGGCAGCACCCATTGGTAGTAGTTGAGACATGTTGGCATTGCCAGGGAATAGAGGAATCTAAAACTTTGTTACAAAAGAGTATTAGCAATTGCCAATTACTCATTCCAAAGTATTACTCGTTCATCTTCAGTAACTGTAAATAATTCACTATTTCCTTCATTTGTAGGGATTTCTTCAACCCAGTTCATTTTTTCTTTGATTTTTTTTTTTAATTTTTGAGGCTGTAATTTAATTCCAGCATCTTCCCCTTTCCTCCCTTAAACCCTCCCATTTGGCCCTCCTCACTCTTCTTCAAGTTCGTGACTGCTTTTTGCATCAATTGTTATTGCATATATATATGTATTTGTATATACACAGGTATTTCTAAATATAAAGTGCTAAGTTCACATAACGTTACTTGTATGTATGTTTTCAGGGCTGGCCATTTGGCACTGGACAACCAATTGGTGTGCTCTTCCCTTAGGAGAACCTCTTCCCCCCTCCCAGCTTTGCTTGGTTGCCTGTAAGTTCATAGTGCAGGGTTGGAGGGCTCATCGACTTTTCCCCACCTGGTTTGGCATGTTTATTGTTGCCCTCCTTTGTAAGGTCATGTTTGAACAGTCATGCTTGTTTTGTTTTTCAAGACAGGGTTTCTCTGTGAAACAGCCCTAGCTGTCCTGGAATTAGCCCTTGTAGACCAGGCTGGCCTGGAACTCACAGAGATCGGTCTACCTCTGCCTCCCGAGTGCTGGGATTAAAGGTGTACACCACCACCGCTCAGCTGCAGTCACGTTCATGAGACTTTACAGGTGTAACTTCTGATATTACAAGGAGACACAATCTCACAGTAAAGTCCTTAATTATCTGTAAATTATAATCTTTTTTCCCCTCTTTCACAATATTCCCTTGGGGCTGGGCTTCACATCTCTGCATTTTGATTGGTTGTAATTTTCTGTAGCAGTCTTTCTCTTGCAAAGAGAAATTTCCTTGATGGGGAGGATGGCAACACTTATCTGTAGATAGAAGGATAAATGCGCATTTTGATTGGTTGTAATTTTCTGTAGCAGTCTCTTTCTCTTGCAAAGAGAAATTTCCTTGATGGGGAGGATGGCAACACTTATCTGTAGATAGAAGGACGAATGCTTATATATTGCTCTTCGGGATTATGCTGGTTTAGTTATTGTATCTTTTTTTGTGGAGCAGGTGTTAGGTACACTCAGAGAGCAGCTGGACACCACCTAGGTATGTGTGCAAGTTATCTGTGGAGTAAGATGTCAAGTCCTTTGGGTATATGCCAAAGAGTGCTATCGCTGTTACCCTCTTTATTTCTGTTGATGTTCTGGAGTCCCTAGATCCTCTATCTGAAGCCACTGCATGCAGATGAACTGTTCTAGAACACACCCTACATATTATTGAGTACCTTTAAGTGCCGGCTACTGTGTTGGGTGACGGGGACATAGTGTTGAAAGAGGCTGACAAATCTCTGCTCTCAGTGAGCTTATAATGTAGCAGCACTTATGGGTCATCGATGATCATATCTTTTCCTCTCAAACCCTGTTGTTCTGCATTAGGATATAAAACTATGTAGGTGGGCTGCCCGTAATGGTGTGTTGAAGGCGGATAGAATTAATACAGGCCAATTGGTATAAGATGATATAACTTTAATGTAAATAGCACATTCATGCAACCGAAGTTCCCACGATGCCCAAAAACAGGAAACAGGAAGGGAAACCCAGCATCTGTGCACCCCAATTTATAAACATTTGCCCGAGGCCGTCCCGCCCCCAAAAGGCGGGCTCTCTCTACAGTGTGTTAGTTATATTGATTATATATGTTGATATATGTTTTAGTCCAGCTTGAGTTACATAGCAGGCCCTGTCTCACAAGCCACAGACAAAAATAACAGCAACAAAATGAAATGTTATAAGCAATTAGAGAAAGTAAAGTTTCATTTAAAAAGCTGTTTAAACTTGTAATTAACCTGTTTCTTAATTTGAGATCTTTACCACTCTTGCTATGAAGCTCATAAAGAGAAGATTTGAAATAGGTAAAACTCTTTTTTCTTGCTGTGTACTTGTGATGGTTAATGTTGCTTTATCAACTTGACAGACTCTAGAATCACAAAGGCAGGCCTATGAAGGATTTTCTAGGTTGGATCATTTGAGATGGAAAGATCCATCCTAAGGTTGCTGACACTCTCTTCCTGGCGGGGCTACTGACTGTATACAAAGGAAAACGTGCGCTGATGACCAGCATCCATCTCTTTCTCTGTTTGTGGATAAAACCCCAAAACTCTGATCCCAAACCAACAGACAACCAACAGCAACAACACACTCTTTCTTCCTTATGTTGCTTTCTTGTATATTTTGTCTGAGCAATAATGAAAGTAACAGTGGTTTATACCATTTTCTCTGTCTGATTACCATTGGTTCTCATTTTCTTTGGGGACCTATTAGTTATCTTCTGCCTTGACCTAAGAACCACATTTTGATTTTCCTTAGACTCATATTTATCCCTGACACATTCTCTGGTTGCTACTATGTATATTGAATGTCTACTATATTAGACACTAGTGTTTATTGCTGCCATTTGTCTTCATACATCTTTTTGGTTTTATTATTCTTTTTTTTGATTTTATTATTCTTACATAACTCTTTGGTGCCTATGTTGACTGTCAACTCACTTCCATTAAATTCTCTGCCACGGCCACACTTTAGAACTCTTCCTGATACAGGTCAGGATGATAAGAAATATTATACTCCTCTCTAGGTCATGAAGCGGTCATCTAAAAAAAGTGTATTTCTAGAATTCTCAGGTATGTAAGATAAGCTCTTGAGTCTCTCTGTCCCTGTCCTTACTAGATTCTGAGATCTCTAGGAATCTGATATTAAGTACAGGATTTGTATAAGAAATAAATCTTTCAATTAATTAATTAACTGTATCTGTCAGGGTTCCCTGGGAAACCGGTAGAGTGATACGCGTGCGCGCACGCACACACACACACACACACACACACACACACACACACACACACACACGAGATATATGTCGGGGGTGGGGGTTAGGTTGGTTTACACAAATGACTGTCTTCACATTGGAGAGGCTGAGAACCCTGTGGCTTCTCAGTCATTATGGCTACAAGGCCCAGCCTTTCCAATCTGGCAATTAAGGCCTAGAGGATTTCTGGAGAGCCATGTAGCTACAGTCACTGTTAGAGGGCTGAAGAAACTCGATTCTGATGCCAGTGATGGAGCACAGTGGTAGTAACTAGGTGGAGAAACTCGCCAGCGTTATATAAAGGGTAGCATCACAAAAGCAAAAGGGATCTCCCTGCAACTTCCCTACTTTTTTTTTTAATATTTATTGATTCCTTTTGAGTTTCACATTATGCAATTCTGATATCACTTATCCCCTTGTCTCCTCCAATCCAGTCTTTGTTCTCGCAACTTTTCCCCAAAGCAAAACCAAAGTTAAAAGGAAACCCAAAACTCAAACAAAACAAAGCAAAAACAACAAAAAAGAAGAATCTTGTCCTGGAAACGGTAGTGTCGCCTGTTGGGACACACAGTTTACCATTAGTCTGTTCATCTTTACTTGCAACTGTTCATTACCATGAGTCACTAGTCTGGCTTGAATGTCTGGCTTCTGCTACACCACCAATAATGGGTTCTTATTGAGGGTGCTCTTGTATATCCTGTTGTCCTGTGTCATAGATCCTGCTGTTTTGGATCTGTACATTTGCCCCCTTCATATGTTCCAGTAGTTCAGAGATTCAGTGGAACAGTCCTGGTTCTGGGCCTGGGTGGTAGCTGGGTTGGTCAGCTCACCATCTTTCCTTCATCTTCTTTCCCTCATCCTCACTTGTGAGACAGGGCTTTCCAGCACTGCCGAGGCTAGCTCTCCCAGTGCAGCCTACAGCAAAGAGCTAGGCCAGTTCTTCTGCTCTCGGGCCCTCAGATCTGGGTCCCTCTCATTTGTGTGGCCAGGGCAGGCTCTACTGTTTTACCCAGGCAAGGTGTAGTCCCTTTGTAGACAGAGACTGTTCTTAATGTTTCCTAGCCACACAGGCCTGGATAATCACACAGAAACTACATTAATTACAACACTGTTTGGCCAATAGGTTAGGTGTATTTCTAGCTAGCTCTTACATCTTAAATCAACCCATTTCAATTAATCTATGTATCACCATGAGGCTGTGGCCTACTGGTAAGGTTCTGGCATCTGTCTCCTTTGGCAGCTACATGGCGTCTCTCTGACTTTGCCTACTCTCTCTATATATCTGTTCCAGCCTGGCTGTGTTTTGCCCTGTCATAGGACAAAGCAACTTCTTTATTAACCAATGGCAATAAAACATATTCATAGCATACAGAGGGGAGCCCAATATCAGGCCCTCTCTCTGAATTGCTTTAGGGAGCATACAGGGAGTGGGCAGGGTCAGTTCTTCTGCTCTAAATCCCTTGGGACTGGCTCAATTGCCCCCCCCCCTTAGTGTGCTGGGTGCAGGGCCAGCTCTCCTTTGTGCTGTAGCTTGTGTAGGGCAGGGATTGTTCACTCACTCTCATGATCCCGGACCAGCTCTCTTGCCTGCCACATGTAACAAGGGGCAGAGGGGGCAGGGAAAGATGCAGCCGTATTTCCCTCAACTAGAAAGTAACACCCTTAGTCAGCTTGGATCTTCCCATTGCAGTTGTCGTAACCAAGAAAATCCCTCACGTGTGTGATCAAAAGCTTGCTTCTTAGATGATTCTAGACCCAGTCAAACTGATAACAAATATCCATCTTCACACTAATGATGTCCCCAATGTCACAAAGCTTACCGTGCAATGCTGAGCAGTGATGTGGGATCGCCTCTGCGTGCTGTGAATATCAGTCTCCACTTACCGACCACAGCATTATCCAGCTGTAGTTCCATATTCAGATGTCTCAGATATTCCAATTGATAGTATAGGTTGCCACATCCAGCAGGATTTGGCCTTGGAAACCTGACTGGGGTGAGGTAGGAATGAAGAATTGACAGACACTGAAGATAGGATACATATGTGGAAAAGCTGGGCTTGGGTGAGCTATGTTCATGTGAGCTGTGCTTGCTCTGATATCAGACACCTGCTATGTCATAATCTGGAAACTCGGTGTTTATTACATACACCACTCAGAGTGTTTATAATGTATAGCACAAGGAGGAGGCCTTAGCTAGTCTTGATGAGAGGTCTCTGTAGGGGAGCAGTCTCAGGTGGCAATTGGAAGTTGATGTTGCTAGTTTTTGCACACATTGCCAGCATTGCCTATATGAACAAGAGGGAGGCTTTGCCGGTTCCCTGAGCCTGACTTGGGGAGGGTTTTTGGCATTTCCTTGAGTTTGAGGTGTTGGGGTCCTTGACATGGCTGTGCTCATGTCAACAATTCATTTACACAGGACTTCATCATTCCCCACGGTATAATTAATTAATTGTTAGATACTTTTTAAAAATTCCATATAATTTTCAAGTTAAAATAAAGCAAAAATTAGAGACCAACCAAATTTATTGATAAGTGGTATCAGTGCATTTGTCAGTTGGTTTCATGGATTGATCTGTCAATATGTTCATCGAGAACATTGCATTCCATAGAAAGTATGTTTATAAAATACTACAGAGTATTATAAAGAGAAAAAAATAAAGATTGCAAGCATGAAGGCCACAAATGATAGGCTTATTCATTAAGGATTTCTTTTTGAAGTTTTTTTTTCTTGAGACAGGGTTTGACTGCATAGTCCAGACTGGCCTTGAATCTACTATATAGTCCAAACTGACTTTGAACTCTCTATTTACCCCAAGCTGGTCTCTAACTTGCCACCTTCTTCAGCCTATTGAGTATTGGGATTACAGATGAGTGATACCATATATAATTAACATGAAGAATTAAAATAAATTAATGGATATCTTGCCATACCCAAAGATCTTGAATATATATTTTTTTGTAATGTTAAAAATCAGACCTAAGGCATTCTGAATGCTAGACAAGTTGCCTAACATTGAACTCTGCTCCAAATACCACAGACCACGTGGGTTATGCCTATCACATTATGTTGAAATTACCGTTGGATGTGTGTCTCTTCCAGTAGAAGTCTTTCTCTCTAAAGCAAGAACTATCTATTGTATGGCTATACTTCATATAACAAATTATCTATCACATATTGTCACAACTTGCAACTAATTGTGAATCCCTGCTAATATCATTAGTATCACTCAGTCATCTGCAATGTCATGCATTAAGACTTGGGGATAGATTGTAAGTGGAAAGCATGAGAAACAAAAACTCTCAATGATACGTAAATCCTAGTCAGAAGGGATTCTTCATTTAGTCCATGCAGGTTAGAATCGACAAAAGCAAACTGCCCCATCCTCTGCTGGAGAGCATCTCTTATTTGTTGCTCTTAATCCCCTGTCATTCTTCCAGTGATACTGTTCATTTGCTTGCCAACGTGAGCGTAAGCTATTATTCTCTGCTTAGTTCAGGGTTCATTCCTCCAAGCCTCTTTCAGACTTCTGATTTATTCTTACTACTTCATGCTATGGTTTTCCTCTAGTAGAGCAATTGCCACCTGAGAACAAGAAAAAGTACATGATTCTTCTGTATCTGTGGACTTTGGGAATTTTGTTAATTACTAAGGTCCCATATTCATATTGTAATGTAAGAAAATTTTTTTTTCGTACTGTCTATAGGTTCTTATTTGAAACGGACACTTATAACAATAAAAAAGAAAACCAACAAAAATTAATGCCCATGCATATTTCATGTATACAGGAGTGACATCCAGGAAATGAGTAGTTCTCAGAGTTATTTTTGAGTTATAGACTATGCAGAACCTTCAACAACTAACAGAGAAATGACAAGGCAGAAAGAAAGGACTTTGAGATTAGGGCAACAAGACCACTACCTAGCCAAAGATAGTAGACCTTCTTCATTCCTCTGGCACTGTGTTGTGGCTGATAAGGTCTGAAGTTGTTACGGTCATCAGTATTTACCCTTGGTTCTCTTTAGTGGATGTGGGTCTCCTTTTACCCATAAATCTATGTCCTGATTTTAGAAATACAAGGAGGGCCTTGGTGCATCTGCTGCTGTTTAATTTTCGCTGTTTGATTCTTGGTTTGTTAGGAGATACTGGGGATTGAACCTAAGGCCTCACACTTGCTAGACAATTGCTTTGTAACTGAGTTTCTTTTTCAGGCTCCTTGCTTGTCTTAGTTGCTGTCAGTTGCACAGTCCTTCACATTTGGGGTGGCACAGTCTGTTCTTCAGTAGCACCGTAGCCTCTGAAGCCAACGCTCACTTTACTTCACATGTGTATGTAGTATATCTGTATGAGTGTATGTTTGTGCACTGGTGGGCTTGCTTGTGCATGTGCTTGTGGAGGCCAGAGATTGACCTCAGGCATCTTCCTCCCTATCTTATTAAGATTTTTTTTTACTTTATGTATATGTGTTTCTGAGTGTATGTATGTGCACTACACACATGCAGAGTCTAAAAGAGGTTGTCTGATCCTCTGGATCTGGAGTTATGGGCAGTCGTGAGCTTCTTGATATGGGTGCTGGGAACTGAATCTGGGTCCTCTGCAAGAACAACTTGTGCCCTTAACCACTGGGCTAGCTGTCTCTTCATTCCCATTATTATTGAGACAGGATCTCACAGAGAACCCGGAGGATACTGTGTTAGCTAAATTGACTGGCTAGAGATTTGTGGGTTCTGCCCATCTCTGCCCCCATGGCCAGCACTGGGCTTTGAGATACTTGCTTCCATACCTCCCATTTTACATGAGTGCTAGAGATCCAAATTCAGCTTCTCATGTTCATACAGCAAGTGCATTCCACACTGAATTATCCCATAGCTACCTCCACACCCTCATTTAAAACACGAGAGTTTATCTCTTCTCTTTCACTAACAATTCTGTGCTTTACTCTGTCTCTATCACTGAGAATTTCCTGGTGTAATGTAATTATTTCTGGGTTCATCTGCCCCTGTTTCACTGTGAGCATCTCAAGGAAAGGGACTGTTTCTTAATCTAGCTTGCAAATCACACATGCACACATATTTGTACTGTGCAGAATTCTAATGTAATGGAATATGGTTTTGGACAATTATACCCTCCATTACTCTCTGATACACTTGGAAAATCCTCAAATTTGAATTTAAGCAGTTAACGTGCTTGACATGAGAAACTATTGCCATCAAATTACTTGGATGATTCTTAGAAATTTCTTATACGCAGGCGAAGCAAAACTTTTCTTTCTAATTTTACATACCAATCCCAGTTCCCACTCCCTCCCCTCCTCCCCCTCCCTTCATCTTTCCCCCACCCTACTCCGCATCCACTCCTCAGAGAGGTTGAGGCCTCCCACACATTGCTTTGAGACAGGACCAAAGCCCTCCCTACTATGTCTAGGCTGAGCAAGGTATCCCTCTAAAGAGAATGGGTTAGAAGCAAAGGTTTTTAGCATTAACTTCAGTCCTAGCAAGGAGGCCTGTGTGCTAGCTCATTGTATATTCTGTGTTACAATGACAATATGTGTTCTGGTATCTCTGCCTATCTTGTGCACGTTAACTGCTCATCCCTTTTAGATTTTAAATAAAAATCCA